>NW_027136304.1:2755576-3106153 GCF_039906515.1 Pseudorca crassidens
AACACAGATAAAGTTCCTTAAGCCAAATATGGAATAGACAAGAGCTACTCCTTGCTCAACGAAATGGACTCAACACCGCATATTAAATGCCTAAGAATGTTCCTGACTAGTAAGTATCTTAAAACCTATGGATTGCTAAGTCTCCGAAAGAGAATCAAGCATGTGTACAGGGGCATAAACGCAGCAGTGATAGGATTGGAGAGGTTCGGTGAGCAAATGAAGACCCTTTGAAGTCATATTGCATGGTACCCATTCCACGGGTTTCAACTACCCAGGTTTAAGGTATTCTTCCTTCAGCTAAAACATGCATGTGGAACCTAGAGTATGATCAACCATGTGATCGGGAGACGTGTTCAAATATGTCTCAGTTTTCGTACCCTGGTACTTGGGTGCAACATTCCAGACGCTTTACTAACACCCTCCCGACTTGGAGAGTCAGTCCCTTTAACCTCCTGTTTGGCCCAGTTTGCAATTTCTGCGGAAGATGAACAGGAATAGCGAGAACCAATGAGAGACTAGCTGGAGGTGTCTGGACGGGCAAATTTAACTCTCATTTCCCACCAGGAAGAGGAATTAACCAAAGGCTCAGCGTGCCGTGCCGGAACCAGATTAGGGCCTGAAACCATCCTGCGGTGTTGCGGCCAGCTCAAAAGAAAGCGAGTTGAAGAAAGGAGCTCAGGGGCACTGTAATTCACAAACCTGCAGAGTTATAAATGACAGCTATCGTCCAAAAATATACTGAAGTAAGGCTGCCAAGAGGACTTGAAAGCGGGGCAGAATTGCAGGAAACCGATTTCAGGAGGTAGACTGGAATTGCATTGAAAGCATAGGAAAAGAGGCAGAACGTCCACAATGATGCACTTGGCCAAAAAGGGCGTATGCGTTTTTTCCTGAATATATTCAGGAAAAAACGCATACGCCCTTTTTGGCCAACCAAGCAAGCTTGCAAAGGAAATCTGCACTACAATGAAGTCTCACTTCCCCCCGGTCAAAAGGGCCATCTGAAAAAAGTGTAAAATCCAGAAAGACAGGCCAGGCCATGGAGAACTGGGAGCCTTGTTATGCTGATGGGCGGGATGTAAATTGCCAACAGACACTCGGGAGAAGTGTATGGTGTTTCCTGAAACATCTAAAAAACAAAGCAACAGAGCCTAGGGCACTTCCACTTATGGTCCTATAGCTTAGGGAAATTAAAATCAAAAAGACACAGCCACCCCAAAGTTTGGGACGCCTCTGTTTACAAGAACCTCGTTTACAGTACAAGTTCAACATCGCAGAAAGTGAAAAATGGATAAAGAAGTTGTGGTATTTACTTACAAAGCAATATCACTCAGCAATGAAATCTATGTCATCAGGCCCTTAGCAGCACAATGAGTGGATTCAGGTATGATGATTCTAACTGAAATAAGTCACACAGAAAAAGAAACATCATAAGATATCAGTAATACACGGAATGTAAACTTGGCTACACAGGAACTGAATTACAGAACAGAACAGGGTCTCAAATTTAGAAAACCAACTTATGCTTGCTTAAGGGTAAAGGTGAGTTGGGGTGCTGCATAAAACCAGAGATTGAAATGAACACAGATAAAGTTCCTTAAGCCAAATATGGAATAGACAAGAGCTACTCCTTGCTCAACGAAATGGACTCAACACCCCATATTAAATGCCTAAGAATGTACCTGACTAGTAAGTATCTTAAAACCTATGGATTGCTATGTCTCTGAAAGAGAATCAAGCATGTGTACAGGGGCATAAACGCAGCAGTGATAGGATTGGAGAGGTTCGGTGAGCAAATGAAGACCCTTTGAAGTCATATTGCATGGTACCCATTCCACGGGTTTCAACTACCCAGGTTTAAGGTATTCTTCCTTCAGCTAAAACATGCATGTGGAACCTAGAGTATGATCAACCATGTGATCGGGAGACGTGTTCAAATATGTCTCAGTTTTCGTACCCTGGTACTCGGGTGCAACATTCCAGACGCTTTACTAACACCCTCCCGACTTGGAGAGTCAGTCCCTTTAACCTCCTGTTTGGCCCAGTTTGCAATTTCTGCGGAAGATGAACAGGAATAGCGAGAACCAATGAGAGACTAGCTGGAGGTGTCTGGACGGGCAAATTTAACTCTCATTTCCCACCAGGAAGAGGAATTAACCAAAGGCTCAGCGTGCCGTGCCGGAACCAGATTAGGGCCTGAAGCCATCCTGCGGTGTTGCGGCCAGCTCAAAAGAAAGCGAGTTGAAGAAAGGAGCTCAGGGGCACTGTAATTCACAAACCTGCAGAGTTATAAATGACAGCTATCGTCCAAAAATATACTGAAGTAAGGCTGCCAAGAGGACTTGAAAGCGGGGCAGAATTGCAGGAAACCGATTTCAGGAGGCAGACTGGAATTGCATTGAAAGCATAGGAAAAGAGGCAGAACGTCCACAATGATGCACTTGGCCAAAAAGTGCGTATGCGTTTTTTCCTGAATATATTCAGGAAAAAACGCATACGCCCTTTTTGGCCAACCAAGCAAGCTTGCAAAGGAAATCTGCACTACAATGAAGTCTCACTTCCCCCCGGTCAAAAGGGCCATCTGAAAAAAGTGTAAAATCCAGAAAGACAGGACATGCAATGGAGAACTGGGAGCCTTGTTATGCTGATGGGCGGGATGTAAATTGCCAACAGACACTCGGGAGAAGTGTATGGTGTTTCCTGAAACATCTAAAAAACAAAGCAACAGAGCCTAGGGCACTTCCACTTATGGTCCTATAGCTTAGGGAAATTAAAATCAAAAAGACACAGCCACCCCAAAGTTTGGGACGCCTCTGTTTACAAGAACCTCGTTTACAGTACAAGTTCAACATCGCAGAAAGTGAAAAATGGATAAAGAAGTTGTGGTATTTACTTACAAAGCAATATCACTCAGCAATGAAATCTATGTCATCAGGCCCTTAGCAGCACAATGAGTGGATTCAGGTATGATGATTCTAACTGAAATAAGTCACACAGAAAAAGAAACATCATAAGATATCAGTAATACACGGAATGTAAACTTGGCTACACAGGAACTGAATTACAGAACAGAACAGGGTCTCAAATTTAGAAAACCAACTTATGCTTGCTTAAGGGTAAAGGTGAGTTGGGGTGCTGCATAAAACCAGAGATTGAAATGAGCACAGATAAAGTTCCTTAAGCCAAATATGGAATAGACAAGAGCTACCTCTTGCTCAACGAAATGGACTCAACACCGCATATTAAATGCCTAAGAATGTACCTGACTAGTAAGTATCTTAAAACCTATGGATTGCTATGTCTCCGAAAGAGAATCAAGCATGTGTACAGGGGCATAAACGCAGCAGTGATAGGATTGGAGAGGTTCGGTGAGCAAATGAAGACCCTTTGAAGTCATATTGCATGGTACCCATTCCACGGGTTTCAACTACCCAGGTTTAAGGTATTCTTCCTTCAGCTAAAACATGCATGTGGAACCTAGAGTATGATCAACCATGTGATCGGGAGACGTGTTCAAATATGTCTCAGTTTTCGTACCCTGGTACTCGGGTGCAACATTCCAGACGCTTTACTAACACCCTCCCGACTTGGAGAGTCAGTCCCTTTAACCTCCTGTTTGGCCCAGTTTGCAATTTCTGCGGAAGATGAACAGGAATAGCGAGAACCAATGAGAGACTAGCTGGAGGTGTCTGGACTGGCAAATTTAACTCTCATTTCCCACCAGGAAGAGGAATTAACCAAAGGCTCAGCGTGCCGTGCCGGAACCAGATTAGGGCCTGAAGCCATCCTGCGGTGTTGCGGCCAGCTCAAAAGAAAGCGAGTTGAAGAAAGGAGCTCAGGGGCACTGTAATTCACAAACCTGCAGAGTTATAAATGACAGCTATCGTCCAAAAATATACTGAAGTAAGGCTGCCAAGAGGACTTGAAAGCGGGGCAGAATTGCAGGAAACCGATTTCAGGAGGTAGACTGGAATTGCATTGAAAGCATAGGAAAAGAGGCAGAACGTCCACAATGATGTACTTGGCCATAAAGGGCGTATGCGTTTTTTCCTGAATATATTCAGGAAAAAACGCATACGCCCCTTTTGGCCAACCAAGCAAGCTTGCAATGGAAATCTGCACTACAATGAAGTCTCACTTCCCCCCGGTCAAAAGGGCCATCTGAAAAAAGTGTAAAATCCAGAAAGGCAGGACAGGCCATGGAGAACTGGGAGCCTTGTTATGCTGATGGGCGGGATGTAAATTGCCAACAGACACTCGGGAGAAGTGTATGGTGTTTCCTGAAACATCTAAAAAACAAAGCAACAGAGCCTAGGGCACTTCCACTTATGGTCCTATAGCTTAGGGAAATTAAAATCAAAAAGACACAGCCACCCCAAAGTTTGGGACGCCTCTGTTTACAAGAACCTCATTTACCATACAAGTTCAATATCACAGAAAGTGAAAAATGGATAAAGAACTTGTGGTACTTACGTACAATGCAGTATCACTCAACAATGAAATCTATCTCATCAGGCCCGTAGCAGCATAATGAGTGGATTCAGGTATGATGATTCTAACTGAAATAAGTCACACAGAAAAAGAAACATCATAAGATATCACTAATACACGGAATGTAAACTTGGCTACACAGGAACTGAATTCCAAAACAGAACAGGGTCTCAAAATTAGAAAACCAACTTATGCTTGCTTAAGGGGAAAGGTGAGTTGGGGTGCTGCATAAAACCAGACATTGAAATGAGCACAGATAAAGTTCCTTAAGCCAAATATGGAATAGCAAGAGCTACACCTTGCTCAATGAAATGGACTCAACACCCCATTTTAAACGTCTAAGAATGTACCTGACTAGTAAGTATCTTAAAACCTATGGATTGCTATGTCTCCAAAAGAGAATCAAGCATGTGTACAGGGGCATAAACGCAGCAGTGATAGGATTGGAGAGGGTCAGTGAGCAAATGAAGACCCTTTGAAGTCATATTGCATGGTACCCATTCCACGGGTCTCAACTCTCCAGGTTTAAGGTATTCTTCCTTCAGCTAAAACATGCATGTGGAACCTAGAGTATGATCAACCGTGTGAACGGGAGACATGTTCAAATATGTCTCAGTTGTCCTCCCCTGGTTCTCGGGTGCAACATTCCAGACGCTTTACTAACACTCTCCGCACTTGGAGAGTCAGCACCTTTAAGCTCCTGTTTGGCCCAGTTTGCAATTTCTGCGGAAGATGAACAGAAATAGGGAGAACCAATGAGAGACTAGCTGGAGGTGTCTGGACGGGCAAATTTAACTCTCATTTCCCACCAGGAAGAGGAAATAACCAAAGGCTCAGCATGCCGTGCCGGAACCAGATTAGGGCCTGAAGCCATCCTGCGGTGTTGCGGCCAGCTCAAAAGAAAGCGAGTTGAAGAAAGGAGCTCAGGGGCACTGTAATTCACAAACCTGCAGAGTTATAAATGACAGCTATCGTCCAAAAATATACTGAAGTAAGGCTGCCAAGAGGACTTGAAAGCGGGGCAGAATTGCAGGAAACCGATTTCAGGAGGTAGACTGGAATTGCATTGAAAGCATAGGAAAAGAGGCAGAACGTCCACAATGATGCACTTGGCCAAAAAGGGCGTATGCGTTTTTTCCTGAATATATTCAGGAAAAAACGCATACGCCCTTTTTGGCCAACCAAGCAAGCTTGCAAAGGAAATCTGCAATACAATGAAGTCTCACTTCCCCCCGGTCAAAAGGGCCATCTGAAAAAAGTGTAAAATCCAGAAAGGCAGGACAGGCCATGGAGAACTGGGAGCCTTGTTATGCTGATGGGCGGGATGTAAATTGCCAACAGACACTCGGGAGAAGTGTATGGTGTTTCCTGAAACATCTAAAAAACAAAGCAACAGAGCCTAGGGCACTTCCACTTATGGTCCTATAGCTTAGGGAAATTAAAATCAAAAAGACACAGCCACCCCAAAGTTTGGGACGCCTCTGTTTACAAGAACCTCGTTTAGCGTACAAGTTCAACATCGCAGAAAGTGAAAAATGGATAAAGAAGTTGTGGTATTTACTTACAAAGCAATATCACTCAGCAATGAAATCTATGTCATCAGGCCCTTAGCAGCACAATGAGTGGATTCAGGTATGATGATTCTAACTGAAATAAGTCACACAGAAAAAGAAACATCATAAGATATCAGTAATACACGGAATGTAAACTTGGCTACACAGGAACTGAATTACAGAACAGAACAGGGTCTCAAATTTAGAAAACCAACTTATGCTTGCTTAGGGGAAAGGTGAGTTGGGGTGCTGCATAAAACCAGAGATTGAAATGAGCACAGATAAAGTTCCTTAAGCCAAATATGGAATAGACAAGAGCTACTCCTTGCTCAACGAAATGGACTCAACACCGCATATTAAATGCCTAAGAATGTACCTGACTAGTAAGTATCTTAAAACCTATGGATTGCTATGTCTCCGAAAGAGAATCAAGCATGTGTACAGGGGCATAAACGCAGCAGTGATAGGATTGGAGAGGTTCGGTGAGCAAATGAAGACCCTTTGAAGTCATATTGCATGGTACCCATTCCACGGGTTTCAACTACCCAGGTTTAAGGTATTCTTCCTTCAGCTAAAACATGCATGTGGAACCTAGAGTATGATCAACCATGTGATCGGGAGACGTGTTCAAATATGTCTCAGTTTTCGTACCCTGGTACTCGGGTGTAACATTCCAGACGCTTTACTAACACCCTCCCGACTTGGAGAGTCAGTCCCTTTAACCTCCTGTTTGGCCCAGTTTGCAATTTCTGCGGAAGATGTACAGGAATAGCGAGAACCAATGAGAGACTAGCTGGAGGTGTCTGGACGGGCAAATTTAACTCTCATTTCCCACCAGGAAGAGGAATTAACCAAAGGCTCAGCGTGCCGTGCCGGAACCAGATTAGGGCCTGAAGCCATCCTGCAGTGTTGCGGCCAGCTCAAAAGAAAGCGAGTTGAAGAAAGGAGCTCAGGGGCACTGTAATTCACAAACCTGCAGAGTTATAAATGACAGCTATCGTCCAAAAATATACTGAAGTAAGGCTGCCAAGAGGACTTGAAAGCGGGGCAGAATTGCAGGAAACCGATTTCAGGAGGCAGACTGGAATTGCATTGAAAGCATAGGAAAAGAGGCAGAACGTCCACAATGATGCACTTGGCCAAAAAGTGCGTATGCGTTTTTTCCTGAATATATTCAGGAAAAAACGCATACGCCCTTTTTGGCCAACCAAGCAAGCTTGCAAAGGAAATCTGCACTACAATGAAGTCTCACTTCCCCCCGGTCAAAAGGGCCATCTGAAAAAAGTGTAAAATCCAGAAAGACAGGACATGCAATGGAGAACTGGGAGCCTTGTTATGCTGATGGGCGGGATGTAAATTGCCAACAGACACTCGGGAGAAGTGTATGGTGTTTCCTGAAACATCTAAAAAACAAAGCAACAGAGCCTAGGGCACTTCCACTTATGGTCCTATAGCTTAGGGAAATTAAAATCAAAAAGACACAGCCACCCCAAAGTTTGGGACGCCTCTGTTTACAAGAACCTCATTTACAGTACAAGTTCAACATCGCAGAAAGTGAAAAATGGATAAAGAAGTTGTGGTATTTACTTACAAAGCAATATCACTCAGCAATGAAATCTATGTCATCAGGCCCTTAGCAGCACAATGAGTGGATTCAGGTATGATGATTCTAACTGAAATAAGTCACACAGAAAAAGAAACATCATAAGATATCAGTAATACACGGAATGTAAACTTGGCTACACAGGAACTGAATTACAGAACAGAACAGGGTCTCAAATTTAGAAAACCAACTTATGCTTGCTTAAGGGTAAAGGTGAGTTGGGGTGCTGCATAAAACCAGAGATTGAAATGAGCACAGATAAAGTTCCTTAAGCCAAATATGGAATAGACAAGAGCTACTCCTTGCTCAACGAAATGGACTCAACACCGCATATTAAACGCCTAAGAATGTACCTGACTAGTCAGTATCTTAAAACCTATGGATTGCTATGTCTCCGAAAGAGAATCAAGCATGTGTACAGGGGCATAAACGCAGCAGTGATAGGATTGGAGAGGTTCGGTGAGCAAATGAAGACCCTTTGAAGTCATATTGCATGGTACCCATTCCACGGGTTTCAACTACCCAGTTTTAAGGTATTCTTCCTTCAGGTAAAACATGCATGTGGAACCTAGAGTATGATCAACCATGTGATCGGGAGACGTGTTCAAATATGTCTCAGTTTTCGTACCCTGGTACTCGGGTGCAACATTCCAGACGCTTTACTAACACCCTCCCGACTTGGAGAGTCAGTCCCTTTAACCTCCTGTTTGGCCCAGTTTGCAATTTCTGCGGAAGATGAACAGGAATAGCGAGAACCAATGAGAGACTAGCTGGAGGTGTCTGGACGGGCAAATTTAACTCTCATTTCCCACCAGGAAGAGGAATTAACCAAAGGCTCAGCGTGCCGTGCCGGAACCAGATTAGGGCCTGAAGCCATCCTGCGGTGTTGCGGCCAGCTCAAAAGAAAGCGAGTTAAAGAAAGGAGCTCAGGGGCACTGTAATTCACAAACCTGCAGAGTTATAAATGACAGCTATCGTCCAAAAATATACTGAAGTAAGGCTGCCAAGAGGACTTGAAAGCGGGGCAGAATTGCAGGAAACCGATTTCAGGAGGTAGACTGGAATTGCATTGAAAGCATAGGAAAAGAGGCAGAACGTCCACAATGATGCACTTGGCCAAAAAGGGCGTATGCGTTTTTTCCTGAATATATTCAGGAAAAAACGCATACGCCCTTTTTGGCCAACCAAGCAAGCTTGCAAAGGAAATCTGCACTACAATGAAGTCTCACTTCCCCCCGGTCAAAAGGGCCATCTGAAAAAAGTGTAAAATCCAGAAAGGCAGGACAGGCCATGGAGAACTGGGAGCCTTGTTATGCTGATGGGCGGGATGTAAATTGCCAACAGACACTCGGGAGAAGTGTATGGTGTTTCCTGAAACATCTAAAAAACAAAGCAACAGAGCCTAGGGCACTTCCACTTATGGTCCTATAGCTTAGGGAAATTAAAATCAAAAAGACACAGCCACCCCAAACATTGGGACGCCTCTGTTTACAAGAACCTCGTTTACAGTACAAGTTCAACATCGCAGAAAGTGAAAAATGGATAAAGAAGTTGTGGTATTTACTTACAAAGCAATATCACTCAGCAATGAAATCTATGTCATCAGGCCCTTAGCAGCACAATGAGTGGATTCAGGTATGATGATTCTAACTGAAATAAGTCACACAGAAAAAGAAACATCATAAGATATCAGTAATACACGGAATGTAAACTTGGCTACACAGGAACTGAATTACAGAACAGAACAGGGTCTCAAATTTAGAAAACCAACTTATGCTTGCTTAAGGGGAAAGGTGAGTTGGGGTGCTGCATAAAACCAGAGATTGAAATGAGCACAGATAAAGTTCCTTAAGCCAAATATGGAATAGACAAGAGCTACTCCTTGCTCAAAGAAATGGACTCAACACCGCATATTAAACGCCTAAGAATGTACCTGACTAGTAAGTATCTTAAAACCTATGGATTGCTATGTCTCCGAAAGAGAATCAAGCATGTGTACAGGGGCATAAACACAGCAGTGATAGGATTGGAGAGGTTCGGTGAGCAAATGAAGACCCTTTGAAGTCATATTGCATGGTACCCATTCCACGGGTTTCAACTACCCAGGTTTAAGGTATTCTTCCTTCAGGTAAAACATGCATGTGGAACCTAGAGTATGATCAACCATGTGATCGGGAGACGTGTTCAAATATGTCTCAGTTTTCGTACCCTGGTACGCGGGTGCAACATTCCAGACGCTTTACTAACACCCTCCCGACTTGGAGAGTCAGTCCCTTTAACCTCCTGTTTGGCCCAGTTTGCAATTTCTGCGGAAGATGAACAGGAATAGCGAGAACCAATGAGAGACTAGCTGGAGGTGTCTGGACGGGCAAATTTAACTCTCATTTCCCACCAGGAAGAGGAATTAACCAAAGGCTCAGCGTGCCGTGCCGGAACCAGATTAGGGCCTGAAGCCATCCTGCGGTGTTGCGGCCAGCTCAAAAGAAAGCGAGTTGAAGAAAGGAGCTCAGGGGCACTGTAATTCACAAACCTGCAGAGTTATAAATGACAGCTATCGTCCAAAAATATACTGAAGTAAGGCTGCCAAGAGGACTTGAAAGCGGGGCAGAATTGCAGGAAACCGATTTCAGGAGGTAGACTGGAATTGCATTGAAAGCATAGGAAAAGAGGCAGAACGTCCACAATGATGCACTTGGCCAAAAAGGGCGTATGCGTTTTTTCCTGAATATATTCAGGAAAAAACGCATACGCCCTTTTTGGCCAACCAAGCAAGCTTGCAAAGGAAATCTGCACTACAATGAAGTCTCACTTCCCCCCGGTCAAAAGGGCCATCTGAAAAAAGTGTAAAATCCAGAAAGGCAGGACAGGCCATGGAGAACTGGGAGCCTTGTTATGCTGATGGGCGGGATGTAAATTGCCAACAGACACTCGGGAGAAGTGTATGGTGTTTCCTGAAACATCTAAAAAACAAAGCAACAGAGCCTAGGGCACTTCCACTTATGGTCCTATAGATTAGGGAAATTAAAATCAAAAAGACACAGCCACCCCAAACATTGGGACGCCTCTGTTTACAAGAACCTCGTTTACAGTACAAGTTCAACATCGCAGAAAGTGAAAAATGGATAAAGAAGTTGTGGTATTTACTTACAAAGCAATATCACTCAGCAATGAAATCTATGTCATCAGGCCCTTAGCAGCACAATGAGTGGATTCAGGTATGATGATTCTAACTGAAATAAGTCACACAGAAAAAGAAACATCATAAGATATCAGTAATACACGGAATGTAAACTTGGCTACACAGGAACTGAATTACAGAACAGAACAGGGTCTCAAATTTAGAAAACCAACTTATGCTTGCTTAAGGGTAAAGGTGAGTTGGGGTGCTGCATAAAACCAGAGATTGAAATGAGCACAGATAAAGTTCCTTAAGCCAAATATGGAATAGACAAGAGCTACTCCTTGCTCAACGAAATGGACTCAACACCGCATATTAAATGCCTAAGAATGTACCTGACTAGTAAGTATCTTAAAACCTATGGATTGCTATGTCTCCGAAAGAGAATCAAGCATGTGTACAGGGGCATAAACGCAGCAGTGATAGGATTGGAGAGGTTCGGTGAGCAAATGAAGACCCTTTGAAGTCATATTGCATGGTACCCATTCCACGGGTTTCAACTACCCAGGTTTAAGGTATTCTTCCTTCAGCTAAAACATGCATGTGGAACCTAGAGTATGATCAACCATGTGATCGGGAGACGTGTTCAAATATGTCTCAGTTTTCGTACCCTGGTACTCGGGTGCAACATTCCAGACGCTTTACTAACACCCTCCCGACTTGGAGAGTCAGTCCCTTTAACCTCCTGTTTGGCCCAGTTTGCAATTTCTGCGGAAGATGTACAGGAATAGCGAGAACCAATGAGAGACTAGCTGGAGGTGTCTGGACGGGCAAATTTAACTCTCATTTCCCACCAGGAAGAGGAATTAACCAAAGGCTCAGCGTGCCGTGCCGGAACCAGATTAGGGCCTGAAGCCATCCTGCGGTGTTGCGGCCAGCTCAAAAGAAAGCGAGTTGAAGAAAGGAGCTCAGGGGCACTGTAATTCACAAACCTGCAGAGTTATAAATGACAGCTATCGTCCAAAAATATACTGAAGTAAGGCTGCCAAGAGGACTTGAAAGCGGGGCAGAATTGCAGGAAACCGATTTCAGGAGGCAGACTGGAATTGCATTGAAAGCATAGGAAAAGAGGCAGAACGTCCACAATGATGCACTTGGCCAAAAAGTGCGTATGCGTTTTTTCCTGAATATATTCAGGAAAAAACGCATACGCCCTTTTTGGCCAACCAAGCAAGCTTGCAAAGGAAATCTGCACTACAATGAAGTCTCACTTCCCCCCGGTCAAAAGGGCCATCTGAAAAAAGTGTAAAATCCAGAAAGACAGGACATGCAATGGAGAACTGGGAGCCTTGTTATGCTGATGGGCGGGATGTAAATTGCCAACAGACACTCGGGAGAAGTGTATGGTGTTTCCTGAAACATCTAAAAAACAAAGCAACAGAGCCTAGGGCACTTCCACTTATGGTCCTATAGCTTAGGGAAATTAAAATCAAAAAGACACAGCCACCCCAAAGTTTGGGACGCCTCTGTTTACAAGAACCTCATTTACAGTACAAGTTCAACATCGCAGAAAGTGAAAAATGGATAAAGAAGTTGTGGTATTTACTTACAAAGCAATATCACTCAGCAATGAAATCTATGTCATCAGGCCCTTAGCAGCACAATGAGTGGATTCAGGTATGATGATTCTAACTGAAATAAGTCACACAGAAAAAGAAACATCATAAGATATCAGTAATACACGGAATGTAAACTTGGCTACACAGGAACTGAATTACAGAACAGAACAGGGTCTCAAATTTAGAAAACCAACTTATGCTTGCTTAAGGGTAAAGGTGAGTTGGGGTGCTGCATAAAACCAGAGATTGAAATGAGCACAGATAAAGTTCCTTAAGCCAAATATGGAATAGACAAGAGCTACTCCTTGCTCAACGAAATGGACTCAACACCGCATATTAAACGCCTAAGAATGTACCTGACTAGTCAGTATCTTAAAACCTATGGATTGCTATGTCTCCGAAAGAGAATCAAGCATGTGTACAGGGGCATAAACGCAGCAGTGATAGGATTGGAGAGGTTCGGTGAGCAAATGAAGACCCTTTGAAGTCATATTGCATGGTACCCATTCCACGGGTTTCAACTACCCAGTTTTAAGGTATTCTTCCTTCAGGTAAAACATGCATGTGGAACCTAGAGTATGATCAACCATGTGATCGGGAGACGTGTTCAAATATGTCTCAGTTTTCGTACCCTGGTACTCGGGTGCAACATTCCAGACGCTTTACTAACACCCTCCCGACTTGGAGAGTCAGTCCCTTTAACCTCCTGTTTGGCCCAGTTTGCAATTTCTGCGGAAGATGAACAGGAATAGCGAGAACCAATGAGAGACTAGCTGGAGGTGTCTGGACGGGCAAATTTAACTCTCATTTCCCACCAGGAAGAGGAATTAACCAAAGGCTCAGCGTGCCGTGCCGGAACCAGATTAGGGCCTGAAGCCATCCTGCGGTGTTGCGGCCAGCTCAAAAGAAAGCGAGTTAAAGAAAGGAGCTCAGGGGCACTGTAATTCACAAACCTGCAGAGTTATAAATGACAGCTATCGTCCAAAAATATACTGAAGTAAGGCTGCCAAGAGGACTTGAAAGCGGGGCAGAATTGCAGGAAACCGATTTCAGGAGGTAGACTGGAATTGCATTGAAAGCATAGGAAAAGAGGCAGAACGTCCACAATGATGCACTTGGCCAAAAAGGGCGTATGCGTTTTTTCCTGAATATATTCAGGAAAAAACGCATACGCCCTTTTTGGCCAACCAAGCAAGCTTGCAAAGGAAATCTGCACTACAATGAAGTCTCACTTCCCCCCGGTCAAAAGGGCCATCTGAAAAAAGTGTAAAATCCAGAAAGGCAGGACAGGCCATGGAGAACTGGGAGCCTTGTTATGCTGATGGGCGGGATGTAAATTGCCAACAGACACTCGGGAGAAGTGTATGGTGTTTCCTGAAACATCTAAAAAACAAAGCAACAGAGCCTAGGGCACTTCCACTTATGGTCCTATAGCTTAGGGAAATTAAAATCAAAAAGACACAGCCACCCCAAACATTGGGACGCCTCTGTTTACAAGAACCTCGTTTACAGTACAAGTTCAACATCGCAGAAAGTGAAAAATGGATAAAGAAGTTGTGGTATTTACTTACAAAGCAATATCACTCAGCAATGAAATCTATGTCATCAGGCCCTTAGCAGCACAATGAGTGGATTCAGGTATGATGATTCTAACTGAAATAAGTCACACAGAAAAAGAAACATCATAAGATATCAGTAATACACGGAATGTAAACTTGGCTACACAGGAACTGAATTACAGAACAGAACAGGGTCTCAAATTTAGAAAACCAACTTATGCTTGCTTAAGGGGAAAGGTGAGTTGGGGTGCTGCATAAAACCAGAGATTGAAATGAGCACAGATAAAGTTCCTTAAGCCAAATATGGAATAGACAAGAGCTACTCCTTGCTCAAAGAAATGGACTCAACACCGCATATTAAACGCCTAAGAATGTACCTGACTAGTAAGTATCTTAAAACCTATGGATTGCTATGTCTCCGAAAGAGAATCAAGCATGTGTACAGGGGCATAAACACAGCAGTGATAGGATTGGAGAGGTTCGGTGAGCAAATGAAGACCCTTTGAAGTCATATTGCATGGTACCCATTCCACGGGTTTCAACTACCCAGGTTTAAGGTATTTTTCCTTCAGGTAAAACATGCATGTGGAACCTAGAGTATGATCAACCATGTGATCGGGAGACGTGTTCAAATATGTCTCAGTTTTCGTACCCTGGTACGCGGGTGCAACATTCCAGACGCTTTACTAACACCCTCCCGACTTGGAGAGTCAGTCCCTTTAACCTCCTGTTTGGCCCAGTTTGCAATTTCTGCGGAAGATGAACAGGAATAGCGAGAACCAATGAGAGACTAGCTGGAGGTGTCTGGACGGGCAAATTTAACTCTCATTTCCCACCAGGAAGAGGAATTAACCAAAGGCTCAGCGTGCCGTGCCGGAACCAGATTAAGGCCTGAAGCCATCCTGCGGTGTTGCGGCCAGCTCAAAAGAAAGCGAGTTGAAGAAAGGAGCTCAGGGGCACTGTAATTCACAAACCTGCAGAGTTATAAATGACAGCTATCGTCCAAAAATATACTGAAGTAAGGCTGCCAAGAGGACTTGAAAGCGGGGCAGAATTGCAGGAAACCGATTTCAGGAGGTAGACTGGAATTGCATTGAAAGCATAGGAAAAGAGGCAGAACGTCCACAATG
Source organism: Pseudorca crassidens (assembly GCF_039906515.1). NCBI lineage: Eukaryota > Metazoa > Chordata > Mammalia > Artiodactyla > Delphinidae > Pseudorca > Pseudorca crassidens. The sequence goes on from NW_027136304.1 coordinate 2,770,650, forward strand.
ATGCACTTGGCCAAAAAGGGCGTATGCGTTTTTTCCTGAATATATTCAGGAAAAAACGCATACGCCCTTTTTGGCCAACCAAGCAAGCTTGCAAAGGAAATCTGCACTACAATGAAGTCTCACTTCCCCCCGGTCAAAAGGGCCATCTGAAAAAAGTGTAAAATCCAGAAAGGCAGGACAGGCCATGGAGAACTGGGAGCCTTGTTATGCTGATGGGCGGGATGTAAATTGCCAACAGACACTCGGGAGAAGTGTATGGTGTTTCCTGAAACATCTAAAAAACAAAGCAACAGAGCCTAGGGCACTTCCACTTATGGTCCTATAGATTAGGGAAATTAAAATCAAAAAGACACAGCCACCCCAAACATTGGGACGCCTCTGTTTACAAGAACCTCGTTTACAGTACAAGTTCAACATCGCAGAAAGTGAAAAATGGATAAAGAAGTTGTGGTATTTACTTACAAAGCAATATCACTCAGCAATGAAATCTATGTCATCAGGCCCTTAGCAGCACAATGAGTGGATTCAGGTATGATGATTCTAACTGAAATAAGTCACACAGAAAAAGAAACATCATAAGATATCAGTAATACACGGAATGTAAACTTGGCTACACAGGAACTGAATTACAGAACAGAACAGGGTCTCAAATTTAGAAAACCAACTTATGCTTGCTTAAGGGTAAAGGTGAGTTGGGGTGCTGCATAAAACCAGAGATTGAAATGAGCACAGATAAAGTTCCTTAAGGCAAATATGGAATAGACAAGAGCTACTCCTTGCTCAACGAAATGGACTCAACACCGCATATTAAATGCCTAAGAATGTACCTGACTAGTAAGTATCTTAAAACCTATGGATTGCTATGTCTCCGAAAGAGAATCAAGCATGTGTACAGGGGCATAAACGCAGCAGTGATAGGATTGGAGAGGTTCGGTGAGCAAATGAAGACCCTTTGAAGTCATATTGCATGGTACCCATTCCACGGGTTTCAACTACCCAGGTTTAAGGTATTCTTCCTTCAGCTAAAACATGCATGTGGAACCTAGAGTATGATCAACCATGTGATCGGGAGACGTGTTCAAATATGTCTCAGTTTTCGTACCCTGGTACTCGGGTGCAACATTCCAGATGCTTTACTAACACCCTCCCGACTTGGAGAGTCAGTCCCTTTAACCTCCTGTTTGGCCCAGTTTGCAATTTCTGCGGAAGATGAACAGGAATAGCGAGAACCAATGAGAGACTAGCTGGAGGTGTCTGGACGGGCAAATTTAACTCTCATTTCCCACCAGGAAGAGGAATTAACCAAAGGCTCAGCGTGCCATGCCGGAACCAGATTAGGGCCTGAAGCCATCCTGCGGTGTTGCGGCCAGCTCAAAAGAAAGCGAGTTGAAGAAAGGAGCTCAGGGGCACTGTAATTCACAAACCTGCAGAGTTATAAATGACAGCAATCGTCCAAAAATATACTGAAGTAAGGCTGCCAAGAGGACTTGAAAGCGGGGCAGAATTGCAGGAAACCGATTTCAGGAGGTAGACTGGAATTGCATTGAAAGCATAGGAAAAGAGGCAGAACGTCCACAATGATGCACTTGGCCAAAAAGGGCGTATGCGTTTTTTCCTGAATATATTCAGGAAAAAACGCATACGCCCTTTTTGGCCAACCAAGCAAGCTTGCAAAGGAAATCTGCACTACAATGAAGTCTCACTTCCCCCCGGTCAAAAGGGCCATCTGAAAAAAGTGTAAAATCCAGAAAGGCAGGACAGGCCATGGAGAACTGGGAGCCTTGTTATGCTGATGGGCGGGATGTAAATTGCCAACAGACACTCGGGAGAAGTGTATGGTGTTTCCTGAAACATCTAAAAAACAAAGCAACAGAGCCTAGGGCACTTCCACTTATGGTCCTATAGCTTAGGGAAATTAAAATCAAAAAGACACAGCCACCCCAAACATTGGGACGCCTCTGTTTACAAGAACCTCGTTTACAGTACAAGTTCAACATCGCAGAAAGTGAAAAATGGATAAAGAAGTTGTGGTATTTACTTACAAAGCAATATCACTCAGCAATGAAATCTATGTCATCAGGCCCTTAGCAGCACAATGAGTGGATTCAGGTATGATGATTCTAACTGAAATAAGTCACACAGAAAAAGAAACATCATAAGATATCAGTAATACACGGAATGTAAACTTGGCTACACAGGAACTGAATTACAGAACAGAACAGGGTCTCAAATTTAGAAAACCAACTTATGCTTGCTTAAGGGGAAAGGTGAGTTGGGGTGCTGCATAAAACCAGAGATTGAAATGAGCACAGATAAAGTTCCTTAAGCCAAATATGGAATAGACAAGAGCTACTCCTTGCTCAAAGAAATGGACTCAACACCGCATATTAAACGCCTAAGAATGTACCTGACTAGTAAGTATCTTAAAACCTATGGATTGCTATGTCTCCGAAAGAGAATCAAGCATGTGTACAGGGGCATAAACACAGCAGTGATAGGATTGGAGAGGTTCGGTGAGCAAATGAAGACCCTTTGAAGTCATATTGCATGGTACCCATTCCACGGGTTTCAACTACCCAGGTTTAAGGTATTCTTCCTTCAGGTAAAACATGCATGTGGAACCTAGAGTATGATCAACCATGTGATCGGGAGACATGTTCAAATATGTCTCAGTTTTCGTACCCTGGTACTCGGGTGCAACATTCCAGATGCTTTACTAACACCCTCCCGACTTGGAGAGTCAGTCCCTTTAACCTCCTGTTTGGCCCAGTTTGCAATTTCTGTGGAAGATGAACAGGAATAGGGAGAACCAATGAGAGACTAGCTGGAGGTGTCTGGACGGGCAAATTTAACTCTCATTTCCCACCAGGAAGAGGAATTAACCAAAGGCTCAGCGTGCCGTGCCGGAACCAGATTAGGGCCTGAAGCCATCCTGCGGTGTTGCGGCCAGCTCAAAAGAAAGCGAGTTGAAGAAAGGAGCTCAGGGGCACTGTAATTCACAAACCTGCAGAGTTATAAATGACAGCTATCGTCCAAAAATATACTGAAGTAAGGCTGCCAAGAGGACTTGAAAGCGGGGCAGAATTGCAGGAAACCGATTTCAGGAGGTAGACTGGAATTGCATTGAAAGCATAGGAAAAGAGGCAGAACGTCCACAATGATGCACTTGGCCAAAAAGGGCGTATGCGTTTTTTCCTGAATATATTCAGGAAAAAACGCATACGCCCTTTTTGGCCAACCAAGCAAGCTTGCAAAGGAAATCTGCACTACAATGAAGTCTCACTTCCCCCCGGTCAAAAGGGCCATCTGAAAAAAGTGTAAAATCCAGAAAGGCAGGACAGGCCATGGAGAACTGGGAGCCTTGTTATGCTGATGGGCGGGATGTAAATTGCCAACAGACACTCGGGAGAAGTGTATGGTGTTTCCTGAAACATCTAAAAAACAAAGCAACAGAGCCTAGGGCACTTCCACTTATGGTCCTATAGCTTAGGGAAATTAAAATCAAAAAGACACAGCCACCCCAAACATTGGGACGCCTCTGTTTACAAGAACCTCGTTTACAGTACAAGTTCAACATCGCAGAAAGTGAAAAATGGATAAAGAAGTTGTGGTATTTACTTACAAAGCAATATCACTCAGCAATGAAATCTATGTCATCAGGCCCTTAGCAGCACAATGAGTGGATTCAGGTATGATGATTCTAACTGAAATAAGTCACACAGAAAAAGAAACATCATAAGATATCAGTAATACACGGAATGTAAACTTGGCTACACAGGAACTGAATTACAGAACAGAACAGGGTCTCAAATTTAGAAAACCAACTTATGCTTGCTTAAGGGTAAAGGTGAGTTGGGGTGCTGCATAAAACCAGAGATTGAAATGAGCACAGATAAAGTTCCTTAAGCCAAATATGGAATAGACAAGAGCTACTCCTTGCTCAACGAAATGGACTCAACACCGCATATTAAATGCCTAAGAATGTACCTGACTAGTAACTATCTTAAAACCTATGGATTGCTATGTCTCCGAAAGAGAATCAAGCATGTGTACAGGGGCATAAACGCAGCAGTGATAGGATTGGAGAGGTTCGGTGAGCAAATGAAGACCCTTTGAAGTCATATTGCATGGTACCCATTCCACGGGTTTCAACTACCCAGGTTTAAGGTATTCTTCCTTCAGCTAAAACATGCATGTGGAACCTAGAGTATGATCAACCATGTGATCGGGAGACGTGTTCAAATATGTCTCAGTTTTCGTACCCTGGTACTCGGGTGCAACATTCCAGACACTTTACTAACACCCTCCCGACTTGGAGAGTCAGTCCCTTTAACCTCCTGTTTGGCCCAGTTTGCAATTTCTGCGGAAGATGAACAGGAATAGCGAGAACCAATGAGAGACTAGCTGGAGGTGTCTGGACGGGCAAATTTAACTCTCATTTCCCACGAGGAAGAGGAATTAACCAAAGGCTCAGCATGCCGTGCCGGAACCAGATTAGGGCCTGAAGCCATCCTGCGGTGTTGCGGCCAGCTCAAAAGAAAGCGAGTTGAAGAAAGGAGCTCAGGGGCACTGTAATTCACAAACCTGCAGAGTTATAAATGACAGCTATCGTCCAAAAATATACTGAAGTAAGGCTGCCAAGAGGACTTGAAAGCGGGGCAGAATTGCAGGAAACCGATTTCAGGAGGTAGACTGGAATTGCATTGAAAGCATAGGAAAAGAGGCAGAACGTCCACAATGATGCACTTGGCCAAAAAGGGCGTATGCGTTTTTTCCTGAATATATTCAGGAAAAAACGCATACGCCCTTTTTGGCCAACCAAGCAAGCTTGCAAAGGAAATCTGCACTACAATGAAGTCTCACTTCCCCCCGGTCAAAAGGGCCATCTGAAAAAAGTGTAAAATCCAGAAAGACAGGACAGGCCATGGAGAACTGGGAGCCTTGTTATGCTGATGGGCGGGATGTAAATTGCCAACAGACACTCGGGAGAAGTGTATGGTGTTTCCTGAAACATCTAAAAAACAAAGCAACAGAGCCTAGGGCACTTCCACTTATGGTCCTATAGCTTAGGGAAATTAAAATCAAAAAGACACAGCCACCCCAAAGTTTGGGACGCCTCTGTTTACAAGAACCTCGTTTACAGTACAAGTTCAACATCGCAGAAAGTGAAAAATGGATAAAGGAGTTGTGGTATTTACTTACAAAGCAATATCACTCAGCAATGAAATCTATGTCATCAGGCCCTTAGCAGCACAATGAGTGGATTCAGGTATGATGATTCTAACTGAAATAAGTCACACAGAAAAAGAAACATCATAAGATATCAGTAATACACGGAATGTAAACTTGGCTACACAGGAACTGAATTACAGAACAGAACAGGGTCTCAAATTTAGAAAACCAACTTATGCTTGCTTAAGGGGAAAGGTGAGTTGGGGTGCTGCATAAAACCAGAAATTGAAATGAGCACAGATAAAGTTCCTTAAGCCAAATATGGAATAGACAAGAGCTACTCCTTGCTCAACGAAATGGACTCAACACCGCATATTAAATGCCTAAGAATGTACCTGACTAGTAAGTATCTTAAAACCTATGGATTGCTATGTCTCCGAAAGAGAATCAAGCATGTGTACAGGGGCATAAACGCAGCAGTGATAGGATTGGAGAGGTTCGGTGAGCAAATGAAGACCCTTTGAAGTCATATTGCATGGTACCCATTCCACGGGTTTCAACTACCCAGGTTTAAGGTATTCTTCCTTCAGCTAAAACATGCATGTGGAACCTAGAGTATGATCAACCATGTGATCGGGAGACGTGTTCAAATATGTCTCAGTTTTCGTACCCTGGTACTCGGGTGCAACATTCCAGACGCTTTACTAACACCCTCCCGACTTGGAGAGTCAGTCCCTTTAACCTCCTGTTTGGCCCAGTTTGCAATTTCTGCGGAAGATGAACAGGAATAGCGAGAACCAATGAGAGACTAGCTGGAGGTGTCTGGACGGGCAAATTTAACTCTCATTTCCCACCAGGAAGAGGAATTAACCAAAGGCTCAGCGTGCCGTGCCGGAACCAGATTAGGGCCTGAAGCCATCCTGCGGTGTTGCGGCCAGCTCAAAAGAAAGCGAGTTGAAGAAAGGAGCTCAGGGGCACTGTAATTCACAAACCTGCAGAGTTATAAATGACAGCAATCGTCCAAAAATATACTGAAGTAAGGCTGCCAAGAGGACTTGAAAGCGGGGCAGAATTGCAGGAAACCGATTTCAGGAGGTAGACTGGAATTGCATTGAAAGCATAGGAAAAGAGGCAGAACGTCCACAATGATGCACTTGGCCAAAAAGGGCGTATGCGTTTTTTCCTGAATATATTCAGGAAAAAACGCATACGCCCTTTTTGGCCAACCAAGCAAGCTTGCAAAGGAAATCTGCACTACAATGAAGTCTCACTTCCCCCCGGTCAAAAGGGCCATCTGAAAAAAGTGTAAAATCCAGAAAGGCAGGACAGGCCATGGAGAACTGGGAGCCTTGTTATGCTGATGGGCGGGATGTAAATTGCCAACAGACACTCGGGAGAAGTGTATGGTGTTTCCTGAAACATCTAAAAAACAAAGCAACAGAGCCTAGGGCACTTCCACTTATGGTCCTATAGCTTAGGGAAATTAAAATCAAAAAGACACAGCCACCCCAAACATTGGGACGCCTCTGTTTACAAGAACCTCGTTTACAGTACAAGTTCAACATCGCAGAAAGTGAAAAATGGATAAAGAAGTTGTGGTATTTACTTACAAAGCAATATCACTCAGCAATGAAATCTATGTCATCAGGCCCTTAGCAGCACAATGAGTGGATTCAGGTATGATGATTCTAACTGAAATAAGTCACACAGAAAAAGAAACATCATAAGATATCAGTAATACACGGAATGTAAACTTGGCTACACAGGAACTGAATTACAGAACAGAACAGGGTCTCAAATTTAGAAAACCAACTTATGCTTGCTTAAGGGGAAAGGTGAGTTGGGGTGCTGCATAAAACCAGAGATTGAAATGAGCACAGATAAAGTTCCTTAAGCCAAATATGGAATAGACAAGAGCTACTCCTTGCTCAAAGAAATGGACTCAACACCGCATATTAAACGCCTAAGAATGTACCTGACTAGTAAGTATCTTAAAACCTATGGATTGCTATGTCTCCGAAAGAGAATCAAGCATGTGTACAGGGGCATAAACGCAGCAGTGATAGGATTGGAGAGGTTCGGTGAGCAAATGAAGACCCTTTGAAGTCATATTGCATGGTACCCATTCCACGGGTTTCAACTACCCAGGTTTAAGGTATTCTTCCTTCAGCTAAAACATGCATGTGGAACCTAGAGTATGATCAACCATGTGATCGGGAGACGTGTTCAAATATGTCTCAGTTTTCGTACCCTGGTACTCGGGTGCAACATTCCAGACGCTTTACTAACACCCTCCCGACTTGGAGAGTCAGTCCCTTTAACCTCCTGTTTGGCCCAGTTTGCAATTTCTGCGGAAGATGAACAGGAATAGCGAGAACCAATGAGAGACTAGCTGGAGGTGTCTGGACGGGCAAATTTAACTCTCATTTCCCACCAGGAAGAGGAATTAACCAAAGGCTCAGCGTGCCGTGCCGGAACCAGATTAGGGCCTGAAGCCATCCTGCGGTGTTGCGGCCAGCTCAAAAGAAAGCGAGTTGAAGAAAGGAGCTCAGGGGCACTGTAATTCACAAACCTGCAGAGTTATAAATGACAGCAATCGTCCAAAAATATACTGAAGTAAGGCTGCCAAGAGGACTTGAAAGCGGCGCAGAATTGCAGGAAACCGATTTCAGGAGGTAGACTGGAATTGCATTGAAAGCATAGGAAAAGAGGCAGAACGTCCACAATGATGCACTTGGCCAAAAAGGGCGTATGCGTTTTTTCCTGAATATATTCAGGAAAAAACGCATACGCCCTTTTTGGCCAACCAAGCAAGCTTGCAAAGGAAATCTGCACTACAATGAAGTCTCACTTCCCCCCGGTCAAAAGGGCCATCTGAAAAAAGTGTAAAATCCAGAAAGGCAGGACAGGCCATGGAGAACTGGGAGCCTTGTTATGCTGATGGGCGGGATGTAAATTGCCAACAGACACTCGGGAGAAGTGTATGGTGTTTCCTGAAACATCTAAAAAACAAAGCAACAGAGCCTAGGGCACTTCCACTTATGGTCCTATAGCTTAGGGAAATTAAAATCAAAAAGACACAGCCACCCCAAACATTGGGACGCCTCTGTTTACAAGAACCTCGTTTACAGTACAAGTTCAACATCGCAGAAAGTGAAAAATGGATAAAGAAGTTGTGGTATTTACTTACAAAGCAATATCACTCAGCAATGAAATCTATGTCATCAGGCCCTTAGCAGCACAATGAGTGGATTCAGGTATGATGATTCTAACTGAAATAAGTCACACAGAAAAAGAAACATCATAAGATATCAGTAATACACGGAATGTAAACTTGGCTACACAGGAACTGAATTACAGAACAGAACAGGGTCTCAAATTTAGAAAACCAACTTATGCTTGCTTAAGGGGAAAGGTGAGTTGGGGTGCTGCATAAAACCAGAGATTGAAATGAGCACAGATAAAGTTCCTTAAGCCAAATATGGAATAGACAAGAGCTACTCCTTGCTCAAAGAAATGGACTCAACACCGCATATTAAACGCCTAAGAATGTACCTGACTAGTAAGTATCTTAAAACCTATGGATTGCTATGTCTCCGAAAGAGAATCAAGCATGTGTACAGGGGCATAAACACAGCAGTGATAGGATTGGAGAGGTTCGGTGAGCAAATGAAGACCCTTTGAAGTCATATTGCATGGTACCCATTCCACGGGTTTCAACTACCCAGGTTTAAGGTATTCTTCCTTCAGGTAAAACATGCATGTGGAACCTAGAGTATGATCAACCATGTGATCGGGAGACGTGTTCAAATATGTCTCAGTTTTCGTACCCTGGTACTCGGGTGCAACATTCCAGACGCTTTACTAACACCCTCCCGACTTGGAGAGTCAGTCCCTTTAACCTCCTGTTTGGCCCAGTTTGCAATTTCTGCGGAAGATGAACAGGAATAGGGAGAACCAATGAGAGACTAGCTGGAGGTGTCTGGACGGGCAAATTTAACTCTCATTTCCCACCAGGAAGAGGAATTAACCAAAGGCTCAGCGTGCCGTGCCGGAACCAGATTAGGGCCTGAAGCCATCCTGCGGTGTTGCGGCCAGCTCAAAAGAAAGCGAGTTGAAGAAAGGAGCTCAGGGGCACTGTAATTCACAAACCTGCAGAGTTATAAATGACAGCTATCGTCCAAAAATATACTGAAGTAAGGCTGCCAAGAGGACTTGAAAGCGGGGCAGAATTGCAGGAAACCGATTTCAGGAGGTAGACTGGAATTGCATTGAAAGCATAGGAAAAGAGGCAGAACGTCCACAATGATGCACTTGGCCAAAAAGGGCGTATGCGTTTTTTCCTGAATATATTCAGGAAAAAACGCATACGCCCTTTTTGGCCAACCAAGCAAGCTTGCAAAGGAAATCTGCACTACAATGAAGTCTCACTTCCCCCCGGTCAAAAGGGCCATCTGAAAAAAGTGTAAAATCCAGAAAGGCAGGACAGGCCATGGAGAACTGGGAGCCTTGTTATGCTGATGGGCGGGATGTAAATTGCCAACAGACACTCGGGAGAAGTGTATGGTGTTTCCTGAAACATCTAAAAAACAAAGCAACAGAGCCTAGGGCACTTCCACTTATGGTCCTATAGCTTAGGGAAATTAAAATCAAAAAGACACAGCCACCCCAAACATTGGGACGCCTCTGTTTACAAGAACCTCGTTTACAGTACAAGTTCAACATCGCAGAAAGTGAAAAATGGATAAAGAAGTTGTGGTATTTACTTACAAAGCAATATCACTCAGCAATGAAATCTATGTCATCAGGCCCTTAGCAGCACAATGAGTGGATTCAGGTATGATGATTCTAACTGAAATAAGTCACACAGAAAAAGAAACATCATAAGATACCAGTAATACACGGAATGTAAACTTGGCTACACAGGAACTGAATTACAGAACAGAACAGGGTCTCAAATTTAGAAAACCAACTTATGCTTGCTTAAGGGGAAAGGTGAGTTGGGGTGCTGCATAAAACCAGAGATTGAAATGAGCACAGATAAAGTTCCTTAAGCCAAATATGGAATAGACAAGAGCTACTCCTTGCTCAACGAAATGGACTCAACACCGCATATTAAACGCCTAAGAATGTACCTGACTAGTAAGTATCTTAAAACCTATGGATTGCTATGTCTCCGAAAGAGAATCAAGCATGTGTACAGGGGCATAAACGCAGCAGTGATAGGATTGGAGCGGTTCGGTGAGCAAATGAAGACCCTTTGAAGTCATATTGCATGGTACCCATTCCACGGGTTTCAACTACCCAGGTTTAAGGTATTCTTCCTTCAGCTAAAACATGCATGTGGAACCTAGAGTATGATCAACCATGTGATCGGGAGACGTGTTCAAATATGTCTCAGTTTTCGTACCCTGGTACTCGGGTGCAACATTCCAGACGCTTTACTAACACCCTCCCGACTTGGAGAGTCAGTCCCTTTAACCTCCTGTTTGGCCCAGTTTGCAATTTCTGCGGAAGATGAACAGGAATAGCGAGAACCAATGAGAGACTAGCTGGAGGTGTCTGGACGGGCAAATTTAACTCTCATTTCCCACCAGGAAGAGGAATTAACCAAAGGCTCAGCGTGCCGTGCCGGAACCAGATTAGGGCCTGAAGCCATCCTGCGGTGTTGCGGCCAGCTCAAAAGAAAGCGAGTTGAAGAAAGGAGCTCAGGGGCACTGTAATTCACAAACCTGCAGAGTTATAAATGACAGCAATCGTCCAAAAATATACTGAAGTAAGGCTGCCAAGAGGACTTGAAAGCGGGGCAGAATTGCAGGAAACCGATTTCAGGAGGTAGACTGGAATTGCATTGAAAGCATAGGAAAAGAGGCAGAACGTCCACAATGATGCACTTGGCCAAAAAGGGCGTATGCGTTTTTTCCTGAATATATTCAGGAAAAAACGCATACGCCCTTTTTGGCCAACCAAGCAAGCTTGCAAAGGAAATCTGCACTACAATGAAGTCTCACTTCCCCCCGGTCAAAAGGGCCATCTGAAAAAAGTGTAAAATCCAGAAAGGCAGGACAGGCCATGGAGAACTGGGAGCCTTGTTATGCTGATGGGCGGGATGTAAATTGCCAACAGACACTCGGGAGAAGTGTATGGTGTTTCCTGAAACATCTAAAAAACAAAGCAACAGAGCCTAGGGCACTTCCACTTATGGTCCTATAGCTTAGGGAAATTAAAATCAAAAAGACACAGCCACCCCAAACATTGGGACGCCTCTGTTTACAAGAACCTCGTTTACAGTACAAGTTCAACATCGCAGAAAGTGAAAAATGGATAAAGAAGTTGTGGTATTTACTTACAAAGCAATATCACTCAGCAATGAAATCTATGTCATCAGGCCCTTAGCAGCACAATGAGTGGATTCAGGTATGATGATTCTAACTGAAATAAGTCACACAGAAAAAGAAACATCATAAGATATCAGTAATACACGGAATGTAAACTTGGCTACACAGGAACTGAATTACAGAACAGAACAGGGTCTCAAATTTAGAAAACCAACTTATGCTTGCTTAAGGGGAAAGGTGAGTTGGGGTGCTGCATAAAACCAGAGATTGAAATGAGCACAGATAAAGTTCCTTAAGCCAAATATGGAATAGACAAGAGCTACTCCTTGCTCAAAGAAATGGACTCAACACCGCATATTAAACGCCTAAGAATGTACCTGACTAGTAAGTATCTTAAAACCTATGGATTGCTATGTCTCCGAAAGAGAATCAAGCATGTGTACAGGGGCATAAACGCAGCAGTGATAGGATTGGAGAGGTTCGGTGAGCAAATGAAGACCCTTTGAAGTCATATTGCATGGTACCCATTCCACGGGTTTCAACTACCCAGGTTTAAGGTATTCTTCCTTCAGCTAAAACATGCATGTGGAACCTAGAGTATGATCAACCATGTGATCGGGAGACGTGTTCAAATATGTCTCAGTTTTCGTACCCTGGTACTCGGGTGCAACATTCCAGACGCTTTACTAACACCCTCCCGACTTGGAGAGTCAGTCCCTTTAACCTCCTGTTTGGCCCAGTTTGCAATTTCTGCGGAAGATGAACAGGAATAGCGAGAACCAATGAGAGACTAGCTGGAGGTGTCTGGACGGGCAAATTTAACTCTCATTTCCCACCAGGAAGAGGAATTAACCAAAGGCTCAGCGTGCCGTGCCGGAACCAGATTAGGGCCTGAAGCCATCCTGCGGTGTTGCGGCCAGCTCAAAAGAAAGCGAGTTGAAGAAAGGAGCTCAGGGGCACTGTAATTCACAAACCTGCAGAGTTATAAATGACAGCAATCGTCCAAAAATATACTGAAGTAAGGCTGCCAAGAGGACTTGAAAGCGGGGCAGAATTGCAGGAAACCGATTTCAGGAGGTAGACTGGAATTGCATTGAAAGCATAGGAAAAGAGGCAGAACGTCCACAATGATGCACTTGGCCAAAAAGGGCGTATGCGTTTTTTCCTGAATATATTCAGGAAAAAACGCATACGCCCTTTTTGGCCAACCAAGCAAGCTTGCAAAGGAAATCTGCACTACAATGAAGTCTCACTTCCCCCCGGTCAAAAGGGCCATCTGAAAAAAGTGTAAAATCCAGAAAGGCAGGACAGGCCATGGAGAACTGGGAGCCTTGTTATGCTGATGGGCGGGATGTAAATTGCCAACAGACACTCGGGAGAAGTGTATGGTGTTTCCTGAAACATCTAAAAAACAAAGCAACAGAGCCTAGGGCACTTCCACTTATGGTCCTATAGCTTAGGGAAATTAAAATCAAAAAGACACAGCCACCCCAAACATTGGGACGCCTCTGTTTACAAGAACCTCGTTTACAGTACAAGTTCAACATCGCAGAAAGTGAAAAATGGATAAAGAAGTTGTGGTATTTACTTACAAAGCAATATCACTCAGCAATGAAATCTATGTCATCAGGCCCTTAGCAGCACAATGAGTGGATTCAGGTATGATGATTCTAACTGAAATAAGTCACACAGAAAAAGAAACATCATAAGATATCAGTAATACACGGAATGTAAACTTGGCTACACAGGAACTGAATTACAGAACAGAACAGGGTCTCAAATTTAGAAAACCAACTTATGCTTGCTTAAGGGGAAAGGTGAGTTGGGGTGCTGCATAAAACCAGAGATTGAAATGAGCACAGATAAAGTTCCTTAAGCCAAATATGGAATAGACAAGAGCTACTCCTTGCTCAAAGAAATGGACTCAACACCGCATATTAAACGCCTAAGAATGTACCTGACTAGTAAGTATCTTAAAACCTATGGATTGCTATGTCTCCGAAAGAGAATCAAGCATGTGTACAGGGGCATAAACACAGCAGTGATAGGATTGGAGAGGTTCGGTGAGCAAATGAAGACCCTTTGAAGTCATATTGCATGGTACCCATTCCACGGGTTTCAACTACCCAGGTTTAAGGTATTCTTCCTTCAGCTAAAACATGCATGTGGAACCTAGAGTATGATCAACCATGTGATCGGGAGACATGTTCAAATATGTCTCAGTTTTCGTACCCTGGTACTCGGGTGCAACATTCCAGACGCTTTACTAACACCCTCCCGACTTGGAGAGTCAGTCCCTTTAACCTCCTGTTTGGCCCAGTTTGCAATTTCTGCGGAAGATGAACAGGAATAGGGAGAACCAATGAGAGACTAGCTGGAGGTGTCTGGACGGGCAAATTTAACTCTCATTTCCCACCAGGAAGAGGAATTAACCAAAGGCTCAGCGTGCCGTGCCGGAACCAGATTAGGGCCTGAAGCCATCCTGCGGTGTTGCGGCCAGCTCAAAAGAAAGCGAGTTGAAGAAAGGAGCTCAGGGGCACTGTAATTCACAAACCTGCAGAGTTATAAATGACAGCTATCGTCCAAAATTATACTGAAGTAAGGCTGCCAAGAGGACTTGAAAGCGGGGCAGAATTGCAGGAAACCGATTTCAGGAGGTAGACTGGAATTGCATTGAAAGCATAGGAAAAGAGGCAGAACGTCCACAATGATGCACTTGGCCAAAAAGGGCGTATGCGTTTTTTCCTGAATATATTCAGGAAAAAACGCATACGCCCTTTTTGGCCAACCAAGCAAGCTTGCAAAGGAAATCTGCACTACAATGAAGTCTCACTTCCCCCCGGTCAAAAGGGCCATCTGAAAAAAGTGTAAAATCCAGAAAGGCAGGACAGGCCATGGAGAACTGGGAGCCTTGTTATGCTGATGGGCGGGATGTAAATTGCCAACAGACACTCGGGAGAAGTGTATGGTGTTTCCTGAAACATCTAAAAAACAAAGCAACAGAGCCTAGGGCACTTCCACTTATGGTCCTATAGCTTAGGGAAATTAAAATCAAAAAGACACAGCCACCCCAAACATTGGGACGCCTCTGTTTACAAGAACCTCGTTTACAGTACAAGTTCAACATCGCAGAAAGTGAAAAATGGATAAAGAAGTTGTGGTATTTACTTACAAAGCAATATCACTCAGCAATGAAATCTATGTCATCAGGCCCTTAGCAGCACAATGAGTGGATTCAGGTATGATGATTCTAACTGAAATAAGTCACACAGAAAAAGAAACATCATAAGATATCAGTAATACACGGAATGTAAACTTGGCTACACAGGAACTGAATTACAGAACAGAACAGGGTCTCAAATTTAGAAAACCAACTTATGCTTGCTTAAGGGGAAAGGTGAGTTGGGGTGCTGCATAAAACCAGAGATTGAAATGAGCACAGATAAAGTTCCTTAAGCCAAATATGGAATAGACAAGAGCTACTCCTTGCTCAACGAAATGGACTCAACACCGCATATTAAATGCCTAAGAATGTACCTGACTAGTAAGTATCTTAAAACCTATGGATTGCTATGTCTCCGAAAGAGAATCAAGCATGTGTACAGGGGCATAAACGCAGCAGTGATAGGATTGGAGAGGTTCGGTGAGCAAATGAAGACCCTTTGAAGTCATATTGCATGGTACCCATTCCACGGGTTTCAACTACCCAGGTTTAAGGTATTCTTCCTTCAGCTAAAACATGCATGTGGAACCTAGAGTATGATCAACCATGTGATCGGGAGACGTGTTCAAATATGTCTCAGTTTTCGTACCCTGGTACTCGGGTGCAACATTCCAGACACTTTACTAACACCCTCCCGACTTGGAGAGTCAGTCCCTTTAACCTCCTGTTTGGCCCAGTTTGCAATTTCTGCGGAAGATGAACAGGAATAGCGAGAACCAATGAGAGACTAGCTGGAGGTGTCTGGACGGGCAAATTTAACTCTCATTTCCCACGAGGAAGAGGAATTAACCAAAGGCTCAGCGTGCCGTGCCGGAACCAGATTAGGGCCTGAAGCCATCCTGCGGTGTTGCGGCCAGCTCAAAAGAAAGCGAGTTGAAGAAAGGAGCTCAGGGGCACTGTAATTCACAAACCTGCAGAGTTATAAATGACAGCAATCGTCCAAAAATATACTGAAGTAAGGCTGCCAAGAGGACTTGAAAGCGGGGCAGAATTGCAGGAAACCGATTTCAGGAGGTAGACTGGAATTGCATTGAAAGCATAGGAAAAGAGGCAGAACGTCCACAATGATGCACTTGGCCAAAAAGGGCGTATGCGTTTTTTCCTGAATATATTCAGGAAAAAACGCATACGCCCTTTTTGGCCAACCAAGCAAGCTTGCAAAGGAAATCTGCACTACAATGAAGTCTCACTTCCCCCCGGTCAAAAGGGCCATCTGAAAAAAGTGTAAAATCCAGAAAGGCAGGACAGGCCATGGAGAACTGGGAGCCTTGTTATGCTGATGGGCGGGATGTAAATTGCCAACAGACACTCGGGAGAAGTGTATGGTGTTTCCTGAAACATCTAAAAAACAAAGCAACAGAGCCTAGGGCACTTCCACTTATGGTCCTATAGCTTAGGGAAATTAAAATCAAAAAGACACAGCCACCCCAAACATTGGGACGCCTCTGTTTACAAGAACCTCGTTTACAGTACAAGTTCAACATCGCAGAAAGTGAAAAATGGATAAAGAAGTTGTGGTATTTACTTACAAAGCAATATCACTCAGCAATGAAATCTATGTCATCAGGCCCTTAGCAGCACAATGAGTGGATTCAGGTATGATGATTCTAACTGAAATAAGTCACACAGAAAAAGAAACATCATAAGATATCAGTAATACACGGAATGTAAACTTGGCTACACAGGAACTGAATTACAGAACAGAACAGGGTCTCAAATTTAGAAAACCAACTTATGCTTGCTTAAGGGGAAAGGTGAGTTGGGGTGCTGCATAAAACCAGAGATTGAAATGAGCACAGATAAAGTTCCTTAAGCCAAATATGGAATAGACAAGAGCTACTCCTTGCTCAAAGAAATGGACTCAACACCGCATATTAAACGCCTAAGAATGTACCTGACTAGTAAGTATCTTAAAACCTATGGATTGCTATGTCTCCGAAAGAGAATCAAGCATGTGTACAGGGGCATAAACGCAGCAGTGATAGGATTGGAGAGGTTCGGTGAGCAAATGAAGACCCTTTGAAGTCATATTGCATGGTACCCATTCCACGGGTTTCAACTACCCAGGTTTAAGGTATTCTTCCTTCAGCTAAAACATGCATGTGGAACCTAGAGTATGATCAACCATGTGATCGGGAGACGTGTTCAAATATGTCTCAGTTTTCGTACCCTGGTACTCGGGTGCAACATTCCAGACGCTTTACTAACACCCTCCCGACTTGGAGAGTCAGTCCCTTTAACCTCCTGTTTGGCCCAGTTTGCAATTTCTGCGGAAGATGAACAGGAATAGCGAGAACCAATGAGAGACTAGCTGGAGGTGTCTGGACGGGCAAATTTAACTCTCATTTCCCACCAGGAAGAGGAATTAACCAAAGGCTCAGCGTGCCGTGCCGGAACCAGATTAGGGCCTGAAGCCATCCTGCGGTGTTGCGGCCAGCTCAAAAGAAAGCGAGTTGAAGAAAGGAGCTCAGGGGCACTGTAATTCACAAACCTGCAGAGTTATAAATGACAGCAATCGTCCAAAAATATACTGAAGTAAGGCTGCCAAGAGGACTTGAAAGCGGGGCAGAATTGCAGGAAACCGATTTCAGGAGGTAGACTGGAATTGCATTGAAAGCATAGGAAAAGAGGCAGAACGTCCACAATGATGCACTTGGCCAAAAAGGGCGTATGCGTTTTTTCCTGAATATATTCAGGAAAAAACGCATACGCCCTTTTTGGCCAACCAAGCAAGCTTGCAAAGGAAATCTGCACTACAATGAAGTCTCACTTCCCCCCGGTCAAAAGGGCCATCTGAAAAAAGTGTAAAATCCAGAAAGGCAGGACAGGCCATGGAGAACTGGGAGCCTTGTTATGCTGATGGGCGGGATGTAAATTGCCAACAGACACTCGGGAGAAGTGTATGGTGTTTCCTGAAACATCTAAAAAACAAAGCAACAGAGCCTAGGGCACTTCCACTTATGGTCCTATAGCTTAGGGAAATTAAAATCAAAAAGACACAGCCACCCCAAACATTGGGACGCCTCTGTTTACAAGAACCTCGTTT
This sequence comes from Pseudorca crassidens, assembly GCF_039906515.1. Classification (NCBI taxonomy): domain Eukaryota; kingdom Metazoa; phylum Chordata; class Mammalia; order Artiodactyla; family Delphinidae; genus Pseudorca; species Pseudorca crassidens. The sequence goes on from NW_027136304.1 coordinate 2,788,429, forward strand.
ACAGTACAAGTTCAACATCGCAGAAAGTGAAAAATGGATAAAGAAGTTGTGGTATTTACTTACAAAGCAATATCACTCAGCAATGAAATCTATGTCATCAGGCCCTTAGCAGCACAATGAGTGGATTCAGGTATGATGATTCTAACTGAAATAAGTCACACAGAAAAAGAAACATCATAAGATATCAGTAATACACGGAATGTAAACTTGGCTACACAGGAACTGAATTACAGAACAGAACAGGGTCTCAAATTTAGAAAACCAACTTATGCTTGCTTAAGGGGAAAGGTGAGTTGGGGTGCTGCATAAAACCAGAGATTGAAATGAGCACAGATAAAGTTCCTTAAGCCAAATATGGAATAGACAAGAGCTACTCCTTGCTCAAAGAAATGGACTCAACACCGCATATTAAACGCCTAAGAATGTACCTGACTAGTAAGTATCTTAAAACCTATGGATTGCTATGTCTCCGAAAGAGAATCAAGCATGTGTACAGGGGCATAAACACAGCAGTGATAGGATTGGAGAGGTTCGGTGAGCAAATGAAGACCCTTTGAAGTCATATTGCATGGTACCCATTCCACGGGTTTCAACTACCCAGGTTTAAGGTATTCTTCCTTCAGCTAAAACATGCATGTGGAACCTAGAGTATGATCAACCATGTGATCGGGAGACGTGTTCAAATATGTCTCAGTTTTCGTACCCTGGTACTCGGGTGCAACATTCCAGACGCTTTACTAACACCCTCCCGACTTGGAGAGTCAGTCCCTTTAACCTCCTGTTTGGCCCAGTTTGCAATTTCTGCGGAAGATGAACAGGAATAGGGAGAACCAATGAGAGACTAGCTGGAGGTGTCTGGACGGGCAAATTTAACTCTCATTTCCCACCAGGAAGAGGAATTAACCAAAGGCTCAGCGTGCCGTGCCGGAACCAGATTAGGGCCTGAAGCCATCCTGCGGTGTTGCGGCCAGCTCAAAAGAAAGCGAGTTGAAGAAAGGAGCTCAGGGGCACTGTAATTCACAAACCTGCAGAGTTATAAATGACAGCTATCGTCCAAAAATATACTGAAGTAAGGCTGCCAAGAGGACTTGAAAGCGGGGCAGAATTGCAGGAAACCGATTTCAGGAGGTAGACTGGAATTGCATTGAAAGCATAGGAAAAGAGGCAGAACGTCCACAATGATGCACTTGGCCAAAAAGGGCGTATGCGTTTTTTCCTGAATATATTCAGGAAAAAACGCATACGCCCTTTTTGGCCAACCAAGCAAGCTTGCAAAGGAAATCTGCACTACAATGAAGTCTCACTTCCCCCCGGTCAAAAGGGCCATCTGAAAAAAGTGTAAAATCCAGAAAGGCAGGACAGGCCATGGAGAACTGGGAGCCTTGTTATGCTGATGGGCGGGATGTAAATTGCCAACAGACACTCGGGAGAAGTGTATGGTGTTTCCTGAAACATCTAAAAAACAAAGCAACAGAGCCTAGGGCACTTCCACTTATGGTCCTATAGCTTAGGGAAATTAAAATCAAAAAGACACAGCCACCCCAAACATTGGGACGCCTCTGTTTACAAGAACCTCGTTTACAGTACAAGTTCAACATCGCAGAAAGTGAAAAATGGATAAAGAAGTTGTGGTATTTACTTACAAAGCAATATCACTCAGCAATGAAATCTATGTCATCAGGCCCTTAGCAGCACAATGAGTGGATTCAGGTATGATGATTCTAACTGAAATAAGTCACACAGAAAAAGAAACATCATAAGATACCAGTAATACACGGAATGTAAACTTGGCTACACAGGAACTGAATTACAGAACAGAACAGGGTCTCAAATTTAGAAAACCAACTTATGCTTGCTTAAGGGGAAAGGTGAGTTGGGGTGCTGCATAAAACCAGAGATTGAAATGAGCACAGATAAAGTTCCTTAAGCCAAATATGGAATAGACAAGAGCTACTCCTTGCTCAACGAAATGGACTCAACACCGCATATTAAACGCCTAAGAATGTACCTGACTAGTAAGTATCTTAAAACCTATGGATTGCTATGTCTCCGAAAGAGAATCAAGCATGTGTACAGGGGCATAAACGCAGCAGTGATAGGATTGGAGAGGTTCGGTGAGCAAATGAAGACCCTTTGAAGTCATATTGCATGGTACCCATTCCACGGGTTTCAACTACCCAGGTTTAAGGTATTCTTCCTTCAGCTAAAACATGCATGTGGAACCTAGAGTATGATCAACCATGTGATCGGGAGACGTGTTCAAATATGTCTCAGTTTTCGTACCCTGGTACTCGGGTGCAACATTCCAGACGCTTTACTAACACCCTCCCGACTTGGAGAGTCAGTCCCTTTAACCTCCTGTTTGGCCCAGTTTGCAATTTCTGCGGAAGATGAACAGGAATAGCGAGAACCAATGAGAGACTAGCTGGAGGTGTCTGGACGGGCAAATTTAACTCTCATTTCCCACCAGGAAGAGGAATTAACCAAAGGCTCAGCGTGCCGTGACGGAACCAGATTAGGGCCTGAAGCCATCCTGCGGTGTTGCGGCCAGCTCAAAAGAAAGCGAGTTGAAGAAAGGAGCTCAGGGGCACTGTAATTCACAAACCTGCAGAGTTATAAATGACAGCTATCGTCCAAAAATATACTGAAGTAAGGCTGCCAAGAGGACTTGAAAGCGGGGCAGAATTGCAGGAAACCGATTTCAGGAGGTAGACTGGAATTGCATTGAAAGCATAGGAAAAGAGGCAGAACGTCCACAATGATGCACTTGGCCAAAAAGGGCGTATGCGTTTTTTCCTGAATATATTCAGGAAAAAACGCATACGCCCTTTTTGGCCAACCAAGCAAGCTTGCAAAGGAAATCTGCACTACAATGAAGTCTCACTTCCCCCCGGTCAAAAGGGCCATCTGAAAAAAGTGTAAAATCCAGAAAGACAGGACAGGCCATGGAGAACTGGGAGCCTTGTTATGCTGATGGGCGGGATGTAAATTGCCAACAGACACTCGGGAGAAGTGTATGGTGTTTCCTGAAACATCTAAAAAACAAAGCAACAGAGCCTAGGGCACTTCCACTTATGGTCCTATAGCTTAGGGAAATTAAAATCAAAAAGACACAGCCACCCCAAAGTTTGGGACGCCTCTGTTTACAAGAACCTCGTTTACAGTACAAGTTCAACATCGCAGAAAGTGAAAAATGGATAAAGAAGTTGTGGTATTTACTTACAAAGCAATATCACTCAGCAATGAAATCTATGTCATCAGGCCCTTAGCAGCACAATGAGTGGATTCAGGTATGATGATTCTAACTGAAATAAGTCACACAGAAAAAGAAACATCATAAGATATCAGTAATACACGGAATGTAAACTTGGCTACACAGGAACTGAATTACAGAACAGAACAGGGTCTCAAATTTAGAAAACCAACTTATGCTTGCTTAAGGGTAAAGGTGAGTTGGGGTGCTGCATAAAACCAGAGATTGAAATGAGCACAGATAAAGTTCCTTAAGCCAAATATGGAATAGACAAGAGCTACTCCTTGCTCAACGAAATGGACTCAACATCCCATATTAAACGCCTAAGAATGTACCTGACTAGTAAGTATCTTAAAACCTATGGATTGCTATGTCTCCAAAAGAGAATCAAGCGTGTGTACAGGGGCATAAAAGCAGCAGTGATAGGATTGGAGAGGTTCGGTGAGCAAATGAAGACCCTTTGAAGTCATATTGCATGGTACCCATTACACGGGTCTCAACTCTCCAGGTTTAAGGTATTCTTCCTTCAGCTAAAACATGCATGTGGAACCTAGAGTATGATCAACCGTGTGAACGGGAGACGTGTTCAAATATGTCTCAGTTTTCGTACCCTGGTACTCGGGTGCAACATTCCAGACGCTTTACTAAAACTCTCCCGACTTGGAGAGTCAGCGCCTTTAACCTCCTGTTTGGCCCAGTTTGCAATTTCTGCGGAAGATGAACAGGAATAGGGAGAACCAATGAGAGACGAGCTGGAGGTGTCTGGACGGGCAAATTTAACTCTCATTTCCCACCAGGAAGAGGAATTAACCAAAGGTTCAGCGTGCCGTGCCGGAGCCAGATTACGGCCTGAAGACATCCTGTGGTGTTGCGGCCAGCTCACAAGAAAGCGAGTTGAAGAAAGGAGCTCAGGGGCACTGTAATTCACAAACCTGCAGAGTTATAAATGACAGCTATCGTCCAAAAATATACTGAAGTAAGGCTGCCAAGAGGACTTGAAAGCGGGGCAGAATTGCAGGAAACCGATTTCAGGAGGTAGACTGGAATTGCATTGAAAGCATAGGAAAAGAGGCAGAACGTCCACAATGATGCACTTGGCCAAAAAGGGCGTATGCGTTTTTTCCTGAATATATTCAGGAAAAAACGCATACGCACTTTTTGGCCAACCAAGCAAGCTTGCAAAGGAAATCTGCACTACAATGAAGTCTCACTTCCCCCCGGTCAAAAGGGCCATCTGAAAAAAGTGTAAAATCCAGAAAGGCAGGACAGGCCATGGAGAACTGGGAGCCTTGTTATGCTGATGGGCGGAATGTAAATTGCCAACAGACACTCGGGAGAAGCGTATGGTGTTTCCTGAAACATCTAAAAAACAAAGCAACAGAGCCTAGGGCACTTCCACTTATGGTCCTATAGCTTAGGGAAATTAAAATCAAAAAGACACAGCCACCCCAAAGTTTGGGACACCTCTGTTTACAAGAACCTCGTTTACAGTACAATTTCAACATCGCAGAAAGTGAAAAATGGATAAAGAAGTTGTGGTATTTACTTACAAAGCAATATCACTCAGCAATGAAATCTATGTCATCAGGCCCGTAGCAGCATAATGAGTGGATTCAGGTACGATGATTCTAACTGAAATAAGTCACACAGAAAAAGAAACATCATAAGATATCAGTAATACACGGAATGTAAACTTGGCTACACAGGAACTGAATTCCAAAACAGAAGAGGGTCTCAAATTTAGAAAACCAACTTATGCTTGCTTAAGGGGAAAGGTGAGTTGGGGTGCTGCATAAAACCAGAGATTGAAATGAGCACAGATAAAGTTCCTTAAGCCAAATATGGAATAGACAAGAGCTACTCCTTGCTCAACGAAATGGACACAACACCGCATATTAAACGCCTAAGAATGTACCTGACTAGTAAGTATCTTAAAACCTATGGATTGCTATGTCTCCGAAAGAGAATCAAGCATGTGTACAGGGGCATAAACGCAGCAGTGATAGGATTGGAGAGGTTTGGTGAGCAAATGAAGACCCTCTGAAGTCATATTGCATGGTACCCATTCCACGGGTTTCAACTACCCAGGTTTAAGGTATTCTTCCTTCAGCTAAAACATGCATGTGGAACCTAGAGTATGATCAACCATGTGATCGGGAGACGTGTTCAAATATGTCTCAGTTTTCGTACCCTGGTACTCGGGTGCAACATTCCAGACGCTTTACTAACACCCTCCCGACTTGGAGAGTCAGTCCCTTTAACCTCCTGTTTGGCCCAGTTTGCAATTTCTGCGGAAGATGAACAGGAATAGCGAGAACCAATGAGAGACTAGCTGGAGGTGTCTGGACGGGCAAATTTAACTCTCATTTCCCACCAGGAAGAGGAATTAACCAAAGGCTCAGCGTGCCGTGCCGGAACCAGATTAGGGCCTGAAGCCATCCTGCGGTGTTGCGGCCAGCTCAAAAGAAAGCGAGTTGAAGAAAGGAGCTCAGGGGCACTGTAATTCACAAACCTGCAGAGTTATAAATGACAGCTATCGTCCAAAAATATACTGAAGTAAGGCTGCCAAGAGGACTTGAAAGCGGGGCAGAATTGCAGGAAACCGATTTCAGGAGGTAGACTGCAATTGCATTGAAAGCATAGGAAAAGAGGCAGAACGTCCACAATGATGCACTTGGCCAAAAAGGGCGTATGCGTTTTTTCCTGAATATATTCAGGAAAAAACGCATACGCCCTTTTTGGCCAACCAAGCAAGCTTGCAGAGGAAATCTGCACTACAATGAAGTCTCACTTCCCCCCGGTCAAAAGGGCCATCTGAAAAAAGTGTAAAATCCAGAAAGGCAGGACAGGCCATGGAGAACTGGGAGCCTTGTTATGCTGATGGGCAGGATGTAAATTGCCAACAGACACTCGGGAGAAGTGTATGGTGTTTCCTGAAACATCTAAAAAACAAAGCAACTGAGCGTAGGGCACTTTAACTTATGGTCGTATAGATTAGGGAAATTAAAATCAAAAAGACACAGCTACCCCAAAGTTTGGGACGCCTCTGTTTACAAGAACCTCGTTTACAGTAGAAGTTCAACATCGCAGAAAGTGAAAAATGGATAAAGAAGATGTGGTATTTACTTACAAAGCAATATCACTCAGCAATGAAATCTATGTCATCAGGCCCTTAGCAGCACAATGAGTGGATTCAGGTATGATGATTCTAACTGAAATAAGTCACACAGAAAAAGAAATATCATAAGATATCAGTAATACACGGAATGTAAACTTGGCTACACAGGAACTGAATTCCAAAACAGAACAGGGTCTCAAATTTAGAAAACCAACTTATGCTTGCTTAAGGGGAAAGGTGATTTGGGGTGCTGCATAAAACCAGCGATTGAAATGAGCACAGATAAAGTTCCTTAAGCCAAATATGGAATAGACAAGAGCTACTCCTTGCTCAACGAAATGGACTCAACATCCCATATTAAACGCCTAAGAATGTACCTGACTAGTAAGTATCTTAAAACCTATGGATTGCTATGTCTCCAAAAGAGAATCAAGCGTGTGTACAGGGGCATAAAAGCAGCAGTGATAGGATTGGAGATGTTCGGTGAGCAAATGAAGACCCTTTGAAGTCATATTGCATGGTACCCATTACACGGGTCTCAACTCTCCAGGTTTAAGGTATTCTTCCTTCAGCTAAAACATGCATGTGGAACCCAGAGTATGATCAACCGTGTGAACGGGAGACGTGTTCAAATATGTCTCAGTTTTCGTACCCTGGTACTCGGGTGCAACATTCCAGACGCTTTACTAAAACTCTCCCGACTTGGAGAGTCAGCGCCTTTAACCTCCTGTTTGGCCCAGTTTGCAATTTCTGCGGAAGATGAACAGGAATAGGGAGAACCAATGAGAGACGAGCTGGAGGTGTCTGGACGGGCAAATTTAACTCTCATTTCCCACCAGGAAGAGGAATTAACCAAAGGTTCAGCGTGCCGTGCCGGAGCCAGATTAGGGCCTGAAGACATCCTGTGGTGTTGCGGCCAGCTCACAAGAAAGCGAGTTGAAGAAAGGAGCTCAGGGGCACTGTAATTCACAAACCTGCAGAGTTATAAATGACAGCTATCGTCCAAAAATATACTGAAGTAAGGCTGCCAAGAGGACTTGAAAGCGGGGCAGAATTGCAGGAAACCGATTTCAGGAGGTAGACTGCAATTGCATTGAAAGCATAGGAAAAGAGGCAGAACGTCCACAATGATGCACTTGGCCAAAAAGGGCGTATGCGTTTTTTCCTGAATATATTCAGGAAAAAACGCATACGCCCTTTTTGGCCAACCAAGCAAGCTTGCAAAGGAAATCTGCACTACAATGAAGTCTCACTTCCCCCCGGTCAAAAGGGCCATCTGAAAAAAGTGTAAAATCCAGAAAGGCAGGACAGGCCATGGAGAACTGGGAGCCTTGTTATGCTGATGGGCGGGATGTAAATTGCCAACAGACACTCGGGAGAAGTGTATGGTGTTTCCTGAAACATCTAAAAAACAAAGCAACAGAGCCTAGGGCACTTCCACTTATGGTCCTATAGCTTAGGGAAATTAAAATCAAAAAGACACAGCCACCCCAAAGTTTGGGACACCTCTGTTTACAAGAACCTCGTTTACAGTACAATTTCAACATCGCAGAAAGTGAAAAATGGATAAAGAAGTTGTGGTATTTACTTACAAAGCAATATCACTCAGCAATGAAATCTATGTCATCAGGCCCATAGCAGCATAATGAGTGAATTCAGGTACGATGATTCTAACTGAAATAAGTCACACAGAAAGAGAAACATCATAAGATATCAGTAATACACGGAATGTAAACTTCGCTACACAGGAACTGAATTCCAAAACAGAACAGGGTCTCAAATTTAGAAAACCAACTTATGCTTGCTTAAGGGGAAAGGTGAGTTGGGGTGCTGCATAAAACCAGAGATTGAAATGAGCACAGATAAAGTTCCTTAAGCCAAATATGGAATAGACAAGAGCTACTCCTTGCTCAACGAAATGGACACAACACCGCATATTAAACGCCTAAGAATGTACCTGACTAGTAAGTATCTTAAAACCTATGGATTGCTATGTCTCCGAAAGAGAATCAAGCATGTGTACAGGGGCATAAACGCAGCAGTGATAGGATTGGAGAGGTTCGGTGAGCAAATGAAGACCCTCTGAAGTCATATTGCATGGTACCCATTCCACGGGTTTCAACTACCCAGGTTTAAGGTATTCTTCCTTCAGCTAAAACATGCATGTGGAACCTAGAGTATGATCAACCATGTGATCGGGAGACGTGTTCAAATATGTCTCAGTTTTCGTACCCTGGTACTCGGGTGCAACATTCCAGACGCTTTACTAACACCCTCCCGACTTGGAGAGTCAGTCCCTTTAACCTCCTGTTTGGCCCAGTTTGCAATTTCTGCGGAAGATGAACAGGAATAGCGAGAACCAATGAGAGACTAGCTGGAGGTGTCTGGACGGGCAAATTTAACTCTCATTTCCCACCAGGAAGAGGAATTAACCAAAGGCTCAGCGTGCCGTGCCGGAACCAGATTAGGGCCTGAAGCCATCCTGCGGTGTTGCGGCCAGCTCAAAAGAAAGCGAGTTGAAGAAAGGAGCTCAGGGGCACTGTAATTCACAAACCTGCAGAGTTATAAATGACAGCTATCGTCCAAAAATATACTGAAGTAAGGCTGCCAAGAGGACTTGAAAGCGGGGCAGAATTGCAGGAAACCGATTTCAGGAGGTAGACTGGAATTGCATTGAAAGCATAGGAAAAGAGGCAGAACGTCCACAATGATGCACTTGGCCAAAAAGGGCGTATGCGTTTTTTCCTGAATATATTCAGGAAAAAACGCATACGCCCTTTTTGGCCAACCAAGCAAGCTTGCAGAGGAAATCTGCACTACAATGAAGTCTCACTTCCCCCCGGTCAAAAGGGCCATCTGAAAAAAGTGTAAAATCCAGAAAGGCAGGACAGGCCATGGAGAACTGGGAGCCTTGTTATGCTGATGGGCGGGATGTAAATTGCCAACAGACACTCGGGAGAAGTGTATGGTGTTTCCTGAAACATCTAAAAAACAAAGCAACAGAGCCTAGGGCACTTCCACTTATGGTCCTATAGCTTAGGGAAATTAAAATCAAAAAGACACAGCCACCCCAAAGTTTGGGACGCCTCTGTTTACAAGAACCTCGTTTACAGTACAAGTTCAACATCGCAGAAAGTGAAAAATGGATAAAGAAGTTGTGGTATTTACTTACAAAGCAATATCACTCAGCAATGAAATCTATGTCATCAGGCCCTTAGCAGCACAATGAGTGGATTCAGGTATGATGATTCTAACTGAAATAAGTCACACAGAAAAAGAAACATCATAAGATATCAGTAATACACGGAATGTAAACCTGGCTACACAGGAACTGAATTACAGAACAGAACAGGGTCTCAAATTTAGAAAACCAACTTATGCTTGCTTAAGGGTAAAGGTGAGTTGGGGTGCTGCATAAAACCAGAGATTGAAATGAACACAGATAAAGTTCCTTAAGCCAAATATGGAATAGACAAGAGCTACTCCTTGCTCAACAAAATGGACTCAACACCGCATATTAAATGCCTAAGAATGTACCTGACTAGTAAGTATCTTAAAACCTATGGATTGCTATGTCTCCGAAAGAGAATCAAGCATGTGTACAGGGGCATAAACGCAGCAGTGATAGGATTGGAGAGGTTCGGTGAGCAAATGAAGACCCTTTGAAGTCATATTGCATGGTACCCATTCCACGGGTTTCAACTACCCAGGTTTAAGGTATTCTTCCTTCAGCTAAAACATGCATGTGGAACCTAGAGTATGATCAACCATGTGATCGGGAGACGTGTTCAAATATGTCTCAGTTTTCGTACCCTGGTACTCGGGTGCAACATTCCAGACGCTTTACTAACACCCTCCCGACTTGGAGAGTCAGCGCCTTTAACCTCCTGTTTGGCCCAGTTTGCAATTTCTGCGGAAGATGGACAGGAATAGCGAGAACCAATGAGAGACTAGCTGGAGGTGTCTGGACGGGCAAATTTAACCCTCATTTCCCACCAGGAAGAGGAATTAACCAAAGGCTCAGCGTGCCGTGCCGGAACCAGTTTAGGGCCTGAAGCCATACTGCGGTGTTGCGGCCAGCTCACAAGAATGCGAGTTGAAGAAAGGAGCTCAGGGGCACTGTAATTCACAAACCTGCAGAGTTATAAATGACAGCTATCGTCCAAAAATATACTGAAGTAAGGCTGCCAAGAGGACTTGAAAGTGGGGCAGAATTGCAGGAAACCGATTTCAGGAGGTAGACTGGAATTGCATTGAAAGCATAGGAAAAGAGGCAGAACGTCCACAATGATGCACTTGGCCAAAAAGGGCGTATGCGTTTTTTCCTGAATATATTCAGGAAAAAACGCATACGCCCTTTTTGGCCAACCAAGCAAGCTTGCAAAGGAAATCTGCACTACAATGAAGTCTCACTTCCCCCCGGTCAAAAGGGCCATCTGAAAAAAGTGTAAAATCCAGAAAGGCAGGACAGGCCATGGAGAACTGGGAGCCTTGTTATGCTGATGGGCGGGATGTAAATTGCCAACAGACACTCGGGAGAAGTGTATGGTGTTTCCTGAAACATCTAAAAAACAAAGCAACAGAGCCTAGGGCACTTCCACTTATGGTCCTATAGCTTAGGGAAATTAAAATCAAAAAGACACAGCCACCCCAAAGTTTGGGACGCCTCTGTTTACAAGAACCTCGTTTACAGTACAAGTTCAACATCGCAGAAAGTGAAAAATGGATAAAGAACTTGTGGTATTTACTTACAAAGCAATATCACTCAGCAATGAAATCTATGTCATCAGGCCCTTAGCAGCACAATGAGTGGATTCAGGTATGATGATTCTAACTGAAATAAGTCACACAGAAAAAGAAACATCATAAGATATCAGTAATACACAGAATGTAAACTTGGCTACACAGGAACTGAATTACAGAACAGAACAGGGTCTCAAATTTAGAAAACCAACTTATGCTTGCTTAAGGGTAAAGGTGAGTTGGGGTGCTGCATAAAACCAGAGATTGAAATGAGCACAGATAAAGTTCCTTAAGCCAAATATGGAATAGACAAGAGCTACTCCTTGCTCAACGAAATGGACTCAACACCCCATATTAAATGCCTAAGAATGTACCTGACTAGTAAGTATCTTAAAACCTATGGATTGCTATGTCTCCGAAAGAGAATCAAGCATGTGTACAGGGGCATAAACGCAGCAGTGATAGGATTGGAGAGGTTCGGTGAGCAAATGAAGACCCTTTGAAGTCATATTGCATGGTACCCATTCCACGGGTTTCAACTACCCAGGTTTAAGGTATTCTTCCTTCAGCTAAAACATGCATGTGGAACCTAGAGTATGATCAACCATGTGATCGGGAGACGTGTTCAAATATGTCTCAGTTTTCGTACCCTGGTACTCGGGTGCAACATTCCAGACGCTTTACTAACACCCTCCCGACTTGGAGAGTCAGCGCCTTTAACCTCCTGTTTGGCCCAGTTTGCAATTTCTGCGGAAGATGAACAGGAATAGGGAGAACCAATGAGAGACTAGCTGGAGGTGTCTGGACGGGCAAATTTAACTCTCATTTCCCACCAGGAAGAGGAAATAACCAAAGGCTCAGCGTGCCGTGCCGGAACCAGATTAGGGCCTGAAGCCATCCTGCGGTGTTGCGGCCAGCTCAAAAGAAAGCGAGTTGAAGAAAGGAGCTCAGGGGCACTGTAATTCACAAACCTGCAGACTTATAAATGACAGCTATCGTCCAAAAATATACTGAAATAAGGCTGCCAAGAGGACTTTAAAGCGGGGCAGAATTGCAGGAAACCGATTTCAGGAGGTAGACTGGAATTGCATTGAAAGCATAGGAAAAGAGGCAGAACGTCCACAATGATGCACTTGGCCAAAAAGGGCGTATGCATTTTTTCCTGAATATATTCAGGAAAAAACGCATACGCCCTGTTTGGCCAACCAAGCAAGCTTGCAGAGGAAATCTGCACTACAATGAAGTCTCACTTCCCCCCGGTCAAAAGGGCCATCTGAAAAAAGTGTAAAATCCAGAAAGGCAGGACAGGCCATGGAGAACTGGGAGCCTTGTTATGCTGATGGGCGGGATGTAAATTGCCAACAGACACTCGGGAGAAGTGTATGGTGTTTCCTGAAACATCTAAAAAACAAAGCAACTGAGCGTAGGGCACTTTAACTTATGGTCGTATAGATTAGGGAAATTAAAATCAAAAAGACACAGCTACCCCAAAGTTTGGGACGCCTCTGTTTACAAGAACCTCGTTTACAGTAGAAGTTCAACATCGCAGAAAGCGAAAAATGGATAAAGAAGATGTGGTATTTACTTACAAAGCAATATCACTCAGCAATGAAATCTATGTCATCAGGCCCTTAGCAGCACAATGAGTGGATTCAGGTATGATGATTCTAACTGAAATAAGTCACACAGAAAAAGAAACATCATAAGATATCAGTAATACACGGAATGTAAACTTGGCTACACAGGAACTGAATTCCAAAACAGAACAGGGTCTCAAATTTAGAAAACCAACTTATGCTTGCTTAAGGGGAAAGGTGATTTGGGGTGCTGCATAAAACCAGCGATTGAAATGAGCACAGATAAAGTTCCTTAAGCCAAATATGGAATAGACAAGAGCTACTCCTTGCTCAACGAAATGGACTCAACACCCCATATTAAACGCCTAAGAATGTACCTGACTAGCAAGTATCTTAAAATCTATGGATTGCTATGTCTCTGAAAGGGAATCAAGCGTGTGTAGAGGGGCATAAACGCAGCAGTGATAGGATTGGAGAGGTTCGGTGAGCAAATGAAGACCCTTTGAAGTCACATTGCATGGTACCCATTCCACGGGTCTCAACTCTCCAAGGTTTAAGGAATTCTTCCTTCAGCTAAAACATGCATGTGGAACCCAGAGTATGATCAACCATGTGATCGGGAGACGTGTTCAAATATGTCTCAGTTTTCATCCCCTGGTACTCGGGTGCAACATTCCAGACGCTTTACTAACACTCTCCCGACTTGGAGAGTCAGTATCTTTATTCTCCTGTTTGGCCCAGTTTGCAATTTCTGTGGAAGATGAACAGGAATAGGGAGAACCAATGAGAGACAAGCTGGAGGTTTCTGGACGGGCAAATTTAACTCTCATTTCCCACCAAGGACAGGAATTAACCAAAGGCTCAACGTGCCGTGCTGGAACCAGATTAGGGCCTGAAGCAATCCTGCGGTGTTGCGGCCAGCTCACAAGAAAGCGAGATGAAGAACGGAGCTCAGGGGCACAGGAATTCACAAACCTGCAGAGTTATAAATGAGAGCTATCGTCCAAAAATATACTGAAGTAAGGCTGCCAAGAGGACTTGAAAGCGGGGCAGAATTGCAGGAAACCGATTTCAGGAGGTAGACTGGAATTGCATTTTAAGCATAGGAAAAGAGGCAGAACGTCCACAATGATGCACTTCGCCAAAAAGGGCGTATGCGTTTTTTCCTGAATCAGGAAAAAACGCATACGCACTTTTTGGCCAACCAAGCAAGCTTGCAAAGGAAATCTGCACTACAATGAAGACTCACTTCCCCCTGGTCAAAAGGGCCATCTGAAAAAAGTGTAAAATCCAGAAAGGCAGGACAGGCCATGGAGAACTGGGAGCCTTGTTATGCTGATGGGCGGGATGTAAATTGCCAACAGACACTCGGGAGAAGTGTATGGTGTTTCCTGAAACATCTAAAAAACAAAGCAACAGAGCCTAGGGCACTTCCACTTATGGTCCTATACCTTAGGGAAATTAAAATCAAAAAGACACAGCCACCCCAAAGTTTGGGACGCCTCTGTTTACAAGAACCTCGTTTACCGTACAAGTTCAATATCACAGAAAGTGAAAAATGGATACAGAACTTGTGGTACATACGTACAATGCAGTATCACTCAGCAATGAAATCTATGTCATCAGGCCCGTAGCAGCATAATGAGTGGATTCAGGTACGATGATTCTAACTGAAATAAGTCAAACCAAAAAAGAAACATCATAAGATATCAGTAATACACGCAATGTAAACTTGGCTACACAGGAACTGAATTCCAAAACAGAACAGGGTCTCAAATTTAGAAAACCAACTTATGCTTGCTTAAGGGGAAAGGTGAGTTGGGGTGCTGCATAAAACCAGAGATTGAAATGAGCACAGATAAAGTTCCTTAAGCCAAATATGGAATAGACAAGAGCTACTCCTTGCTCAACGAAATGGACTCAACACCCAATATTAAACGCCTAAGAATGTACCTGACTAGTAAGTATCTTAAAACCTATGGATTGCTATGTCTCCAAAAGAGAATCAAGCGTGTGTACAGGGGCATAAACGCAGCAGTGATAGGATTGGAGAGGTTCGGTGAGCAAATGAAGACCCTTTGAAGTCATATTGCATGGTACCCATTACACGGGTCTCAACTCTCCAGGTTTAAGGTATTCTTCCTTCAGCTAAAACATGCATGTGGAACCCAGAGTATGATCAACCGTGTGAATGGGAGACGTGTTCAAATATGTCTCAGTTTTCCTCCTCTGGTACTCGGGTGCAACATTCCAGATGCTTTACTAACACTTTCCCGACTTGGGGAGTCAATCCCTTTAACCTCCTGTTTGGCCCAGTTTGCAATTTCTGCGGAAGATGAACAGGAATAGCGAGAACCAATGAGAGACTAGCTGGAGGTGTCTGGACGGGCAAATTTAACTCTCATTCCCAACAGGAAGAGGAATTAACCAAAGGCTCAGTGTGCCGTGCCGGAACCAGATTAGGGCCTGAAGCCATCCTGCGGTGTTGCGGCCAGGTCACAAGAAAGCGAGTTGAAGAAAGGAGCTCAGGGGCACTGTAATTCACAAAACTGCAGAGTTATAAATGACAGCTATCGTCCAAAAATATACTGAAGTAAGGCTGCCAAGAGGACTTGAAAGTGGGGCAGAATTGCAGGAAACCGATTTCAGGAGGTAGACTGGAATTGCATTGAAAGCATAGGAAAAGAGGCAGAACGTCCACAATGATGCACTTGGACAAAAAGGGCGTAGGCGTTTTTTCCTGAACATATTCAGGAAAAAACGCATACGCCCTTTTTGGCCAACCAAGCAAGCTTGCAAAGGAAATCTGCACTACAATGAAGTCTCACTTCCCCCCGGTCAAAAGGGCCATCTGAAAAAAGTGTAAAATCCAGAAAGGCAGGACAGGCCATGGAGAACTGGGAGCCTTGTTATGCTGATGGGCGGGATGTAAATTGCCAACAGACACTCGGGAGAAGTGTATGGTGTTTCCTGAAACATCTAAAAAACAAAGCAACAGAGCCTAGGGCACTTCCACTTATGGTCCTATACCTTAGGGAAATTAAAATCAAAAAGACACAGCCACCCCAAAGTTTGGGACGCCTCTGTTTACAAGAACCTCGTTTACCGTACAAGTTCAATATCACAGAAAGTGAAAAATGGATACAGAACTTGTGGTACATACGTACAATGCAGTATCACTCAGCAATGAAATCTATGTCATCAGGCCCGTAGCAGCATAATGAGTGGATTCAGGTACGATGATTCTAACTGAAATAAGTCAAACCAAAAAAGAAACATCATAAGATATCAGTAATACACGCAATGTAAACTTGGCTACACAGGAACTGAATTCCAAAACAGAACAGGGTCTCAAATTTAGAAAACCAACTTATGCTTGCTTAAGGGGAAAGGTGAGTTGGGGTGCTGCATAAAACCAGAGATTGAAATGAGCACAGATAAAGTTCCTTAAGCCAAATATGGAATAGACAAGAGCTACTCCTTGCTCAATGAAATGGACTCAACACCCAATATTAAACGCCTAAGAATGTACCTGACTAGTAAGTATCTTAAAACCTATGGATTGCTATGTCTCCAAAAGAGAATCAAGCGTGTGTACAGGGGCATAAACGCAGCAGTGATAGGATTGGAGAGGTTCGGTGAGCAAATGAAGACCCTTTGAAGTCATATTGCATGGTACCCATTACACGGGTCTCAACTCTCCAGGTTTAAGGTATTCTTCCTTCAGCTAAAACATGCATGTGGAACCCAGAGTATGATCAACCGTGTGAATGGGAGACGTGTTCAAATATGTCTCAGTTTTCCTCCTCTGGTACTCGGGTGCAACATTCCAGATGCTTTACTAACACTCTCCCGACTTGGGGAGTCAATCCCTTTAACCTCCTGTTTGGCCCAGTTTGCAATTTCTGCGGAAGATGAACAGGAATAGCGAGAACCAATGAGAGACTAGCTGGAGGTGTCTGGACGGGCAAATTTAACTCTCATTTCCCACCAGGAAAAGGAAATAACCAAAGGCTCAGCGTGCCGTGCCGGAACCAGATTAGGGCCTGAAGCCATCCTGCGGTGTTGCGGCCAGCTCAAAAGAAAGCGAGTTGAAGAAAGGAGCTCAGGGGCACTGTAATTCACAAACCTGCAGACTTATAAATGACAGCTATCGTCCAAAAATATACTGAAATAAGGCTGCCAAGAGGACTTTAAAGCGGGGCAGAATTGCAGGAAACCGATTTCAGGAGGTAGACTGGAATTGCATTGAAAGCATAGGAAAAGAGGCAGAACGTCCACAATGATGCACTTGGCCAAAAAGGGCGTATGCGTTTTTTCCTGAATATATTCAGGAAAAAACGCATACGCCCTGTTTGGCCAACCAAGCAAGCTTGCAGAGGAAATCTGCACTACAATGAAGTCTCACTTCCCCCCGGTCAAAAGGGCCATCTGAAAAAAGTGTAAAATCCAGAAAGGCAGGACAGGCCATGGAGAACTGGGAGCCTTGTTATGCTGATGGGCGGGATGTAAATTGCCAACAGACACTCGGGAGAAGTGTATGGTGTTTCCTGAAACATCTAAAAAACAAAGCAACTGAGCGTAGGGCACTTTAACTTATGGTCGTATAGATTAGGGAAATTAAAATCAAAAAGACACAGCTACCCCAAAGTTTGGGACGCCTCTGTTTACAAGAACCTCGTTTACAGTAGAAGTTCAACATCGCAGAAAGTGAAAAATGGATAAAGAAGATGTGGTATTTACTTACAAAGCAATATCACTCAGCAATGAAATCTATGTCATCAGGCCCTTAGCAGCACAATGAGTGGATTCAGGTATGATGATTCTAACTGAAATAAGTCACACAGAAAAAGAAACATCATAAGATATCAGTAATACACGGAATGTAAACTTGGCTACACAGGAACTGAATTCCAAAACAGAACAGGGTCTCAAATTTAGAAAACCAACTTATGCTTGCTTAAGGGGAAAGGTGATTTGGGGTGCTGCATAAAACCAGCGATTGAAATGAGCACAGATAAAGTTCCTTAAGCCAAATATGGAATAGACAAGAGCTACTCCTTGCTCAACGAAATGGACTCAACACCCCATATTAAACGCCTAAGAATGTACCTGACTAGCAAGTATCTTAAAATCTATGGATTGCTATGTCTCTGAAAGGGAATCAAGCGTGTGTAGAGGGGCATAAACGCAGCAGTGATAGGATTGGAGAGGTTCGGTGAGCAAATGAAGACCCTTTGAAGTCACATTGCATGGTACCATTCCACGGGTCTCAACTCTCCAAGGTTTAAGGAATTCTTCCTTCAGCTAAAACATGCATGTGGAACCCAGAGTATGATCAACCATGTGATCGGGAGACGTGTTCAAATATGTCTCAGTTTTCATCCCCTGGTACTCGGGTGCAACATTCCAGACGCTTTACTAACACTCTCCCGACTTGGAGAGTCAGTATCTTTATTCTCCTGTTTGGCCCAGTTTGCAATTTCTGTGGAAGATGAACAGGAATAGGGAGAACCAATGAGAGACAAGCTGGAGGTTTCTGGACGGGCAAATTTAACTCTCATTTCCCACCAAGGACAGGAATTAACCAAAGGCTCAGCGTGCCGTGCTGGAACCAGATTAGGGCCTGAAGCAATCCTGCGGTGTTGCGGCCAGCTCACAAGAAAGCGAGATGAAGAACGGAGCTCAGGGGCACAGGAATTCACAAACCTGCAGAGTTATAAATGAGAGCTATCGTCCAAAAATATACTGAAGTAAGGCTGCCAAGAGGACTTGAAAGCGGGGCAGAATTGCAGGAAACCGATTTCAGGAGGTAGACTGGAATTGCATTTTAAGCATAGGAAAAGAGGCAGAACGTCCACAATGATGCACTTCGCCAAAAAGTGCGTATGCGTTTTTTCCTGAATCAGGAAAAAACGCATACGCACTTTTTGGCCAACCAAGCAAGCTTGCAAAGGAAATCTGCACTACAATGAAGACTCACTTCCCCCTGGTCAAAAGGGCCATCTGAAAAAAGTGTAAAATCCAGAAAGGCAGGACAGGCCATGGAGAACTGGGAGCCTTGTTATGCTGATGGGCGGGATGTAAATTGCCAACAGACACTCGGGAGAAGTGTATGGTGTTTCCTGAAACATCTAAAAAACAAAGCAACAGAGCCTAGGGCACTTCCACTTATGGTCCTATACCTTAGGGAAATTAAAATCAAAAAGACACAGCCACCCCAAAGTTTGGGACGCCTCTGTTTACAAGAACCTCGTTTACCGTACAAGTTCAATATCACAGAAAGTGAAAAATGGATACAGAACTTGTGGTACATACGTACAATGCAGTATCACTCAGCAATGAAATCTATGTCATCAGGCCCGTAGCAGCATAATGAGTGGATTCAGGTACGATGATTCTAACTGAAATAAGTCAAACCAAAAAAGAAACATCATAAGATATCAGTAATACACGCAATGTAAACTTGGCTACACAGGAACTGAATTCCAAAACAGAACAGGGTCTCAAATTTAGAAAACCAACTTATGCTTGCTTAAGGGGAAAGGTGAGTTGGGGTGCTGCATAAAACCAGAGATTGAAATGAGCACAGATAAAGTTCCTTAAGCCAAATATGGAATAGACAAGAGCTACTCCTTGCTCAACGAAATGGACTCAACACCCAATATTAAACGCCTAAGAATGTACCTGACTAGTAAGTATCTTAAAACCTATGGATTGCTATGTCTCCAAAAGAGAATCAAGCGTGTGTACAGGGGCATAAACGCAGCAGTGATAGGATTGGAGAGGTTCGGTGAGCAAATGAAGACCCTTTGAAGTCATATTGCATGGTACCCATTACACGGGTCTCAACTCTCCAGGTTTAAGGTATTCTTCCTTCAGCTAAAACATGCATGTGGAACCCAGAGTATGATCAACCGTGTGAATGGGAGACGTGTTCAAATATGTCTCAGTTTTCCTCCTCTGGTACTCGGGTGCAACATTCCAGATGCTTTACTAACACTCTCCCGACTTGGGGAGTCAATCCCTTTAACCTCCTGTTTGGCCCAGTTTGCAATTTCTGCGGAAGATGAACAGGAATAGCGAGAACCAATGAGAGACTAGCTGGAGGTGTCTGGACGGGCAAATTTAACTCTCATTCCCAACAGGAAGAGGAATTAACCAAAGGCTCAGTGTGCCGTGCCGGAACCAGATTAGGGCCTGAAGCCATCCTGCGGTGTTGCGGCCAGGTCACAAGAAAGCGAGTTGAAGAAAGGAGCTCAGGGGCACTGTAATTCACAAAACTGCAGAGTTATAAATGACAGCTATCGTCCAAAAATATACTGAAGTAAGGCTGCCAAGAGGACTTGAAAGCGGGGCAGAATTGCAGGAAACCGATTTCAGGAGGTAGACTGGAATTGCATTGAAAGCATAGGAAAAGAGGCAGAACGTCCACAATGATGCACTTGGACAAAAAGGGCGTAGGCGTTTTTTCCTGAACATATTCAGGAAAAAACGCATACGCCCTTTTTGGCCAACCAAGCAAGCTTGCAAAGGAAATCTGCACTACAATGAAGTCTCACTTCCCCCCGGTCAAAAGGGCCATCTGAAAAAAGTGTAAAATCCAGAAAGGCAGGACAGGCCATGGAGAACTGGGAGCCTTGTTATGCTGATGGGCGGGATGTAAATTGCCAACAGACACTCGGGAGAAGTGTATGGTGTTTCCTGAAACATCTAAAAAACAAAGCAACAGAGTCTAGGGCACTTCCACTTATGGTCCTATACCTTAGGGAAATTAAAATCAAAAAGACACAGCCACCCCAAAGTTTGGGACGCCTCTGTTTACAAGAACCTCGTTTACCGTACAAGTTCAATATCACAGAAAGTGAAAAATGGATACAGAACTTGTGGTACATACGTACAATGCAGTATCACTCAGCAATGAAATCTATGTCATCAGGCCCGTAGCAGCATAATGAGTGGATTCAGGTACGATGATTCTAACTGAAATAAGTCAAACCAAAAAAGAAACATCATAAGATATCAGTAATACACGCAATGTAAACTTGGCTACACAGGAACTGAATTCCAAAACAGAACAGGGTCTCAAATTTAGAAAACCAACTTATGCTTGCTTAAGGGGAAAGGTGAGTTGGGGTGCTGCATAAAACCAGAGATTGAAATGAGCACAGATAAAGTTCCTTAAGCCAAATATGGAATAGACAAGAGCTACTCCTTGCTCAACGAAATGGACTCAACACCCAATATTAAACGCCTAAGAATGTACCTGACTAGTAAGTATCTTAAAACCTATGGATTGCTATGTCTCCAAAAGAGAATCAAGCGTGTGTACAGGGGCATAAACGCAGCAGTGATAGGATTGGAGAGGTTCGGTGAGCAAATGAAGACCCTTTGAAGTCATATTGCATGGTACCCATTACACGGGTCTCAACTCTCCAGGTTTAAGGTATTCTTCCTTCAGCTAAAACATGCATGTGGAACCCAGAGTATGATCAACCGTGTGAATGGGAGACGTGTTCAAATATGTCTCAGTTTTCCTCCTCTGGTACTCGGGTGCAACATTCCAGATGCTTTACTAACACTCTCCCGACTTGGGGAGTCAATCCCTTTAACCTCCTGTTTGGCCCAGTTTGCAATTTCTGCGGAAGATGAACAGGAATAGCGAGAACCAATGAGAGACTAGCTGGAGGTGTCTGGACGGGCAAATTTAACTCTCATTCCCAACAGGAAGAGGAATTAACCAAAGGCTCAGTGTGCCGTGCCGGAACCAGATTAGGGCCTGAAGCCATCCTGCGGTGTTGCGGCCAGGTCACAAGAAAGCGAGTTGAAGAAAGGAGCTCAGGGGCACTGTAATTCACAAAACTGCAGAGTTATAAATGACAGCTATCGTCCAAAAATATACTGAAGTAAGGCTGCCAAGAGGACTTGAAAGCGGGGCAGAATTGCAGGAAACCGATTTCAGGAGGTAGACTGGAATTGCATTGAAAGCATAGGAAAAGAGGCAGAACGTCCACAATGATGCACTTGGACAAAAAGGGCGTAGGCGTTTTTTCCTGAACATATTCAGGAAAAAACGCATACGCCCTTTTTGGCCAACCAAGCAAGCTTGCAAAGGAAATCTGCACTACAATGAAGTCTCACTTCCCCCCGGTCAAAAGGGCCATCTGAAAAAAGTGTAAAATCCAGAAAGGCAGGACAGGCCATGGAGAACTGGGAGCCTTGTTATGCTGATGGGCGGGATGTAAATTGCCAACAGCCACTCGGGAGAAGTGTATGGTGTTTCCTGAAACATCTAAAAAACAAAGCAACAGAGCCTAGGGCACTTCCACTTATGGTCCTATAGCTTAGGGAAATTAAAATCAAAAAGACACAGCCACCCCAAAGTTTGGGACGGCTCTGTTTACAAGAACCTCGTTTACGGTACAAGTTCAATATCGCAAAGTGCGAAAAATGGATAAAGAAGTTGTGGTACTTACGTACAATGCAATATCACTCAGCAATTAAATCTCTGTCTTCAGACACGTAGAAGCATAATGAGTGGATTCAGGTATGATGATTTTATCTGAAATAAGTCACACAGAAAAAGAAACATCATAAGATATCAGTAATACACGGAATGTAAACTTGGCTACACAGGAACTGAATTACAGAACAGAACAGGGTCTCAAATTTAGAAAACCAACTTATGCTTGCTTAAGGGGAAAGGGGAGTTGGGGTGCTGCATAAAACCAGAGATTGAAATGAGCACAGATAAAGTTCCTTAATCAAATATGTAATAGACAAGAGCTACTCCTTGCTCAACGAAATGGACTCAACACCCCATATTAAACGCCTAAGAATGTACCTGACTAGCAAGTATCTTAAAATCTATGGATTGCTATGTCTCTGAAAGGGAATCAAGCGTGTGTAGAGGGGCATAAACGCAGCAGTGATAGGATTGGAGAGGTTCGGTGAGCAAATGAAGACCCTTTGAAGTCACATTGCATGGTACCCATTCCACGGGTCTCAACTCTCCAGGTTTAAGGGATTCTTCCTTCAGCTAAAACATGCATGTGGAACCCAGAGTATGATCAACCATGTGATCGGGAGACGTGTTCAAATATGTCTCAGTTTTCATCCCCTGGTACTCGGGTGCAACATTCCAGACGCTTTACTAACACTCTCCCGACTTGGAGAGTCAGTATCTTTATTTTCCTGTTTGGCCCAGTTTGCAATTTCTGTGGAAGATGAACAGGAATAGGGAGAACCAATGAGAGACAAGCTGGAGGTTTCTGGACGGGCAAATTTAACTCTCATTTCCCACCAAGGACAGGAATTAACCAAAGGCTCAGCGTGCCGTGCTGTAACCAGATTAGGGCCTGAAGCAATCCTGCGGTGTTGCGGCCAGCTCACAAGAAAGCGAGATGAAGAACGGAGCTCAGGGGCACAGGAATTCACAAACCTGCAGAGTTATAAATGAGAGCTATCGTCCAAAAATATACTGAAGTAAGGCTGCCAAGAGGACTTGAAAGCGGGGCAGAATTGCAGGAAACCGATTTCAGGAGGTAGACTGGAATTGCATTTTAAGCATAGGAAAAGAGGCAGAACGTCCACAATGATGCACTTCGCCAAAAAGGGCGTATGCGTTTTTTCCTGAATCAGGAAAAAACGCATACGCACTTTTTGGCCAACCAAGCAAGCTTGCAAAGGAAATCTGCACTACAATGAAGTCTCACTTCCCCCCGGTCAAAAGGGCCATCTGAGAAAAGTGTAAAATCCAGAAAGGCAGGACAGGCCATGGAGAACTGGGAGCCTTGTTATGCTGATGGGCGGGATGTAAATTGCCAACAGCCACTCGGGAGAAGTGTATGGTGTTTCCTGAAACATCTAAAAAACAAAGCAACAGAGCCTAGGGCACTTCCACTTATGGTCCTATAGCTTAGGGAAATTAAAATCAAAAAGACACAGCCACCCCAAAGTTTGGGACGCCTCTGTTTACAAGAACCTCGTTTACCGTACAAGTTCAATATCACAGAAAGTGAAAAATGGATACAGAAATTGTGGTACATACGTACAATGCAGTATCACTCAGCAATGAAATCTATGTCATCAGGCCCGTAGCAGCATAATGAGTGGATTCAGGTACGATGATTCTAACTGAAATAAGTCAAACCAAAAAAGAAACATCATAAGATATCAGTAATACACGGAATTTAAACTTGGCTACACAGGAACTGAATTCCAAAACAGAACAGGGTCTCAAATTTAGAAAACCAACTTATGCTTGCTTAAGGGGAAAGGGGAGTTGGGGTGCTGCATAAAACCAGAGATTGAAATGAGCACAGATAAAGTTCCTTAAGCCAAATATGGAATAGACAAGAGCTACTCCTTGCTCAACGAAATGGACTCAACACCCCATATTAAACGCCTAAGAATGTACCTGACTAGTAAGTATCTTAAAACCTATGGATTGCTATGTCTCCAAAAGAGAATCAAGCGTGTGTACAGGGGCATAAACGCAGCAGTGATAGGATTGGAGAGGTTCGGTGAGCAAATGAAGACCCTTTGAAGTCATATTGCATGGTACCCATTACACGGGTCTCAACTCTCCAGGTTTAAGGTATTCTTCCTTCAGCTAAAACATGCATGTGGAACCCAGAGTATGATCAACCGTGTGAATGGGAGACGTGTTCAAATATGTCTCAGTTTTCCTCCTCTGGTACTCGGGTGCAACATTCCAGATGCTTTACTAACACTCTCCCGACTTGGGGAGTCAATCCCTTTAACCTCCTGTTTGGCCCAGTTTGCAATTTCTGCGGAAGATGAACAGGAATAGCGAGAACCAATGAGAGACTAGCTGGAGGTGTCTGGACGGGCAAATTTAACTCTCATTCCCACCAGGAAGAGGAATTAACCAAAGGCTCAGCGTGCCGTGCCGGAACCAGATTAGGGCCTGAAGCCATCCTGCGGTGTTGCGGCCAGCTCAAAAGAAAGCGAGTTGAAGAAAGGAGCTCAGGGGCACTGTAATTCACAAACCTGCAGAGTTATAAATGACAGCTATCGTCCAAAAATATACTGAAGTAAGGCTGCCAAGAGGACTTGAAAGCGGGGCAGAATTGCAGGAAACCGATTTCAGGAGGTAGACTGGAATTGCATTGAAAGCATAGGAAAAGAGGCAGAACGTCCACAATGATGCACTTGGACAAAAAGGGCGTAGGCGTTTTTTCCTGAACATATTCAGGAAAAAACGCCTACGCACTTTTTGGCCAACCAAGCAAGCTTGCAAAGGAAATCTGCACTACAATGAAGTCTCACTTCCCCCCGGTCAAAAGGGCCATCTGAAAAAAGTGTAAAATCCAGAAAGGCAGGACAGGCCATGGAGAACTGGGAGCCTTGTTATGCTGATGGGCGGGATGTAAATTGCCAACAGCCACTTGGGAGAAGTGTATGGTGTTTCCTGAAACATCTAAAAAACAAAGCAACAGAGCCTAGGGCACTTCCACTTATGGTCCTATAGCTTAGGGAAATTAAAATCAAAAAGACACAGCCACCCCAAAGTTTGGGACGGCTCTGTTTACAAGAACCTCGTTTACGGTACAAGTTCAATATCGCAAAGTGCGAAAAATGGATAAAGAAGTTGTGGTACTTACGTACAATGCAATATCACTCAGCAATTAAATCTCTGTCTTCAGACACGTAGAAGCATAATGAGTGGATTCAGGTATGATGATTTTATCTGAAATAAGTCACACAGAAAAAGAAACATCATAAGATATCAGTAATACACGGAATGTAAACTTGGCTACACAGGAACTGAATTACAGAACAGAACAGGGTCTCAAATTTAGAAAACCAACTTATGCTTGCTTAAGGGGAAAGGGGAGTTGGGGTGCTGCATAAAACCAGAGATTGAAATGAGCACAGATAAAGTTCCTTAATCAAATATGTAATAGACAAGAGCTACTCCTTGCTCAACGAAATGGACTCAACACCCCATATTAAACGCCTAAGAATGTACCTGACTAGCAAGTATCTTAAAATCTATGGATTGCTATGTCTCTGAAAGGGAATCAAGCGTGTGTAGAGGGGCATAAACGCAGCAGTGATAGGATTGGAGAGGTTCGGTGAGCAAATGAAGACCCTTTGAAGTCACATTGCATGGTACCCATTCCACGGGTCTCAACTCTCCAAGGTTTAAGGAATTCTTCCTTCAGCTAAAACATGCATGTGGAACCCAGAGTATGATCAACCATGTGATCGGGAGACGTGTTCAAATATGTCTCAGTTTTCATCCCCTGGTACTCGGGTGCAACATTCCAGAAGCTTTACTAACACTCTCCCGACTTGGAGAGTCAGTATCTTTATTCTCCTGTTTGGCCCAGTTTGCAATTTCTGTGGAAGATGAACAGGAATAGGGAGAACCAATGAGAGACAAGCTGGAGGTTTCTGGACGGGCAAATTTAACTCTCATTTCCCACCAAGGACAGGAATTAACCAAAGGCTCAGCGTGCCGTGCTGGAACCAGATTAGGGCCTGAAGCAATCCTGCGGTGTTGCGGCCAGCTCACAAGAAAGCGAGATGAAGAACGGAGCTCAGGGGCACAGGAATTCACAAACCTGCAGAGTTATAAATGAGAGCTATCGTCCAAAAATATACTGAAGTAAGGCTGCCAAGAGGACTTGAAAGCGGGGCAGAATTGCAGGAAACCGATTTCAGGAGGTAGACTGGAATTGCATTTTAAGCATAGGAAAAGAGGCAGAACGTCCACAATGATGCACTTCGCCAAAAAGGGCGTATGCGTTTTTTCCTGAATCAGGAAAAAATGCATACGCACTTTTTGGCCAACCAAGCAAGCTTGCAAAGGAAATCTGCACTACAATGAAGTCTCACTTCCCCCCGGTCAAAAGGGCCATCTGAGAAAAGTGTAAAATCCAGAAAGGCAGGACAGGCCATGGAGAACTGGGAGCCTTGTTATGCTGATGGGCGGGATGTAAATTGCCAACAGCCACTCGGGAGAAGTGTATGGTGTTTCCTGAAACATCTAAAAAACAAAGCAACAGAGCCTAGGGCACTTCCACTTATGGTCCTATAGCTTAGGGAAATTAAAATCAAAAAGACACAGCCACCCCAAAGTTTGGGACGCCTCTGTTTACAAGAACCTCGTTTACCGTACAAGTTCAATATCACAGAAAGTGAAAAATGGATACAGAAATTGTGGTACATACGTACAATGCAGTATCACTCAGCAATGAAATCTATGTCATCAGGCCCGTAGCAGCATAATGAGTGGATTCAGGTACGATGATTCTAACTGAAATAAGTCAAACCAAAAAAGAAACATCATAAGATATCAGTAATACACGGAATGTAAACTTGGCTACACAGGAACTGAATTCCAAAACAGAACAGGGTCTCAAATTTAGAAAACCAACTTATGCTTGCTTAAGGGGAAAGGGGAGTTGGGGTGCTGCATAAAACCAGAGATTGAAATGAGCACAGATAAAGTTCCTTAAGCCAAATATGGAATAGACAAGAGCTACTCCTTGCTCAACGAAATGGACTCAACACCCCATATTAAACGCCTAAGAATGTACCTGAATAGTAAGTATCTTAAAACCTATGGATTGCTATGTCTCCAAAAGAGAATCAAGCGTGTGTACAGGGGCATAAACGCAGCAGTGATAGGATTGGAGAGGTTCGGTGAGCAAATGAAGACCCTTTGAAGTCATATTGCATGGTACCCATTACACGGGTCTCAACTCTCCAGGTTTAAGGTATTCTTCCTTCAGCTAAAACATGCATGTGGAACCCAGAGTATGATCAACCGTGTGAATGGGAGACGTGTTCAAATATGTCTCAGTTTTCCTCCTCTGGTACTCGGGTGCAACATTCCAGATGCTTTACTAACACTCTCCCGACTTGGGGAGTCAATCCCTTTAACCTCCTGTTTGGCCCAGTTTGCAATTTCTGCGGAAGATGAACAGGAATAGCGAGAACCAATGAGAGACTAGCTGGAGGTGTCTGGACGGGCAAATTTAACTCTCATTCCCACCAGGAAGAGGAATTAACCAAAGGCTCAGCGTGCCGTGCCGGAACCAGATTAGGGCCTGAAGCCATCCTGCGGTGTTGCGGCCAGCTCAAAAGAAAGCGAGTTGAAGAAAGGAGCTCAGGGGCACTGTAATTCACAAACCTGCAGAGTTATAAATGACAGCTATCGTCCAAAAATATACTGAAGTAAGGCTGCCAAGAGGACTTGAAAGCGGGGCAGAATTGCAGGAAACCGATTTCAGGAGGTAGACTGGAATTGCATTGAAAGCATAGGAAAAGAGGCAGAACGTCCACAATGATGCACTTGGCCAAAAAGGGCGTATGCGTTTTTTCCTGAATATATTCAGGAAAAAACGCATATGCACTTTTTGGCCAACCAAGCAAGGTTGCAAAGGAAATCTGCACTACAATGAAGTCTCACTTCCCCCCGGTCAAAAGGGCCATCTGAAAAAAGTGTAAAATCCAGAAAGGCAGGACAGGCCATGGAGAACTGGGAGCCTTGTTATGCTGATGGGCGGGATGTAAATTGCCAACAGACACTCGGGAGAAGTGTATGGTGTTTCCTGAAACATCTAAAAAACAAAGCAACAGAGCCTAGGGCACTTCCACTTATGGTCCTATAGCTTAGGGAAATTAAAATCAAAAAGACACAGCCACCCCAAAGTTTGGGACGCCTCTGTTTACAAGAACCTCGTTTACGGTACAAGTTCAATATCGCAGAAAGTGAAAAATGGATAAAGAAGTTGTGGTACTTATGTACAATGCAAAATCACTCAGCCATGAAATCTATGTCATCAGGCCCGTAGCAGCATAATGAGTGGATTCAGGTATGATGATTCTAACTGAAATATGTCACACAGAAAAAGAAACATCATAAGATATCACTAATACATGGAATGTGAACTTGGCTACACATGAACTGAATTACAAAACAGAACAGGGTCTCAAGTTTAGAAAACCAACTTATGCTTCCTTAAGGGGGAAAGTGAGTTGGGGTGCTGCATAAAACCAGAGTTTGAAATTAGCACAGATACCATTCAATAAGCCAAATATGTAATAGACAAGACCTACCCCTTGCTCAACAAAATGGACTCAACAATGAGGTATCACCTCACACCTGATAGAATGGGCATCATGAGAAAATCTACAAACAAAAATGCTGGAAAGGGTGTGGAGAAAAGGAACCCTCTTCCACTATTGTTGGGAATATAAATTGATACAGTCACTACGGAGAACAATATGGAGTTTCTTAAGAAACTAACAATAGAATTACCATATGATACAGCAATCCCAGTACTGGACATATACCCAGACAAAACCATAAATCAAAACGAGACATTCACCGCAATGTTCATTGCATCACTATTTACAATATCGAGGTAATGGAAGCAACCTAAATGCCCACAGACAGACGAATGCATAAAGCTGTGGTACATATATAAAATGGAATATTACTAAGCCATGAAAAGGAATGAAATTGGGTCATTTGTAGAGACGTCGATGGATCTAGAGACTGTCATACAGAGTGAAGTAAGTCAGAAAGACAAAAACAAATCTTGTATATTCATGCATATATGTGGAACCTAGAAAAACTGTACAGATTAACCATTTTGCAAGGCATAAATAGAGCAACAGATGTAGACAACAAATGTATGGACAACAAGGGGGGAAAGCTGTTGGGGGGGTGGTGGTGGGAGGAGTTGAGAGACTGGGATTGGCATGTATACATTTATATGTATAAAATAGATAACCAATAAGAACCTGCTGTATAAAAATATAAAATAAAATTCAAAATTAAAAAGAAATAAAATTTAAAAAATAAAACAGAAAAAACAATTATTCCCTTCACATACATGTATTTATATGAATAAATTATTTCCATGCTTATATCTGTAAATACAAAAAAGAGGAATAAAATCTACCTTGAACCAAAAACGAAAAAGAGAAAAAAAACACAGAACCCACCAGTTCCACAGAGGAAAACCGTATCAGGGCACTTGCTCCAGTTGTAAACAATTCTGAAGTTGGCCAGTGGTGGGGAATCGTCTCCCATTCAGCCAGCAGCCCCCACGCAACAAGCGTCCTCATTGCAAAGCTGGGGCACCGTGCCGAGGCATCTGTGAGTAAACGTGAGCTGAGCCCCAGGCCAGTTGCTGCTGAACTATTCCCACCCGTCCCAGGTAAAACACCTGAATATATACAAGGACTTGAAAGCCTAGAGGAAGGGCCATAGAGCCACACGAGTGACAGCATGCCGGCCGACTTGGTGCCTGCAGGCCAGCCAGGATGGTCCTGGCCCTGGGTGCTCTTCTGGAAGATTTCCATTTCCCTGACTGAGATACCCGTCCTGTCCCTGCCCCCACTGCTTTTTTCCTTCCTCACCTCTGCCCAGGGAGAAATTCCAGCAGCAGGTATGTGTGACACATCCTCTTCTTTAGCAGGTGGCAGCCTGGCAACTGCTGCAGAAAGTCCAGCAGAGCCCCACTCACACTGGGCCACCCACAAAGCCGTGGCCTCTCACTCCCTCCCACCAGCCCAGCCCCGAGACTGCTGACAGGGCAGAGAAAATGGCGTCAGGCACGGCTGCAGGGGCTCTTGCTGCCTGGAGTGGTATTTATATTGATCTCAACCCAGGCACACCTGGGGAGGGCTGGCCCGCACGGTAAGGCTGCCCAGGTCAGCCAATCATCACCCCTCAGGGGCTCACAGTTGCAGAAAATGGAACTTGCTGAACCGGCCAGGTCCAAGGAACAGGTGTGGGCTCCTGAGAGTCAGGATAGACAAGGGGCTGCAGCTTTGGCTTGTTTTCTAATCATTTTATCTGGCCCATGAGTGGGAGACAACTTCAAGAAAACCCTCTCCTTATGAGAGGAACCCAGGAGTCAGGGAGAGGAGGGGTGGGTGGTGGTTGGAGACAGAGGCCTGGTGCCCCGGGTGCAGTGGAAGTCTCTGGAAGACCAGGTGGAGGGAGGCCGCACAGAGTGACGCCCAGGGTCACAGACCTGTCGCAGCTGCTGTTTGTTAGTTCAAGTCCTGCTCTGAGGTGCTCTGTGCCAGCTCTGAGTGACAGGTGAGCTGGGGGTGCTCTGCAATGAGGGCTATGTGCACGGTTCCTGTGTGCCCAGCCCTGCCATGGTACCTGCAAGGGTAGCTCTGTATCCTGGGAAGGGCCTGACCACGAGAGCCCCGTGGGCTGGGGTGGGGGTGGGGTACCTGCCCAGGTGAGCTCCATATTCTGGGATTGGTCTGACCACGAGAGCCCCATGGGCTGCTGGGGACCTGGTAAAGGATGTCAGGACAGTCAGTGAAGCCACCGAGGATATACCTCCAGTTGCTCCTAATTCCTACACCCTGCTGGTCATTCTACCAACCACCAGGACATGGTATTCTGTATTAGTCTTCAATGATGCCTTCTTTTGTATTCCATTAGTCCCAGAGTCACAAGAAATTTTGGCTTGTGAGTGGCAGGACTCAACATACAACTAAAACAATACTTCCAGGCCGTCTTGCCCCAAGGGTGCAAAAATTCCCACACCATCTTTGGGGAAAGCTTAGCTAAAGACCTAAAAGTTCTACCTCTGGAAAAGGAAACCCTCCTTCAGTACGCAGACGACATTCTGATCGCCAGCCCTACTAAGGAGGCCTCTGAACTACCAAGCCAATAAAGGATAGAAGTTGTCCAAGAAAAAGCTCAAATATCACAGACTGCGGTGACCTGCCTGGGCTTCATTCTCACAGAAGGTCGGAGAAGCCCATCCCAGGAAAGGGAAGAAACCATTTGCAGCCTTACCCCTTTCTAAAACTAGAAGACAGCTTAGGGGTTCCTGGGGAGGCCAGGGTTTGCTGCTTCTGGATCCCTAACTACAGTCTACTAGCTGGGCCTCTATATGAAACACTGAAAGGAAAAGATGATGATCCTTTTGAATAGAATCCAGAAGTGGCCTTTCAAGAATGGAAAGAGCAGTCAATTCAGACCCTTGCCCTGGAACTCCCTAATTTAGCTAAACCCTTTGACCTTTACATTCCCGGTGAAAGGTGAATCGCCATTGGAGAATTAGTGCAAAAACTGGGACCACTTGAAATGGAACAATGCAAGAATGCCATCCAGGTAGGATAAACTACGGTCACCAAGGGGCTTGGCCCACTGCCGCATCTGGCCAAGATACTGGCGGTATCTAAAAACCTGGAAATCAGCAGCCCAAAAGGCCACCTCCTTCCTAAGGGAAAAGGACCCCACGTGGTGATCCTAACCACCAATGATGCCCTGAAGTTGCAGGGTTCGCTCCGTGGGCACACCGACCTCGAGTGAGGAGGCCCTCCAACTCCAACATCCAGAGAGATAACCGGGGGCAACAGGGCACCATGACGACTCGTGTGAACATCACTTGACCTGGAGTTTCTCTCATAAAACAATAAGAATGTGTCCCAAAAGAGTAGACTACTGCTTGCAGGACTTACTGCACCCAGAGGGGAGCTAATAATCTTGGCGGGGGAACCGTATATCACACTGTCACCATAGAAAAGCCTACAGACACCGTGATGATGGTGGCCAATAAGACCGGCTGGACTCCTGTTTACTTCAAAAGGCTGTTGACTCAGTGGTCATCATGGTCCTTGATCACCACTGACCCTGGACTGTCTGGGAGTTGAGCGGGCAGGGCTCTGACACCTGGTGCTGTTTGTACGTTAATTCAGGGGCCTAATTGAAGAAAGCGCAGACTACTGGTCAGAGCATCTAGGCTGGCAGAAACGGTCAGCCTAAGGTGGCCGAACAAATGTGGGGCGGGGTGAAACCGGTCCCCACAGCGTCTCTGCACATCTCTTTCCTGGACCCTTAAAGGTCATTAGAATCTATAACACTTCCAATGCTGGTGCTCAGGTGGACGAGCAGGGAGGCAGGGGGCCTGGGGACAATCAACGTCACCTGGAGGCTGCTGGGGAGAAGCTCTGACCCTCGCCCCCGGGTATTAGGGCTCCCAACTCAGCACTCAGCAGTTACAGAAGAAGTGTCTGCACCCTCAGCACTCCAAGAATGAGGAACGGGACAAAAGGCAGAGGAGGGGTTTGTCCCCAGCAAAGCCCATTAAAAATCCCTGGGAGATAAAAATAGAATCTGGGCAATAAAGTCAAGTCTAACCTTTTTTATCCTTTGTGCTTTGTCTAATTTCACGTGCTCCTAGGGTCCCGCATGCAGAGGTTCCACACCCGGCACTTCAGACCAGATTTCCTAGTGCAGAATGGCTGGGTCGACACCTCAGCTCCTGGGGCCCAGTGCAGACTCCGCGATATAGAGCCTGAGCTGCAGCCAACCTGGCCCTCGAGAGCTCCGCCCCCTCCCTCCCACTGACTCTGACAGGATCTCTACACAGCAGCCCAGCCCACAGCCCACGGGGTAGTGCATGCTCTCACCTCTCCATTCTCTGATCAAAATATAAAGTTTCCTTTGCTTGTGAACCAAACTCAGTCTCGATCTGTTGGCCCCAATGACACTGGGCAGGGGGACACTTGTTGGGGTCCACTCTGGAGGATCAGTAACAGAAATTGAGACTATTGTAACCTCAATGAACAGATGTGTGAGCCAAACTGTAGTTAACATAGAACAGTGTATAAGGCTCGGGTAAAATAAGATGTTTCTAACACTTCCATTTGATATTTCCATCACTTTATTATAAGCAAGTTCAGTGAAAAGGTTTGTCTTATTTGTCAGGTCAATATTAGAGAAACGAAGTGATTTCTTTCCAAGGATGTACATCTAATAATCTTGGTTAAAGCTTCAATCTTGTTTTAAATGCTTTTCCATTGAAAATGATACCTCTCTTTCAGCTCCCCCATTTCTGAGAAGTATAAAATCTTATAATTTATTATTACCAAAGGGGAAAGGTGGGAGGAGGGATAAATTAACAGTTTGGGATTAACACATACACACTGCTATGTATAAAATAGATCATCAACAAGGAACTACTGTATAGCACAGGGAACTACACTCAACATTTTGCAATAACCTATAAGGGGAAATAATCTGAAAAAGAATAGATATTTTTATTGACATCATCTATCAATGACAGTTAAAGTGTAACCTAAGGGAAGCTGGTGGTGAGTGCTTCTGACCCTGAAGACTTCAATCATCTAAAGTTTGGACTCTGCCTACTTCCCAAGGCCCTTAATGAACATATGTGTAGCCGTAGCTTAAAAAATTCCCCAGTTTGGGTTTCGGGGAGACACTGATTTTGAAAAAGCCCTGGTGTTCTCCTTACATGAATGGGACTCTTCCTACTGCTAAAACATGTCTGTCACACCCAGAGGATGGTATACCGTCTGATCGGGAAGAGTTTGGAAAAGGCATCTCCTCTCCTCATCTCCTGGTGCTCGGGTTCACCCCTCCAGCGTCTTTACTAACAGTCTCCCCACTTGGAGATGTCAGCACTGTCAACATCCTGTTGCGTACAGTTTGGAATTTGTCCAGAGGATGAAGCGGAAGGATGAGGAACAATGAGAGACAAGTCCTAGGTGTTCAGACAGGCACATGTCACTCTAATTTCCAATCAGGAAGACGAATTGACCAAAGGCTAGGGTTGCCCATGGAAACAGTATAGGGCTTGAGGAAATCCCGCTGCTTTGTGGCCAGTTCCCATAAACACAAGTTGAACAATGGAACTCAGGGGCAGTAAAATTCACAAAACTGCAGAGTTGAAAATATCCATCACTGAAAAATGTCTTGAGGAAAGTCAGAGAAAAGGACTTGTAAGCAAGGGAGAATGGCAGGAAAGGGATTTGAGGAGGTAGAAAGGACTCGCCATTAAGCACAAGAAAAGGAGCTGAACATTGCCAACATTGCAGTTGGCCAAAAAGGGTGTATGCGTTTTTTTCTGTATATATTCAAGAAAAGGGCATACACTTTTTTAGCCAACCAAACAGGTGGGCACTGGAAGTCAATACTACAAAAGATATCACTTTGCATCAGTCAGAAGAGCCATCCTCATAAAGCGTAAACAACAGAAATGCAGGACAGGGCAAGGAGAAGAGGGAGCCCTGTGAGACTTATAGTGGAAATGTATATTGCCAACGGCCATTCTGGAGAAGTGTATTGTGTTTACTAAAGCATCTAAAAAATGAGCTACAGAGCATAGGGCACTTGCACTCATGGGCGTATATCTTGAGAAAAACAAAAATCGAGAGGACACAGGCACCCCAATGTTTACCCCCTCTCTGTTTAAAAGATCCTCAACTAGGATATAACTTAAATGTCTCTGGAGGGAAAAAATGGGTAGAGATGTGGTACTTAGGTAGAGTGGAATATTATTCAGCCTGGAAATCAATGAAATATGGCCAGTTGTAACAACTCCGGAGGAGTTACGTATGATCTTTCTAAGTGACAGAATTCAAAAAGAAAAAGACACATATCATAAGATATCACTTAAAGGTGGAATCCAAAATGGCTACACATGAAATAAATTACAAAACAAAAACATAGTCAAATATGTAGAAAACACGCATAAGGCTGCTAAACGGGAAAGGTGGGGAGGGGTGAGGCTTCACCCAGGAGGTTGAAATTAGCAAAGATACCATTCCAAATACCAAACTGATAATCAACAAGGCCTACACGGTAGCTAAAAGAACTGCACTCAGCACACTCAAGTCACCGGAAAAGAATATATACGACTGGTAAGAATCTGAAAAAGAATTTACTGATGTCTCTCTGTACGTGAATCAAGTGGATGTACAGCAGCAAGAAACAGAGCTTTGAAAATCAGCTGTAACCAATATAGTAATAAATTGAAAAAAATAAACGACAGAGAGACAGAGAAAACCTCTTACAACTTTTCCTCAGGGCCGGTGATGCAACATGGATTGAACACATCTAGACCCACAGCAGGATGAGACATAAGGCTGGAAACTGTTTGCGCTAAGAGAAATGTGAGGTTGGGTGAGGAAATGCACACCCTTTAAAGTAATACTACCTGGTACCCATTCAATGGGTCCCAAATATGCAGGTTCAAGGGATCTTCCTACAGCTAAAACATGCATGGAAAACCCAGAGGACTGTACACCATGTGATCGGGAGATGTGTCTAAAATGCAGCTCATTTATCCTCTCCTGGTGCTCCTGTTCACCATTCCAGCCACGTTACTTAGAATCTCCCCACTTGGAGAATCAGCACATTTCAACTTCTGTTTCACACATTTTGCAAATTGTGAGGAGGATGAACGGGGAACCAATGAGAGAATAGTTGTAGGGGTTTGGACGGGCACATATCACTCTAATTTCCCATTAAGAATAAGAATTGAAAAAAGGCTCAGCCCGCCTCGCCCGAGCCAAAATAGGGCCTGAAGCAATCCTGCGGGTTTGAGGTCAGCTCACAAAAGAGCAACTTAAAAAATGGAGCTCAGGGTCACTGCAATTCACAAACCTGCAGAGTTATAAATGAAAACTAACGTCCAAAAATATGTTGAGGTAAGGCAAAGAAGAGGATCTGAATGCAAGACAGAATTGCAAGAAACAGATTTCAAGAGATAGATTGGACTCGTCTTTAAAGCACATGAAAAGCGGCAGAATTTCGACAATGATGCAGTTGGCCCAAAAGGGCGTATGCGTTTTTTCCTGATTATATCCAGGAAAAAACGCATACGCACTTTATGGGCAACGAAGCAAGCAAGCAATGCAAATGTGCACAACAAAGAAGTCTCATTTCCCACTGGTCAAAAGGGCCATCCTAAAAAATTGTAAAAACCAGAAATGCAGGACAGGCCATGGAGAACAGGGAGCCTTTATACGCTGATGGGCAGTGTGTGAACTGCCGAGAGCCACTCTGGAGAAGTGTATGGTGGTTCCTAAATCATCTAAAAAACAGAGCTACGGAGCATAGGACACTTCCAATCATGGGAGTATATCTAGGGAAATCTAAAAATTAACAAGACACAAGCACACCACAGTTTAGGGCTACTCTGTTTACAAGAACCTCAACTTCAGTATACCTTAAATATCCCAGGAAAGAGAACAATGGATAAAGAAGATGTGGTACTTATGTACAATGGAATATCTCTTCACCATGAAATCAATGTAATAAGGCTAGTAGAAGGATAAAGAGTGGATTTAGGTCCGATAATACTACTTGAAATAAGTCAAACAGAAAAAGAAACATATCATAAGATATCACTTATAGAGGGAGGGTAAATATGGCTGCACAAGAAATGAATTACAGAACAGAACAGTGTCTCACATTTAGAAAACACACTTATTTCAGCTTAAGGGGAAAGGAGAGGTGGGGTGATGCATAAAACCAGAGTTTGAAATTAGCACAGATACCGTTCAATAAACCAAATAGATATTAGACAAGATCTACACCTTGCTCAATGAACTGGCCTCAACACACCCTATACACCGCAGAGAAATATATCTGAGTAATAAGAATCTTAAAACCCATGTATTGATATATCTCCATAAGGGAATCAAGTGTGTGCAGAGTGGCACAAACACAGCAGTGAAAATGAGCTAAACCCCATTATAGAAATAAATTTTAAAAACAAAACGCAGAAACAATGAAAGAGAGAAAAATTCTTACAAAATTCGCTCAGGGGCTGTGATGCAACCTGGATTGACCACATATAAACCCACAGCTGGATAAGACATAAGGCTGGACACTTGGGGCTGAGAGGATTGATGAGCTTTGGTGAGCAACTGCCAAAAGTTTAATGCAATACTTCATGCTACTCATTCCAAGGGTCCCAACACTCCAGGTTGAAGGGAATCTTCCTACAGCTAAACCATGCTTGGGAAACCCAGCGACTGGTATACCATATGATCGGGAAAGGTTTCTAAAACGCACCTCATTTTTCCTCTCCTGGGGCTCCGGATCGACATTCCAGCCACTTTACCAAAAATATCCCCACATGGAGAGTCAATGCCTTTAAGTTCTGGTATCGCACAGTCTGCAGTTAGTGCGGAGGATGAATGGGAATAGGGGGAACCAGTGAGAAACTAGCTGTAGCGGTTTCAATGGGCACATGTCACTCTAAATTCACATCAGTAAGAAGAATAAACCAAAGGCACAGCAAGGTGCCCCAGAAGAAGAATAGGGCCTGAAGGAATCCTGTGGTTATGAGGCAAGATCACAAAAATAAGAGCTGAAAAATGGAGCTAAGGGCCACTGCAATTCAAAAACCTGCAGAGTTATAAAGGCCAACTATTTTCAAAAAATATATTGAGGTAAGGCTATGAAGAGGCATTGAAAGCAAGGCAGAATTGCAGGAAAACGATTTCAGGAGGTAGACTGGAATTGCATTTAAAGCATAGGAAAAGAGGCAGAACGTCCACAATGATTCACTTGGCCAAAAAGGGTGTATGCATTTT
The DNA here is from genome assembly GCF_039906515.1 of Pseudorca crassidens. Classification (NCBI taxonomy): domain Eukaryota; kingdom Metazoa; phylum Chordata; class Mammalia; order Artiodactyla; family Delphinidae; genus Pseudorca; species Pseudorca crassidens. The sequence goes on from NW_027136304.1 coordinate 2,826,494, forward strand.
TTCCTGAATTTATTCAGGAAAAAAGGCATACGCCCTTTTTGGCCAACCAAGCAAGCTTGCAAAGGAAATCTGCACTACAATGAAGTCTCACTTCCCCCTGGTCAAAAGGGCCATCTGAAAAAAGTGTAAAATCCAGAAAGGCAGGACAGGCCATGGAGAACTGGGAGCCTTGTTATGCTGATGGGCGGGATGTGTATGGTGTTTCCTGAAACATCTAAAAAACAAAGCAACAGAGCCTAGGGCACTTCCACTTATGGTCCTATAGCTTAGGGAAATTAAAATCAAAAAGACACAGCCACCCCAAAATTTGGGACGCCTCTGTTTACAAGAACCTCGTTAACCATACAAGTTCAATATCACAGAAAGTGAAAAATGGATAAAGAACTTGTGGTACTTACGTACAATGCAGTATCACTCAGCAATGAAATCTATGTCATCAGGCCCGTAGCAGCATAATGAGTGGATTCAGGTATGATGATTCTAACTGAAATAAGACACACAGAAAAAGAGACATCATAAGATATCAGTAATACACGGAATGTAAACTTGGCTACACAGGAACTGAATTACAGAACAGAACAGGGTCTCAAATTTAGAAAACCAACTTATGCTTGCTTAAGGGGAAAGGTGAGTTGGGGTGCTGCATAAAACCAGAGATTGAAATGAACACAGATAAAGTTCCTTAAGGCAAATATGGAATAGACAAGAGCTACTCCTTGCTCAACGAAATGGACTCAACACCCCATATTAAACGCCTAAGAATGTACCTGACTAGTAAGTATCTTAAAACCTATGGATTGCTATGTCTCCGAAAGAGAATCAAGCATGTGTACAGGGGCATAAACGCAGCAGTGATAGGATTGGAGAGGTTCAGTGAGCAAATGAAGACCCTTTGAAGTCATATTGCATGGTACCAATTCCACGGGTCTCAACTACCCAGGTTTAAGGTATTCTTCCTTCAGCTAAAACATGCATGTGGAACCCAGAGTATGATCAACCGTGTGAACGGGAAACATGTTCAAATATGTCTCAGTTTTCCTCCCCTGGTACTCGGGTGCAACATTCCAGACGCTTTACTAACACTCTCCCCACTTGGAGAGTCAGCGCCTTTAACCTCCTGTTTGGCCCAGTTTGCAATTTCTGCGGAAGATGAACAGGAATAGCGAGAACCAATGAGAGACTAGCTGGAGGTGTCTGGACGGGCAAATTTAACTCTCATTTCCCACCAGGAAGAGGAAATAACCAAAGGCTCAGCATGCCGTGCCGGAACCAGATTAGGGCCTGAAGCCATCCTGCGGTGTTGCGGCCAGCTCACAAGAAAGCGAGTTGAAGAAAGGAGCTCAGGGGCACTGTAATTCACAAACCTGCAGAGTTATAAATGACAGCTATCGTCCAAAAATATACTGAAGTAAGGCTGCCAAGAGGACTTGAAAGCGGGGCAGAATTGCAGGAAACCGATTTCAGGAGGTAGACTGGAATTGCATTGAAAGCATAGGAAAAGAGGCAGAACGTCCACAATGATGCACTTGGCCAAAAAGGGCGTATGCGTTTTTTCCTGAATATATTCAGGAAAAAACGCATATGCACTTTTTGGCCAACCAAGCAAGGTTGCAAAGGAAATCTGCACTACAATGAAGTCTCACTTCCCCCCGGTCAAAAGGGCCATCTGAAAAAAGTGTAAAATCCAGAAAGGCAGGACAGGCCATGGAGAACTGGGAGCCTTGTTATGCTGATGGGCGGGATGTAAATTGCCAACAGCCACTCGGGAGAAGTGTATGGTGTTTCCTGAAACATCTAAAAAACAAAGCAACAGAGCCTAGGGCACTTCCACTTATGGTCCTATAGCTTAGGGAAATTAAAATCAAAAAGACACAGCCACCCCAAAGTTTGGGACGCCTCTGTTTACAAGAACCTCGTTTACCGTACAAGTTCAATATCACAGAAAGTGAAAAATGGATACAGAACTTGTGGTACATACGTACAATGCAGTATCACTCAGCAATGAAATCTATGTCATCAGGCCCGTAGCAGCATAATGAGTGGATTCAGGTACGATGATTCTAACTGAAATAAGTCAAACCAAAAAAGAAACATCATAAGATATCAGTAATACACGGAATGTAAACTTGGCTACACAGGAACTGAATTCCAAAACAGAACAGGGTCTCAAATTTAGAAAACCAACTTATGCTTGCTTAAGGGTAAAGGTGAGTTGGGGTGCTGCATAAAACCAGAGATTGAAATGAGCACAGATAAAGTTCCTTAAGCCAAATATGGAATAGACAAGAGCTACTCCTTGCTCAACGAAATGGACTCAACACCCAATATTAAACGCCTAAGAATGTACCTGACTAGTAAGTATCTTAAAACCTATGGATTGCTATGTCTCCAAAAGAGAATCAAGCGTGTGTACAGGGGCATAAACACAGCAGTGATAGGATTGGAGAGGTTCGGTGAGCAAATGAAGACCCTTTGAAGTCATATTGCATGGTACCCATTACACGGGTCTCAACTCTCCAGGTTTAAGGTATTCTTCCTTCAGCTAAAACATGCATGTGGAACCCAGAGTATGATCAACCGTGTGAATGGGAGACGTGTTCAAATATGTCTCAGTTTTCCTCCTCTGGTACTCGGGTGCAACATTCCAGATGCTTTACTAACACTCTCCCGACTTGGGGAGTCAATCCCTTTAACCTCCTGTTTGGCCCAGTTTGCAATTTCTGCGGAAGATGAACAGGAATAGCGAGAACCAATGAGAGACTAGCTGGAGGTGTCTGGACGGGCAAATTTAACTCTCATTCCCACCAGGAAGAGGAATTAACCAAAGGCTCAGCGTGCCGTGCCGGAACCAGATTAGGGCCTGAAGCCATCCTGCGGTGTTGCGGCCAGGTCACAAGAAAGCGAGTTGAAGAAAGGAGCTCAGGGGCACTGTAATTCACAAAACTGCAGAGTTATAAATGACAGCTATCGTCCAAAAATATACTGAAGTAAGGCTGCCAAGAGGACTTGAAAGCGGGGCAGAATTGCAGGAAACCGATTTCAGGAGGTAGACTGGAATTGCATTGAAAGCATAGGAAAAGAGGCAGAACGTCCACAATGATGCACTTGGCCAAAAAGGGCGTAGGCGTTTTTTCCTGAACATATTCAGGAAAAAACGCCTACGCCCTTTTTGGTCAACCAAGCAAGCTTGCAAAGGAAATCTGCACTACAATGAAGTCTCACTTCCCCCCGGTCAAAAGGGCCATCTGAAAAAAGTGTAAAATCCAGAAAGGCAGGACAGGCCATGGAGAACTGGGAGCCTTGTTATGCTGATGGGCGGGATGTAAATTGCCAACAGCCACTCGGGAGAAGTGTATGGTGTTTCCTGAAACATCTAAAAAACAAAGCAACAGAGCCTAGGGCACTTCCACTTATGGTCCTATAGCTTAGGGAAATTAAAATCAAAAAGACACAGCCACCCCAAAGTTTGGGACGCCTCTGTTTACAAGAACCTCGTTTACGGTACAAGTTCAATATCGCAGAAAGTGAAAAATGGATAAAGAAGTTGTGGTACTTATGTACAATGCAAAATCACTCAGCCATGAAATCTATGTCATCAGGCCCGTAGCAGCATAATGAGTGGATTCAGGTATGATGATTCTAACTGAAATATGTCACACAGAAAAAGAAACATCATAAGATATCACTAATACATGGAATGTGAACTTGGCTACACATGAACTGAATTACAAAACAGAACAGGGTCTCAAGTTTAGAAAACCAACTTATGCTTCCTTAAGGGGGAAAGTGAGTTGGGGTGCTGCATAAAACCAGAGTTTGAAATTAGCACAGATACCATTCAATAAGCCAAATATGTAATAGACAAGACCTACCCCTTGCTCAACAAAATGGACTCAACAATGAGGTATCACCTCACACCTGATAGAATGGGCATCATGAGAAAATCTACAAACAAAAATGCTGGAAAGGGTGTGGAGAAAAGGAACCCTCTTCCACTATTGTTGGGAATATAAATTGATACAGTCACTACGGAGAACAATATGGAGTTTCTTAAGAAACTAACAATAGAATTACCATATGATACAGCAATCCCAGTACTGGACATATACCCAGACAAAACCATAAATCAAAACGAGACATTCACCGCAATGTTCATTGCATCACTATTTACAATATCGAGGTAATGGAAGCAACCTAAATGCCCACAGACAGACGAATGCATAAAGCTGTGGTACATATATAAAATGGAATATTACTAAGCCATGAAAAGGAATGAAATTGGGTCATTTGTAGAGACGTCGATGGATCTAGAGACTGTCATACAGAGTGAAGTAAGTCAGAAAGACAAAAACAAATCTTGTATATTCATGCATATATGTGGAACCTAGAAAAACTGTACAGATTAACCATTTTGCAAGGCATAAATAGAGCAACAGATGTAGACAACAAATGTATGGACAACAAGGGGGGAAAGCTGTTGGGGGGGTGGTGGTGGGAGGAGTTGAGAGACTGGGATTGGCATGTATACATTTATATGTATAAAATAGATAACCAATAAGAACCTGCTGTATAAAAATATAAAATAAAATTCAAAATTAAAAAGAAATAAAATTTAAAAAATAAAACAGAAAAAACAATTATTCCCTTCACATACATGTATTTATATGAATAAATTATTTCCATGCTTATATCTGTAAATACAAAAAAGAGGAATAAAATCTACCTTGAACCAAAAACGAAAAAGAGAAAAAAAACACAGAACCCACCAGTTCCACAGAGGAAAACCGTATCAGGGCACTTGCTCCAGTTGTAAACAATTCTGAAGTTGGCCAGTGGTGGGGAATCGTCTCCCATTCAGCCAGCAGCCCCCACGCAACAAGCGTCCTCATTGCAAAGCTGGGGCACCGTGCCGAGGCATCTGTGAGTAAACGTGAGCTGAGCCCCAGGCCAGTTGCTGCTGAACTATTCCCACCCGTCCCAGGTAAAACACCTGAATATATACAAGGACTTGAAAGCCTAGAGGAAGGGCCATAGAGCCACACGAGTGACAGCATGCCGGCCGACTTGGTGCCTGCAGGCCAGCCAGGATGGTCCTGGCCCTGGGTGCTCTTCTGGAAGATTTCCATTTCCCTGACTGAGATACCCGTCCTGTCCCTGCCCCCACTGCTTTTTTCCTTCCTCACCTCTGCCCAGGGAGAAATTCCAGCAGCAGGTATGGGTGACACATCCTCTTCTTTAGCAGGTGGCAGCCTGGCAACTGCTGCAGAAAGTCCAGCAGAGCCCCACTCACACTGGGCCACCCACAAAGCCGTGGCCTCTCACTCCCTCCCACCAGCCCAGCCCCGAGACTGCTGACAGGGCAGAGAAAATGGCGTCAGGCACGGCTGCAGGGGCTCTTGCTGCCTGGAGTGGTATTTATATTGATCTCAACCCAGGCACACCTGGGGAGGGCTGGCCCGCACGGTAAGGCTGCCCAGGTCAGCCAATCATCACCCCTCAGGGGCTCACAGTTGCAGAAAATGGAACTTGCTGAACCGGCCAGGTCCAAGGAACAGGTGTGGGCTCCTGAGAGTCAGGATAGACAAGGGGCTGCAGCTTTGGCTTGTTTTCTAATCATTTTATCTGGCCCATGAGTGGGAGACAACTTCAAGAAAACCCTCTCCTTATGAGAGGAACCCAGGAGTCAGGGAGAGGAGGGGTGGGTGGTGGTTGGAGACAGAGGCCTGGTGCCCCGGGTGCAGTGGAAGTCTCTGGAAGACCAGGTGGAGGGAGGCCGCACAGAGTGACGCCCAGGGTCACAGACCTGTCGCAGCTGCTGTTTGTTAGTTCAAGTCCTGCTCTGAGGTGCTCTGTGCCAGCTCTGAGCGACAGGTGAGCTGGGGGTGCTCTGCAATGAGGGCTATGTGCACGGTTCCTGTGTGCCCAGCCCTGCCATGGTACCTGCAAGGGTAGCTCTGTATCCTGGGAAGGGCCTGACCACGAGAGCCCCGTGGGCTGGGGTGGGGGTGGGGTACCTGCCCAGGTGAGCTCCATATTCTGGGATTGGTCTGACCACGAGAGCCCCATGGGCTGCTGGGGACCTGGTAAAGGATGTCAGGACAGTCAGTGAAGCCACTGAGGATATACCTCCAGTTGCTCCTAATTCCTACACCCTGCTGGTCATTCTACCAACCACCAGGACATGGTATTCTGTATTAGTCTTCAATGATGCCTTCTTTTGTATTCCATTAGTCCCAGAGTCACAAGAAATTTTGGCTTGTGAGTGGCAGGACTCAACATACAACTAAAACAATACTTCCGGGCCGTCTTGCCCCAAGGGTGCAAAAATTCCCACACCATCTTTGGGGAAAGCTTAGCTAAAGACCTAAAAGTTCTACCTCTGGAAAAGGAAACCCTCCTTCAGTACGCAGACGACATTCTGATCGCCAGCCCTACTAAGGAGGCCTCTGAACTACCAAGCCAATAAAGGATAGAAGTTGTCCAAGAAAAAGCTCAAATATCACAGACTGCGGTGACCTGCCTGGGCTTCATTCTCACAGAAGGTCGGAGAAGCCCATCCCAGGAAAGGGAAGAAACCATTTGCAGCCTTACCCCTTTCTAAAACTAGAAGACAGCTTAGGGGTTCCTGGGGAGGCCAGGGTTTGCTGCTTCTGGATCCCTAACTACAGTCTACTAGCTGGGCCTCTATATGAAACACTGAAAGGAAAAGATGATGATCCTTTTGAATAGAATCCAGAAGTGGCCTTTCAAGAATGGAAAGAGCAGTCAATTCAGACCCTTGCCCTGGAACTCCCTAATTTAGCTAAACCCTTTGACCTTTACATTCCCGGTGAAAGGTGAATCGCCATTGGAGAATTAGTGCAAAAACTGGGACCACTTGAAATGGAACAATGCAAGAATGCCATCCAGGTAGGATAAACTACGGTCACCAAGGGGCTTGGCCCACTGCCGCATCTGGCCAAGATACTGGCGGTATCTAAAAACCTGGAAATCAGCAGCCCAAAAGGCCACCTCCTTCCTAAGGGAAAAGGACCCCACGTGGTGATCCTAACCACCAACGATGCCCTGAAGTTGCAGGGTTCGCTCCGTGGGCACACCGACCTCGAGTGAGGAGGCCCTCCAACTCCAACATCCAGAGAGATAACCGGGGGCAACAGGGCACCATGACGACTCGTGTGAACATCACTTGACCTGGAGTTTCTCTCATAAAACAATAAGAGTGTGTCCCAAAAGAGTAGACTACTGCTTGCAGGACTTACTGCACCCAGAGGGGAGCTAATAATCTTGGCGGGGGAACCGTATATCACACTGTCACCATAGAAAAGCCTACAGACACCGTGATGATGGTGGCCAATAAGACCGGCTGGACTCCTGTTTACTTCAAAAGGCTGTTGACTCAGTGGTCATCATGGTCCTTGATCACCACTGACCCTGGACTGTCTGGGAGTTGAGCGGGCAGGGCTCTGACACCTGGTGCTGTTTGTACGTTAATTCAGGGGCCTAATTGAAGAAAGCGCAGACTACTGGTCAGAGCATCTAGGCTGGCAGAAACGGTCAGCCTAAGGTGGCCGAACAAATGTGGGGCGGGGTGAAACCGGCCCCCACAGCGTCTCTGCACATCTCTTTCCTGGACCCTTAAAGGTCATTAGAATCTATAACACTTCCAATGCTGGTGCTCAGGTGGACGAGCAGGGAGGCAGGGGGCCTGGGGACAATCAACGTCACCTGGAGGCTGCTGGGGAGAAGCTCTGACCCTCGCCCCCGGGTATTAGGGCTCCCAACTCAGCACTCAGCAGTTACAGAAGAAGTGTCTGCACCCTCAGCACTCCAAGAATGAGGAACGGGACAAAAGGCAGAGGAGGGGTTTGTCCCCAGCAAAGCCCATTAAAAATCCCTGGGAGATAAAAATAGAATCTGGGCAATAAAGTCAAGTCTAACCTTTTTTATCCTTTGTGCTTTGTCTAATTTCACGTGCTCCTAGGGTCCCGCATGCAGAGGTTCCACACCCGGCACTTCAGACCAGATTTCCTAGTGCAGAATGGCTGGGTCGACACCTCAGCTCCTGGGGCCCAGTGCAGACTCCGCGATATAGAGCCTGAGCTGCAGCCAACCTGGCCCTCGAGAGCTCCGCCCCCTCCCTCCCACTGACTCTGACAGGATCTCTACACAGCAGCCCAGCCCACAGCCCACGGGGTAGTGCATGCTCTCACCTCTCCATTCTCTGATCAAAATATAAAGTTTCCTTTGCTTGTGAACCAAACTCAGTCTCGATCTGTTGGCCCCAATGACACTGGGCAGGGGGACACTTGTTGGGGTCCACTCTGGAGGATCAGTAACAGAAATTGAGACTATTGTAACCTCAATGAACAGATGTGTGAGCCAAACTGTAGTTAACATAGAACAGTGTATAAGGCTCGGGTAAAATAAGATGTTTCTAACACTTCCATTTGATATTTCCATCACTTTATTATAAGCAAGTTCAGTGAAAAGGTTTGTCTTATTTGTCAGGTCAATATTAGAGAAACGAAGTGATTTCTTTCCAAGGATGTACATCTAATAATCTTGGTTAAAGCTTCAATCTTGTTTTAAATGCTTTTCCATTGAAAATGATACCTCTCTTTCAGCTCCCCCATTTCTGAGAAGTATAAAATCTTATAATTTATTATTACCAAAGGGGAAAGGTGGGAGGAGGGATAAATTAACAGTTTGGGATTAACACATACACACTGCTATGTATAAAATAGATCATCAACAAGGAACTACTGTATAGCACAGGGAACTACACTCAACATTTTGCAATAACCTATAAGGGGAAATAATCTGAAAAAGAATAGATATTTTTATTGACATCATCTATCAATGACAGTTAAAGTGTAACCTAAGGGAAGCTGGTGGTGAGTGCTTCTGACCCTGAAGACTTCAATCATCTAAAGTTTGGACTCTGCCTACTTCCCAAGGCCCTTAATGAACATATGTGTAGCCGTAGCTTAAAAAATTCCCCAGTTTGGGTTTCGGGGAGACACTGATTTTGAAAAAGCCCTGGTGTTCTCCTTACATGAATGGGACTCTTCCTACTGCTAAAACATGTCTGTCACACCCAGAGGATGGTATACCGTCTGATCGGGAAGAGTTTGGAAAAGGCATCTCATCTCCTCATCTCCTGGTGCTCGGGTTCACCCCTCCAGCGTCTTTACTAACAGTCTCCCCACTTGGAGATGTCAGCACTGTCAACATCCTGTTGCGTACAGTTTGGAATTTGTCCAGAGGATGAAGCGGAAGGATGAGGAACAATGAGAGACAAGTCCTAGGTGTTCAGACAGGCACATGTCACTCTAATTTCCAATCAGGAAGACGAATTGACCAAAGGCTAGGGTTGCCCATGGAAACAGTATAGGGCTTGAGGAAATCCCGCTGCTTTGTGGCCAGTTCCCATAAACACAAGTTGAACAATGGAACTCAGGGGCAGTAAAATTCACAAAACTGCAGAGTTGAAAATATCCATCACTGAAAAATGTCTTGAGGAAAGTCAGAGAAAAGGACTTGTAAGCAAGGGAGAATGGCAGGAAAGGGATTTGAGGAGGTAGAAAGGACTCGCCATTAAGCACAAGAAAAGGAGCTGAACATTGCCAACATTGCAGTTGGCCAAAAAGGGTGTATGCGTTTTTTTCTGTATATATTCAAGAAAAGGGCATACACTTTTTTAGCCAACCAAACAGGTGGGCACTGGAAGTCAATACTACAAAAGATATCACTTCGCATCAGTCAGAAGAGCCATCCTCATAAAGCGTAAACAACAGAAATGCAGGACAGGGCAAGGAGAAGAGGGAGCCCTGTGAGACTTATAGTGGAAATGTATATTGCCAACGGCCATTCTGGAGAAGTGTATTGTGTTTACTAAAGCATCTAAAAAATGAGCTACAGAGCATAGGGCACTTGCACTCATGGGCGTATATCTTGAGAAAAACAAAAATCGAGAGGACACAGGCACCCCAATGTTTACCCCCTCTCTGTTTAAAAGATCCTCAACTAGGATATAACTTAAATGTCTCTGGAGGGAAAAAATGGGTAGAGATGTGGTACTTAGGTAGAGTGGAATATTATTCAGCCTGGAAATCAATGAAATATGGCCAGTTGTAACAACTCCGGAGGAGTTACGTATGATCTTTCTAAGTGACAGAATTCAAAAAGAAAAAGACACATATCATAAGATATCACTTAAAGGTGGAATCCAAAATGGCTACACATGAAATAAATTACAAAACAAAAACATAGTCAAATATGTAGAAAACACGCATAAGGCTGCTAAACGGGAAAGGTGGGGAGGGGTGAGGCATCACCCAGGAGGTTGAAATTAGCAAAGATACCATTCCAAATACCAAACTGATAATCAACAAGGCCTACACGGTAGCTAAAAGAACTGCACTCAGCACACTCAAGTCACCGGAAAAGAATATATACGACTGGTAAGAATCTGAAAAAGAATTTACTGATGTCTCTCTGTACGTGAATCAAGTGGATGTACAGCAGCAAGAAACAGAGCTTTGAAAATCAGCTGTAACCAATATAGTAATAAATTGAAAAAAATAAACGACAGAGAGACAGAGAAAACCTCTTACAACTTTTCCTCAGGGCCGGTGATGCAACATGGATTGAACACATCTAGACCCACAGCAGGATGAGACATAAGGCTGGAAACTGTTTGCGCTAAGAGAAATGTGAGGTTGGGTGAGGAAATGCACACCCTTTAAAGTAATATTACCTGGTACCCATTCAATGGGTCCCAAATATGCAGGTTCAAGGGATCTTCCTACAGCTAAAACATGCATGGAAAACCCAGAGGACTGTACACCATGTGATCGGGAGATGTGTCTAAAATGCAGCTCATTTATCCTCTCCTGGTGCTCCTGTTCACCATTCCAGCCACGTTACTTAGAATCTCCCCACTTGGAGAATCAGCACATTTCAACTTCTGTTTCACACATTTTGCAAATTGTGAGGAGGATGAACGGGGAACCAATGAGAGAATAGTTGTAGGGGTTTGGACGGGCACATATCACTCTAATTTCCCATTAAGAATAAGAATTGAAAAAAGGCTCAGCCCGCCTCGCCCGAGCCAAAATAGGGCCTGAAGCAATCCTGCGGGTTTGAGGCCAGCTCACAAAAGAGCAACTTAAAAAATGGAGCTCAGGGTCACTGCAATTCACAAACCTGCAGAGTTATAAATGAAAACTAACGTCCAAAAATATGTTGAGGTAAGGCAAAGAAGAGGATCTGAATGCAAGACAGAATTGCAAGAAACAGATTTCAAGAGATAGATTGGACTCGTCTTTAAAGCACATGAAAAGCGGCAGAATTTCGACAATGATGCAGTTGGCCCAAAAGGGCGTATGCGTTTTTTCCTGATTATATCCAGGAAAAAACGCATACGCACTTTATGGGCAACGAAGCAAGCAAGCAATGCAAATGTGCACAACAAAGAAGTCTCATTTCCCACTGGTCAAAAGGGCCATCCTAAAAAATTGTAAAAACCAGAAATGCAGGACAGGCCATGGAGAACAGGGAGCCTTTATACGCTGATGGGCAGTGTGTGAACTTCCGAGAGCCACTCTGGAGAAGTGTATGGTGGTTCCTAAATCATCTAAAAAACAGAGCTACAGAGCATAGGACACTTCCAATCATGGGAGTATATCTAGGGAAATCTAAAAATTAACAAGACACAAGCACACCACAGTTTAGGGCTACTCTGTTTACAAGAACCTCAACTTCAGTATACCTTAAATATCCCAGGAAAGAGAACAATGGATAAAGAAGATGTGGTACTTATGTACAATGGAATATCTCTTCACCATGAAATCAATGTAATAAGGCTAGTAGAAGGATAAAGAGTGGATTTAGGTCCGATAATACTACTTGAAATAAGTCAAACAGAAAAAGAAACATATCATAAGATATCACTTATAGAGGGAGGGTAAATATGGCTGCACAAGAAATGAATTACAGAACAGAACAGGTGTCTCACATTTAGAAAACACACTTATTTCAGCTTAAGGGGAAAGGAGAGGTGGGGTGATGCATAAAACCAGAGTTTGAAATTAGCACAGATACCGTTCAATAAACCAAATAGATATTAGACAAGATCTACACCTTGCTCAATGAACTGGCCTCAACACACCCTATACACCGCAGAGAAATATATCTGAGTAATAAGAATCTTAAAACCCATGTATTGATATATCTCCATAAGGGAATCAAGTGTGTGCAGAGTGGCACAAACACAGCAGTGAAAATGAGCTAAACCCCATTATAGAAATAAATTTTAAAAACAAAACGCAGAAACAATGAAAGAGAGAAAAATTCTTACAAAATTCGCTCAGGGGCTGTGATGCAACCTGGATTGACCACATATAAACCCACAGCTGGATAAGACATAAGGCTGGACACTTGGGGCTGAGAGGATTGATGAGCTTTGGTGAGCAACTGCCAAAAGTTTAATGCAATACTTCATGCTACTCATTCCAAGGGTCCCAACACTCCAGGTTGAAGGGAATCTTCCTACAGCTAAACCATGCTTGGGAAACCCAGCGACTGGTATACCATATGATCGGGAAAGGTTTCTAAAACGCACCTCATTTTTCCTCTCCTGGGGCTCCGGATCGACATTCCAGCCACTTTACCAAAAATATCCCCACATGGAGAGTCAATGCCTTTAAGTTCTGGTATCGCACAGTCTGCAGTTAGTGCGGAGGATGAATGGGAATAGGGGGAACCAGTGAGAAACTAGCTGTAGCGGTTTCAATGGGCACATGTCACTCTAAATTCACATCAGTAAGAAGAATAAACCAAAGGCACAGCAAGGTGCCCCAGAAGAAGAATAGGGCCTGAAGGAATCCTGTGGTTATGAGGCAAGATCACAAAAATAAGAGCTGAAAAATGGAGCTAAGGGCCACTGCAATTCAAAAACCTGCAGAGTTATAAAGGCCAACTATTTTCAAAAAATATATTGAGGTAAGGCTATGAAGAGGCATTGAAAGCAAGGCAGAATTGCAGGAAAACGATTTCAGGAGGTAGACTGGAATTGCATTTAAAGCATAGGAAAAGAGGCAGAACGTCCACAATGATTCACTTGGCCAAAAAGGGTGTATGCATTTTTTCCTGAATTTATTCAGGAAAAAAGGCATACGCCCTTTTTGGCCAACCAAGCAAGCTTGCAAAGGAAATCTGCACTACAATGAAGTCTCACTTCCCCCTGGTCAAAAGGGCCATCTGAAAAAAGTGTAAAATCCAGAAAGGCAGGACAGGCCATGGAGAACTGGGAGCCTTGTTATGCTGATGGGCGGGATGTGTATGGTGTTTCCTGAAACATCTAAAAAACAAAGCAACAGAGCCTAGGGCACTTCCACTTATGGTCCTATAGCTTAGGGAAATTAAAATCAAAAAGACAAAGCCACCCCAAAATTTGGGACGCCTCTGTTTACAAGAACCTCGTTAACCGTACAAGTTCAATATCACAGAAAGTGAAAAATGGATAAAGAACTTGTGGTACTTACGTACAATGCAGTATCACTCAGCAATGAAATCTATGTCATCAGGCCCGTAGCAGCATAATGAGTGGATTCAGGTACGATGATTCTAACTGAAATAAGACACACAGAAAAAGAAACATCATAAGATATCACTAATACACGGAATGTAAACTTGGCTACACAGGAACTGAATTACAGAACAGAACAGGGTCTCAAATTTAGAAAACCAACTTATGCTTGCTTAAGGGGAAAGGTGAGTTGGGGTGCTGCATAAAACCAGAGATTGAAATGAACACAGATAAAGTTCCTTAAGCCAAATATGGAATAGACAAGAGCTACTCCTTGCTCAACGAAATGGACTCAACACCCCATATTAAACGCCTAAGAATGTACCTGACTAGTAAGTATCTTAAAACCTATGGATTGCTATGTCTCCAAAAGAGAATCAAGCATGTGTACAGGGGCATAAACGCAGCAGTGATAGGATTGGAGAGGTTCAGTGAGCAAATGAAGACCCTTTGAAGTCATATTGCATGGTACCCATTCCACGGGTTTCAACTACCCAGGTTTAAGGTATTCTTCCTTCAGCTAAAACATGCATGTGGAACCTAGAGTATGATCAACCATGTGATCGGGAGACGTGTTCAAATATGTCTCAGTTTTCGTACCCTGGTACTCGGGTGCAACATTCCAGACGCTTTACTAACACCCTCCCGACTTGGAGAGTCAGTCCCTTTAACCTCCTGTTTGGCCCAGTTTGCAATTTCTGCGGAAGATGAACAGGAATAGCGAGAACCAATGAGAGACTAGCTGGAGGTGTCTGGACGGGCAAATTTAACTCTCATTTCCCACCAGGAAGAGGAATTAACCAAAGGCTCAGCGTGCCGTGCCGGAACCAGATTAGGGCCTGAAGCCATCCTGCGGTGTTGCGGCCAGCTCAAAAGAAAGCGAGTTGAAGAAAGGAGCTCAGGGGCACTGTAATTCACAAACCTGCAGAGTTATAAATGACAGCTATCGTCCAAAAATATACTGAAGTAAGGCTGCCAAGAGGACTTGAAAGCGGGGCAGAATTGCAGGAAACCGATTTCAGGAGGCAGACTGGAATGGCATTGAAAGCATAGGAAAAGAGGCAGAACGTCCACAATGATGCACTTGGCCAAAAAGGGCGTATGCGTTTTTTCCTGAATATATTCAGGAAAAAACGCATACGCCCTTTTTGGCCAACCAAGCAAGCTTGCAAAGGAAATCTGCACTACAATGAAGTCTCACTTCCCCCCGGTCAAAAGGGCCATCTGAAAAAAGTGTAAAATCCAGAAAGGGAGGACAGGCCATGGAGAACTGGGAGCCTTGTTATGCTGATGGGCGGGATGTAAATTGCCAACAGACACTCGGGAGAAGTGTATGGTGTTTCCTGAAACATCTAAAAAACAAAGCAACAGAGCCTAGGGCACTTCCACTTATGGTCCTATAGCTTAGGGAAATTAAAATCAAAAAGACACAGCCACCCCAAAGTTTGGGACGCCTCTGTTTACAAGAACCTCGTTTAGCGTACAAGTTCAACATCGCAGAAAGTGAAAAATGGATAAAGAAGTTGTGGTATTTACTTACAAAGCAATATCACTCAGCAATGAAATCTATGTCATCAGGCCCTTAGCAGCACAATGAGTGGATTCAGGTATGATGATTCTAACTGAAATAAGTCACACAGAAAAAGAAACATCATAAGATATCAGTAATACACGGAATGTAAACTTGGCTACACAGGAACTGAATTACAGAACAGAACAGGGTCTCAAATTTAGAAAACCAACTTATGCTTGCTTAAGGGGAAAGGTGAGTTGGGGTGCTGCATAAAACCAGAGATTGAAATGAGCACAGATAAAGTTCCTTAAGCCAAATATGGAATAGACAAGAGCTACTCCTTGCTCAACGAAATGGACTCAACACCGCATATTAAACGCCTAAGAATGTACCTGACTAGTAAGTATCTTAAAACCTATGGATTGCTATGTCTCCGAAAGAGAATCAAGCATGTGTACAGGGGCATAAACGCAGCAGTGATAGGATTGGAGAGGTTCGGTGAGCAAATGAAGACCCTTTGAAGTCATATTGCATGGTACCCATTCCACGGGTTTCAACTACCCAGGTTTAAGGTATTCTTCCTTCAGCTAAAACATGCATGTGGAACCTAGAGTATGATCAACCATGTGATCGGGAGACGTGTTCAAATATGTCTCAGTTTTCGTACCCTGGTACTCGGGTGCAACATTCCAGACGCTTTACTAACACCCTCCCGACTTGGAGAGTCAGTCCCTTTAACCTCCTGTTTGGCCCAGTTTGCAATTTCTGCGGAAGATGAACAGGAATAGCGAGAACCAATGAGAGACTAGCTGGAGGTGTCTGGACGGGCAAATTTAACTCTCATTTCCCACCAGGAAGAGGAATTAACCAAAGGCTCAGCGTGCCGTGCCGGAACCAGATTAGGGCCTGAAGCCATCCTGCGGTGTTGCGGCCAGCTCAAAAGAAAGCGAGTTGAAGAAAGGAGCTCAGGGGCACTGTAATTCACAAACCTGCAGAGTTATAAATGACAGCTATCGTCCAAAAATATACTGAAGTAAGGCTGCCAAGAGGACTTGAAAGCAGGGCAGAATTGCAGGAAACCGATTTCAGGAGGCAGACTGGAATGGCATTGAAAGCATAGGAAAAGAGGCAGAACGTCCACAATGATGCACTTGGCCAAAAAGGGCGTATGCGTTTTTTCCTGAATATATTCAGGAAAAAACGCATACGCCCTTTTTGGCCAACCAAGCAAGCTTGCAAAGGAAATCTGCACTACAATGAAGTCTCACTTCCCCCCGGTCAAAAGGGCCATCTGAAAAAAGTGTAAAATCCAGAAAGGCAGGACAGGCCATGGAGAACTGGGAGCCTTGTTATGCTGATGGGCGGGATGTAAATTGCCAACAGACACTCGGGAGAAGTGTATGGTGTTTCCTGAAACATCTAAAAAACAAAGCAACAGAGCCTAGGGCACTTCCACTTATGGTCCTATAGCTTAGGGAAATTAAAATCAAAAAGACACAGCCACCCCAAAGTTTGGGACGCCTCTGTTTACAAGAACCTCGTTTAGCGTACAAGTTCAACATCGCAGAAAGTGAAAAATGGATAAAGAAGTTGTGGTATTTACTTACAAAGCAATATCACTCAGCAATGAAATCTATGTCATCAGGCCCTTAGCAGCACAATGAGTGGATTCAGGTATGATGATTCTAACTGAAATAAGTCACACAGAAAAAGAAACATCATAAGATATCAGTAATACACGGAATGTAAACTTGGCTACACAGGAACTGAATTACAGAACAGAACAGGGTCTCAAATTTAGAAAACCAACTTATGCTTGCTTAAGGGGAAAGGTGAGTTGGGGTGCTGCATAAAACCAGAGATTGAAATGAGCACAGATAAAGTTCCTTAAGCCAAATATGGAATAGACAAGAGCTACTCCTTGCTCAACGAAATGGACTCAACACCGCATATTAAACGCCTAAGAATGTACCTGACTAGTAAGTATCTTAAAACCTATGGATTGCTATGTCTCCGAAAGAGAATCAAGCATGTGTACAGGGGCATAAACGCAGCAGTGATAGGATTGGAGAGGTTCGGTGAGCAAATGAAGACCCTTTGAAGTCATATTGCATGGTACCCATTCCACGGGTTTCAACTACCCAGGTTTAAGGTATTCTTCCTTCAGCTAAAACATGCATGTGGAACCTAGAGTATGATCAACCATGTGATCGGGAGACGTGTTCAAATATGTCTCAGTTTTCGTACCCTGGTACTCGGGTGCAACATTCCAGACGCTTTACTAACACCCTCCCGACTTGGAGAGTCAGTCCCTTTAACCTCCTGTTTGGCCCAGTTTGCAATTTCTGCGGAAGATGAACAGGAATAGCGAGAACCAATGAGAGACTAGCTGGAGGTGTCTGGACGGGCAAATTTAACTCTCATTTCCCACCAGGAAGAGGAATTAACCAAAGGCTCAGCGTGCCGTGCCGGAACCAGATTAGGGCCTGAAGCCATCCTGCGGTGTTGCGGCCAGCTCAAAAGAAAGCGAGTTGAAGAAAGGAGCTCAGGGGCACTGTAATTCACAAACCTGCAGAGTTATAAATGACAGCTATCGTCCAAAAATATACTGAAGTAAGGCTGCCAAGAGGACTTGAAAGCAGGGCAGAATTGCAGGAAACCGATTTCAGGAGGCAGACTGGAATGGCATTGAAAGCATAGGAAAAGAGGCAGAACGTCCACAATGATGCACTTGGCCAAAAAGGGCGTATGCGTTTTTTCCTGAATATATTCAGGAAAAAACGCATACGCCCTTTTTGGCCAACCAAGCAAGCTTGCAAAGGAAATCTGCACTACAATGAAGTCTCACTTCCCCCCGGTCAAAAGGGCCATCTGAAAAAAGTGTAAAATCCAGAAAGGCAGGACAGGCCATGGAGAACTGGGAGCCTTGTTATGCTGATGGGCGGGATGTAAATTGCCAACAGACACTCGGGAGAAGTGTATGGTGTTTCCTGAAACATCTAAAAAACAAAGCAACAGAGCCTAGGGCACTTCCACTTATGGTCCTATAGCTTAGGGAAATTAAAATCAAAAAGACACAGCCACCCCAAAGTTTGGGACGCCTCTGTTTACAAGAACCTCGTTTAGCGTACAAGTTCAACATCGCAGAAAGTGAAAAATGGATAAAGAAGTTGTGGTATTTACTTACAAAGCAATATCACTCAGCAATGAAATCTATGTCATCAGGCCCTTAGCAGCACAATGAGTGGATTCAGGTATGATGATTCTAACTGAAATAAGTCACACAGAAAAAGAAACATCATAAGATATCAGTAATACACGGAATGTAAACTTGGCTACACAGGAACTGAATTACAGAACAGAACAGGGTCTCAAATTTAGAAAACCAACTTATGCTTGCTTAAGGGGAAAGGTGAGTTGGGGTGCTGCATAAAACCAGAGATTGAAATGAGCACAGATAAAGTTCCTTAAGCCAAATATGGAATAGACAAGAGCTACTCCTTGCTCAACGAAATGGACTCAACACCGCATATTAAATGCCTAAGAATGTACCTGACTAGTAAGTATCTTAAAACCTATGGATTGCTATGTCTCCGAAAGAGAATCAAGCATGTGTACAGGGGCATAAACGCAGCAGTGATAGGATTGGAGAGGTTCGGTGAGCAAATGAAGACCCTTTGAAGTCATATTGCATGGTACCCATTCCACGGGTTTCAACTACCCAGGTTTAAGGTATTCTTCCTTCAGCTAAAACATGCATGTGGAACCTAGAGTATGATCAACCATGTGATCGGGAGACGTGTTCAAATATGTCTCAGTTTTCGTACCCTGGTACTCGGGTGCAACATTCCAGACGCTTTACTAACACCCTCCCGACTTGGAGAGTCAGTCCCTTTAACCTCCTGTTTGGCCCAGTTTGCAATTTCTGCGGAAGATGAACAGGAATAGCGAGAACCAATGAGAGACTAGCTGGAGGTGTCTGGACGGGCAAATTTAACTCTCATTTCCCACCAGGAAGAGGAATTAACCAAAGGCTCAGCGTGCCGTGCCGGAACCAGATTAGGGCCTGAAGCCATCCTGCGGTGTTGCGGCCAGCTCAAAAGAAAGCGAGTTGAAGAAAGGAGCTCAGGGGCACTGTAATTCACAAACCTGCAGAGTTATAAATGACAGCTATCGTCCAAAAATATACTGAAGTAAGGCTGCCAAGAGGACTTGAAAGCGGGGCAGAATTGCAGGAAACCGATTTCAGGAGGTAGACTGGAATTGCATTGAAAGCATAGGAAAAGAGGCAGAACGTCCACAATGATGCACTTGGCCAAAAAGGGCGTATGCGTTTTTTCCTGAATATATTCAGGAAAAAACGCATACGCCCTTTTTGGCCAACCAAGCAAGCTTGCAAAGGAAATCTGCACTACAATGAAGTCTCACTTCCCCCCGGTCAAAAGGGCTATCTGAAAAAAGTGTAAAATCCAGAAAGACAGGACAGGCCATGGAGAACTGGGAGCCTTGTTATGCTGATGGGCGGGATGTAAATTGCCAACAGACACTCGGGAGAAGTGTATGGTGTTTCCTGAAACATCTAAAAAACAAAGCAACAGAGCCTAGGGCACTTCCACTTATGGTCCTATAGCTTAGGGAAATTAAAATCAAAAAGACACAGCCACCCCAAAGTTTGGGACGCCTCTGTTTACAAGAACCTCGTTTAGCGTACAAGTTCAACATCGCAGAAAGTGAAAAATGGATAAAGAAGTTGTGGTATTTACTTACAAAGCAATATCACTCAGCAATGAAATCTATGTCATCAGGCCCTTAGCAGCACAATGAGTGGATTCAGGTATGATGATTCTAACTGAAATAAGTCACACAGAAAAAGAAACATCATAAGATATCAGTAATACACGGAATGTAAACTTGGCTACACAGGAACTGAATTACAGAACAGAACAGGGTCTCAAATTTAGAAAACCAACTTATGCTTGCTTAAGGGTAAAGGTGAGTTGGGGTGCTGCATAAAACCAGAGATTGAAATGAACACAGATAAAGTTCCTTAAGCCAAATATGGAATAGACAAGAGCTACTCCTTGCTCAACGAAATGGACTCAACACCGCATATTAAATGCCTAAGAATGTACCTGACTAGTAAGTATCTTAAAACCTATGGATTGCTATGTCTCCGAAAGAGAATCAAGCATGTGTACAGGGGCATAAACGCAGCAGTGATAGGATTGGAGAGGTTCGGTGAGCAAATGAAGACCCTTTGAAGTCATATTGCATGGTACCCATTCCACGGGTTTCAACTACCCAGGTTTAAGGTATTCTTCCTTCAGCTAAAACATGCATGTGGAACCTAGAGTATGATCAACCATGTGATCGGGAGACGTGTTCAAATATGTCTCAGTTTTCGTACACTGGTACTCGGGTGCAACATTCCAGACGCTTTACTAACACCCTCCCGACTTGGAGAGTCAGTCCCTTTAACCTCCTGTTTGGCCCAGTTTGCAATTTCTGCGGAAGATGAACAGGAATAGCGAGAACCAATGAGAGACTAGCTGGAGGTGTCTGGACGGGCAAATTTAACTCTCATTTCCCACCAGGAAGAGGAATTAACCAAAGGCTCAGCGTGCCGTGCCGGAACCAGATTAGGGCCTGAAGCCATCCTGCGGTGTTGCGGCCAGCTCAAAAGAAAGCGAGTTGAAGAAAGGAGCTCAGGGGCACTGTAATTCACAAACCTGCAGAGTTATAAATGACAGCTATCGTCCAAAAATATACTGAAGTAAGGCTGCCAAGAGGACTTGAAAGCAGGGCAGAATTGCAGGAAACCGATTTCAGGAGGCAGACTGGAATTGCATTGAAAGCATAGGAAAAGAGGCAGAACGTCCACAATGATGCACTTGGCCAAAAAGGGCGTATGCGTTTTTTCCTGAATATATTCAGGAAAAAACGCATACGTCCTTTTTGGCCAACCAAGCAAGCTTGCAAAGGAAATCTGCACTACAATGAAGTCTCACTTCCCCCCGGTCAAAAGGGCCATCTGAAAGAAGTGTAAAATCCAGAAAGACAGGACAGGCCATGGAGAACTGGGAGCCTTGTTATGCTGATGGGCGGGATGTAAATTGCCAACAGACACTCGGGAGAAGTGTATGGTGTTTCCTGAAACATCTAAAAAACAAAGCAACAGAGCCTAGGGCACTTCCACTTATGGTCCTATAGCTTAGGGAAATTAAAATCAAAAAGACACAGCCACCCCAAAGTTTGGGACGCCTCTGTTTACAAGAACCTCGTTTAGCGTACAAGTTCAACATCGCAGAAAGTGAAAAATGGATAAAGAAGTTGTGGTATTTACTTACAAAGCAATATCACTCAGCAATGAAATCTATGTCATCAGGCCCTTAGCAGCACAATGAGTGGATTCAGGTATGATGATTCTAACTGAAATAAGTCACACAGAAAAAGAAACATCATAAGATATCAGTAATACACGGAATGTAAACTTGGCTACACAGGAACTGAATTACAGAACAGAACAGGGTCTCAAATTTAGAAAACCAACTTATGCTTGCTTAAGGGGAAAGGTGAGTTGGGGTGCTGCATAAAACCAGAGATTGAAATGAGCACAGATAAAGTTCCTTAAGCCAAATATGGAATAGACAAGAGCTACTCCTTGCTCAACGAAATGGACTCAACACCGCATATTAAACGCCTAAGAATGTACCTGACTAGTAAGTATCTTAAAACCTATGGATTGCTATGTCTCCGAAAGAGAATCAAGCATGTGTACAGGGGCATAAACGCAGCAGTGATAGGATTGGAGAGGTTCGGTGAGCAAATGAAGACCCTTTGAAGTCATATTGCATGGTACCCATTCCACGGGTTTCAACTACCCAGGTTTAAGGTATTCTTCCTTCAGCTAAAACATGCATGTGGAACCTAGAGTATGATCAACCATGTGATCGGGAGACGTGTTCAAATATGTCTCAGTTTTCGTACCCTGGTACTCGGGTGCAACATTCCAGACGCTTTACTAACACCCTCCCGACTTGGAGAGTCAGTCCCTTTAACCTCCTGTTTGGCCCAGTTTGCAATTTCTGCGGAAGATGAACAGGAATAGCGAGAACCAATGAGAGACTAGCTGGAGGTGTCTGGACGGGCAAATTTAACTCTCATTTCCCACCAGGAAGAGGAATTAACCAAAGGCTCAGCGTGCCGTGCCGGAACCAGATTAGGGCCTGAAGCCATCCTGCGGTGTTGCGGCCAGCTCAAAAGAAAGCGAGTTGAAGAAAGGAGCTCAGGGGCACTGTAATTCACAAACCTGCAGAGTTATAAATGACAGCTATCGTCCAAAAATATACTGAAGTAAGGCTGCCAAGAGGACTTGAAAGCAGGGCAGAATTGCAGGAAACCGATTTCAGGAGGCAGACTGGAATGGCATTGAAAGCATAGGAAAAGAGGCAGAACGTCCACAATGATGCACTTGGCCAAAAAGGGCGTATGCGTTTTTTCCTGAATATATTCAGGAAAAAACGCATACGCCCTTTTTGGCCAACCAAGCAAGCTTGCAAAGGAAATCTGCACTACAATGAAGTCTCACTTCCCCCCGGTCAAAAGGGCCATCTGAAAGAAGTGTAAAATCCAGAAAGGCAGGACAGGCCATGGAGAACTGGGAGCCTTGTTATGCTGATGGGCGGGATGTAAATTGCCAACAGACACTCGGGAGAAGTGTATGGTGTTTCCTGAAACATCTAAAAAACAAAGCAACAGAGCCTAGGGCACTTCCACTTATGGTCCTATAGCTTAGGGAAATTAAAATCAAAAAGACACAGCCACCCCAAAGTTTGGGACGCCTCTGTTTACAAGAACCTCGTTTAGCGTACAAGTTCAACATCGCAGAAAGTGAAAAATGGATAAAGAAGTTGTGGTATTTACTTACAAAGCAATATCACTCAGCAATGAAATCTATGTCATCAGGCCCTTAGCAGCACAATGAGTGGATTCAGGTATGATGATTCTAACTGAAATAAGTCACACAGAAAAAGAAACATCATAAGATATCAGTAATACACGGAATGTAAACTTGGCTACACAGGAACTGAATTACAGAACAGAACAGGGTCTCAAATTTAGAAAACCAACTTATGCTTGCTTAAGGGGAAAGGTGAGTTGGGGTGCTGCATAAAACCAGAGATTGAAATGAGCACAGATAAAGTTCCTTAAGCCAAATATGGAATAGACAAGAGCTACTCCTTGCTCAACGAAATGGACTCAACACCGCATATTAAATGCCTAAGAATGTACCTGACTAGTAAGTATCTTAAAACCTATGGATTGCTATGTCTCCGAAAGAGAATCAAGCATGTGTACAGGGGCATAAACGCAGCAGTGATAGGATTGGAGAGGTTCGGTGAGCAAATGAAGACCCTTTGAAGTCATATTGCATGGTACCCATTCCACGGGTTTCAACTACCCAGGTTTAAGGTATTCTTCCTTCAGCTAAAACATGCATGTGGAACCTAGAGTATGATCAACCATGTGATCGGGAGACGTGTTCAAATATGTCTCAGTTTTCGTACCCTGGTACTCGGGTGCAACATTCCAGACGCTTTACTAACACCCTCCCGACTTGGAGAGTCAGTCCCTTTAACCTCCTGTTTGGCCCAGTTTGCAATTTCTGCGGAAGATGAACAGGAATAGCGAGAACCAATGAGAGACTAGCTGGAGGTGTCTGGACGGGCAAATTTAACTCTCATTTCCCACCAGGAAGAGGAATTAACCAAAGGCTCAGCGTGCCGTGCCGGAACCAGATTAGGGCCTGAAGCCATCCTGCGGTGTTGCGGCCAGCTCAAAAGAAAGCGAGTTGAAGAAAGGAGCTCAGGGGCACTGTAATTCACAAACCTGCAGAGTTATAAATGACAGCTATCGTCCAAAAATATACTGAAGTAAGGCTGCCAAGAGGACTTGAAAGCAGGGCAGAATTGCAGGAAACCGATTTCAGGAGGCAGACTGGAATGGCATTGAAAGCATAGGAAAAGAGGCAGAACGTCCACAATGATGCACTTGGCCAAAAAGGGCGTATGCGTTTTTTCCTGAATATATTCAGGAAAAAACGCATACGCCCTTTTTGGCCAACCAAGCAAGCTTGCAAAGGAAATCTGCACTACAATGAAGTCTCACTTCCCCCCGGTCAAAAGGGCCATCTGAAAAAAGTGTAAAATCCAGAAAGGCAGGACAGGCCATGGAGAACTGGGAGCCTTGTTATGCTGATGGGCGGGATGTAAATTGCCAACAGACACTCGGGAGAAGTGTATGGTGTTTCCTGAAACATCTAAAAAACAAAGCAACAGAGCCTAGGGCACTTCCACTTATGGTCCTATAGCTTAGGGAAATTAAAATCAAAAAGACACAGCCACCCCAAAGTTTGGGACGCCTCTGTTTACAAGAACCTCGTTTAGCGTACAAGTTCAACATCGCAGAAAGTGAAAAATGGATAAAGAAGTTGTGGTATTTACTTACAAAGCAATATCACTCAGCAATGAAATCTATGTCATCAGGCCCTTAGCAGCACAATGAGTGGATTCAGGTATGATGATTCTAACTGAAATAAGTCACACAGAAAAAGAAACATCATAAGATATCAGTAATACACGGAATGTAAACTTGGCTACACAGGAACTGAATTACAGAACAGAACAGGGTCTCAAATTTAGAAAACCAACTTATGCTTGCTTAAGGGGAAAGGTGAGTTGGGGTGCTGCATAAAACCAGAGATTGAAATGAGCACAGATAAAGTTCCTTAAGCCAAATATGGAATAGACAAGAGCTACTCCTTGCTCAACGAAATGGACTCAACACCGCATATTAAATGCCTAAGAATGTACCTGACTAGTAAGTATCTTAAAACCTATGGATTGCTATGTCTCCGAAAGAGAATCAAGCATGTGTACAGGGGCATAAACGCAGCAGTGATAGGATTGGAGAGGTTCGGTGAGCAAATGAAGACCCTTTGAAGTCATATTGCATGGTACCCATTCCACGGGTTTCAACTACCCAGGTTTAAGGTATTCTTCCTTCAGCTAAAACATGCATGTGGAACCTAGAGTATGATCAACCATGTGATCGGGAGACGTGTTCAAATATGTCTCAGTTTTCGTACCCTGGTACTCGGGTGCAACATTCCAGACGCTTTACTAACACCCTCCCGACTTGGAGAGTCAGTCCCTTTAACCTCCTGTTTGGCCCAGTTTGCAATTTCTGCGGAAGATGAACAGGAATAGCGAGAACCAATGAGAGACTAGCTGGAGGTGTCTGGACGGGCAAATTTAACTCTCATTTCCCACCAGGAAGAGGAATTAACCAAAGGCTCAGCGTGCCGTGCCGGAACCAGATTAGGGCCTGAAGCCATCCTGCGGTGTTGCGGCCAGCTCAAAAGAAAGCGAGTTGAAGAAAGGAGCTCAGGGGCACTGTAATTCACAAACCTGCAGAGTTATAAATGACAGCTATCGTCCAAAAATATACTGAAGTAAGGCTGCCAAGAGGACTTGAAAGCGGGGCAGAATTGCAGGAAACCGATTTCAGGAGGTAGACTGGAATTGCATTGAAAGCATAGGAAAAGAGGCAGAACGTCCACAATGATGCACTTGGCCAAAAAGGGCGTATGCGTTTTTTCCTGAATATATTCAGGAAAAAACGCATACGCCCTTTTTGGCCAACCAAGCAAGCTTGCAAAGGAAATCTGCACTACAATGAAGTCTCACTTCCCCCCGGTCAAAAGGGCCATCTGAAAAAAGTGTAAAATCCAGAAAGGCAGGACAGGCCATGGAGAACTGGGAACCTTGTTATGCTGATGGGCGGGATGTAAATTGCCAACAGACACTCGGGAGAAGTGTATGGTGTTTCCTGAAACATCTAAAAAACAAAGCAACAGAGCCTAGGGCACTTCCACTTATGGTCCTATAGCTTAGGGAAATTAAAATCAAAAAGACACAGCCACCCCAAAGTTTGGGACGCCTCTGTTTACAAGAACCTCGTTTAGCGTACAAGTTCAACATCGCAGAAAGTGAAAAATGGATAAAGAAGTTGTGGTATTTACTTACAAAGCAATATCACTCAGCAATGAAATCTATGTCATCAGGCCCTTAGCAGCACAATGAGTGGATTCAGGTATGATGATTCTAACTGAAATAAGTCACACAGAAAAAGAAACATCATAAGATATCAGTAATACACGGAATGTAAACTTGGCTACACAGGAACTGAATTACAGAACAGAACAGGGTCTCAAATTTAGAAAACCAACTTATGCTTGCTTAAGGGTAAAGGTGAGTTGGGGTGCTGCATAAAACCAGAGATTGAAATGAACACAGATAAAGTTCCTTAAGCCAAATATGGAATAGACAAGAGCTACTCCTTGCTCAACGAAATGGACTCAACACCGCATATTAAATGCCTAAGAATGTACCTGACTAGTAAGTATCTTAAAACCTATGGATTGCTATGTCTCCGAAAGAGAATCAAGCATGTGTACAGGGGCATAAACGCAGCAGTGATAGGATTGGAGAGGTTCGGTGAGCAAATGAAGACCCTTTGAAGTCATATTGCATGGTACCCATTCCACAGGTTTCAACTACCCAGGTTTAAGGTATTCTTCCTTCAGCTAAAACATGCATGTGGAACCTAGAGTATGATCAACCATGTGATCGGGAGACGTGTTCAAATATGTCTCAGTTTTCGTACACTGGTACTCGGGTGCAACATTCCAGACGCTTTACTAACACCCTCCCGACTTGGAGAGTCAGTCCCTTTAACCTCCTGTTTGGCCCAGTTTGCAATTTCTGCGGAAGATGAACAGGAATAGCGAGAACCAATGAGAGACTAGCTGGAGGTGTCTGGACGGGCAAATTTAACTCTCATTTCCCACCAGGAAGAGGAATTAACCAAAGGCTCAGCGTGCCGTGCCGGAACCAGATTAGGGCCTGAAGCCATCCTGCGGTGTTGCGGCCAGCTCAAAAGAAAGCGAGTTGAAGAAAGGAGCTCAGGGGCACTGTAATTCACAAACCTGCAGAGTTATAAATGACAGCTATCGTCCAAAAATATACTGAAGTAAGGCTGCCAAGAGGACTTGAAAGCAGGGCAGAATTGCAGGAAACCGATTTCAGGAGGCAGACTGGAATTGCATTGAAAGCATAGGAAAAGAGGCAGAACGTCCACAATGATGCACTTGGCCAAAAAGGGCGTATGCGTTTTTTCCTGAATATATTCAGGAAAAAACGCATACGTCCTTTTTGGCCAACCAAGCAAGCTTGCAAAGGAAATCTGCACTACAATGAAGTCTCACTTCCCCCCGGTCAAAAGGGCCATCTGAAAGAAGTGTAAAATCCAGAAAGACAGGACAGGCCATGGAGAACTGGGAGCCTTGTTATGCTGATGGGCGGGATGTAAATTGCCAACAGACACTCGGGAGAAGTGTATGGTGTTTCCTGAAACATCTAAAAAACAAAGCAACAGAGCCTAGGGCACTTCCACTTATGGTCCTATAGCTTAGGGAAATTAAAATCAAAAAGACACAGCCACCCCAAAGTTTGGGACGCCTCTGTTTACAAGAACCTCGTTTAGCGTACAAGTTCAACATCGCAGAAAGTGAAAAATGGATAAAGAAGTTGTGGTATTTACTTACAAAGCAATATCACTCAGCAATGAAATCTATGTCATCAGGCCCTTAGCAGCACAATGAGTGGATTCAGGTATGATGATTCTAACTGAAATAAGTCACACAGAAAAAGAAACATCATAAGATATCAGTAATACACGGAATGTAAACTTGGCTACACAGGAACTGAATTACAGAACAGAACAGGGTCTCAAATTTAGAAAACCAACTTATGCTTGCTTAAGGGGAAAGGTGAGTTGGGGTGCTGCATAAAACCAGAGATTGAAATGAGCACAGATAAAGTTCCTTAAGCCAAATATGGAATAGACAAGAGCTACTCCTTGCTCAACGAAATGGACTCAACACCTCATATTAAATGCCTAAGAATGTACCTGACTAGTAAGTATCTTAAAACCTATGGATTGCTATGTCTCCGAAAGAGAATCAAGCATGTGTACAGGGGCATAAACGCAGCAGTGATAGGATTGGAGAGGTTCGGTGAGCAAATGAAGACCCTTTGAAGTCATATTGCATGGTACCCATTCCACGGGTTTCAACTACCCAGGTTTAAGGTATTCTTCCTTCAGCTAAAACATGCATGTGGAACCTAGAGTATGATCAACCATGTGATCGGGAGACGTGTTCAAATATGTCTCAGTTTTCGTACCCTGGTACTCGGGTGCAACATTCCAGACGCTTTACTAACACCCTCCCGACTTGGAGAGTCAGTTCCTTTAACCTCCTGTTTGGCCCAGTTTGCAATTTCTGCGGAAGATGAACAGGAATAGCGAGAACCAATGAGAGACTAGCTGGAGGTGTCTGGACGGGCAAATTTAACTCTCATTTCCCACCAGGAAGAGGAATTAACCAAAGGCTCAGCGTGCCGTGCCGGAACCAGATTAGGGCCTGAAGCCATCCTGCGGTGTTGCGGCCAGCTCAAAAGAAAGCGAGTTGAAGAAAGGAGCTCAGGGGCACTGTAATTCACAAACCTGCAGAGTTATAAATGACAGCTATCGTCCAAAAATATACTGAAGTAAGGCTGCCAAGAGGACTTGAAAGCGGGGCAGAATTGCAGGAAACCGATTTCAGGAGGCAGACTGGAATTGCATTGAAAGCATAGGAAAAGAGGCAGAACGTCCACAATGATGCACTTGGCCAAAAAGGGCGTATGCGTTTTTTCCTGAATATATTCAGGAAAAAACGCATACGCCCTTTTTGGCCAACCAAGCAAGCTTGCAAAGGAAATCTGCACTACAATGAAGTCTCACTTCCCCCCGGTCAAAAGGGCCATCTGAAAAAAGTGTAAAATCCAGAAAGACAGGACAGGCCATGGAGAACTGGGAGCCTTGTTATGCTGATGGGCGGGATGTAAATTGCCAACAGACACTCGGGAGAAGTGTATGGTGTTTCCTGAAACATCTAAAAAACAAAGCAACAGAGCCTAGGGCACTTCCACTTATGGTCCTATAGCTTAGGGAAATTAAAATCAAAAAGACACAGCCACCCCAAAGTTTGGGACGCCTCTGTTTACAAGAACCTCGTTTAGCGTACAAGTTCAACATCGCAGAAAGTGAAAAATGGATAAAGAAGTTGTGGTATTTACTTACAAAGCAATATCACTCAGCAATGAAATCTATGTCATCAGGCCCTTAGCAGCACAATGAGTGGATTCAGGTATGATGATTCTAACTGAAATAAGTCACACAGAAAAAGAAACATCATAAGATATCAGTAATACACGGAATGTAAACTTGGCTACACAGGAACTGAATTACAGAACAGAACAGGGTCTCAAATTTAGAAAACCAACTTATGCTTGCTTAAGGGGAAAGGTGAGTTGGGGTGCTGCATAAAACCAGAGATTGAAATGAGCACAGATAAAGTTCCTTAAGCCAAATATGGAATAGACAAGAGCTACTCCTTGCTCAACGAAATGGACTCAACACCGCATATTAAATGCCTAAGAATGTACCTGACTAGTAAGTATCTTAAAACCTATGGATTGCTATGTCTCCGAAAGAGAATCAAGCATGTGTACAGGGGCATAAACGCAGCAGTGATAGGATTGGAGAGGTTCGGTGAGCAAATGAAGACCCTTTGAAGTCATATTGCATGGTACCCATTCCACGGGTTTCAACTACCCAGGTTTAAGGTATTCTTCCTTCAGCTAAAACATGCATGTGGAACCTAGAGTATGATCAACCATGTGATCGGGAGACGTGTTCAAATATGTCTCAGTTTTCGTACCCTGGTACTCGGGTGCAACATTCCAGACGCTTTACTAACACCCTCCCGACTTGGAGAGTCAGTCCCTTTAACCTCCTGTTTGGCCCAGTTTGCAATTTCTGCGGAAGATGAACAGGAATAGCGAGAACCAATGAGAGACTAGCTGGAGGTGTCTGGACGGGCAAATTTAACTCTCATTTCCCACCAGGAAGAGGAATTAACCAAAGGCTCAGCGTGCCGTGCCGGAACCAGATTAGGGCCTGAAGCCATCCTGCGGTGTTGCGGCCAGCTCAAAAGAAAGCGAGTTGAAGAAAGGAGCTCAGGGGCACTGTAATTCACAAACCTGCAGAGTTATAAATGACAGCTATCGTCCAAAAATATACTGAAGTAAGGCTGCCAAGAGGACTTGAAAGCGGGGCAGAATTGCAGGAAACCGATTTCAGGAGGCAGACTGGAATGGCATTGAAAGCATAGGAAAAGAGGCAGAACGTCCACAATGATGCACTTGGCCAAAAAGGGCGTATGCGTTTTTTCCTGAATATATTCAGGAAAAAACGCATACGCCCTTTTTGGCCAACCAAGCAAGCTTGCAAAGGAAATCTGCACTACAATGAAGTCTCACTTCCCCCCGGTCAAAAGGGCCATCTGAAAAAAGTGTAAAATCCAGAAAGGCAGGACAGGCCATGGAGAACTGGGAGCCTTGTTATGCTGATGGGCGGGATGTAAATTGCCAACAGACACTCGGGAGAAGTGTATGGTGTTTCCTGAAACATCTAAAAAACAAAGCAACAGAGCCTAGGGCACTTCCACTTATGGTCCTATAGCTTAGGGAAATTAAAATCAAAAAGACACAGCCACCCCAAAGTTTGGGACGCCTCTGTTTACAAGAACCTCGTTTACAGTACAAGTTCAACATCGCAGAAAGTGAAAAATGGATAAAGAAGTTGTGGTATTTACTTACAAAGCAATATCACTCAGCAATGAAATCTATGTCATCAGGCCCTTAGCAGCACAATGAGTGGATTCAGGTATGATGATTCTAACTGAAATAAGTCACACAGAAAAAGAAACATCATAAGATATCAGTAATACACGGAATGTAAACTTGGCTACACAGGAACTGAATTACAGAACAGAACAGGGTCTCAAATTTAGAAAACCAACTTATGCTTGCTTAAGGGGAAAGGTGAGTTGGGGTGCTGCATAAAACCAGAGATTGAAATGAGCACAGATAAAGTTCCTTAAGCCAAATATGGAATAGACAAGAGCTACTCCTTGCTCAACGAAATGGACTCAACACCGCATATTAAATGCCTAAGAATGTACCTGACTAGTAAGTATCTTAAAACCTATGGATTGCTATGTCTCCGAAAGAGAATCAAGCATGTGTACAGGGGCATAAACGCAGCAGTGATAGGATTGGAGAGGTTCGGTGAGCAAATGAAGACCCTTTGAAGTCATATTGCATGGTACCCATTCCACGGGTTTCAACTACCCAGGTTTAAGGTATTCTTCCTTCAGCTAAAACATGCATGTGGAACCTAGAGTATGATCAACCATGTGATCGGGAGACGTGTTCAAATATGTCTCAGTTTTCGTACCCTGGTACTCGGGTGCAACATTCCAGACGCTTTACTAACACCCTCCCGACTTGGAGAGTCAGTTCCTTTAACCTCCTGTTTGGCCCAGTTTGCAATTTCTGCGGAAGATGAACAGGAATAGCGAGAACCAATGAGAGACTAGCTGGAGGTGTCTGGACGGGCAAATTTAACTCTCATTTCCCACCAGGAAGAGGAATTAACCAAAGGCTCAGCGTGCCGTGCCGGAACCAGATTAGGGCCTGAAGCCATCCTGCGGTGTTGCGGCCAGCTCAAAAGAAAGCGAGTTGAAGAAAGGAGCTCAGGGGCACTGTAATTCACAAACCTGCAGAGTTATAAATGACAGCTATCGTCCAAAAATATACTGAAGTAAGGCTGCCAAGAGGACTTGAAAGCGGGGCAGAATTGCAGGAAACCGATTTCAGGAGGCAGACTGGAATTGCATTGAAAGCATAGGAAAAGAGGCAGAACGTCCACAATGATGCACTTGGCCAAAAAGGGCGTATGCGTTTTTTCCTGAATATATTCAGGAAAAAACGCATACGCCCTTTTTGGCCAACCAAGCAAGCTTGCAAAGGAAATCTGCACTACAATGAAGTCTCACTTCCCCCCGGTCAAAAGGGCCATCTGAAAAAAGTGTAAAATCCAGAAAGACAGGACAGGCCATGGAGAACTGGGAGCCTTGTTATGCTGATGGGCGGGATGTAAATTGCCAACAGACACTCGGGAGAAGTGTATGGTGTTTCCTGAAACATCTAGAAAACAAAGCAACAGAGCCTAGGGCACTTCCACTTATGGTCCTATAGCTTAGGGAAATTAAAATCAAAAAGACACAGCCACCCCAAAGTTTGGGACGCCTCTGTTTACAAGAACCTCGTTTAGCGTACAAGTTCAACATCGCAGAAAGTGAAAAATGGATAAAGAAGTTGTGGTATTTACTTACAAAGCAATATCACTCAGCAATGAAATCTATGTCATCAGGCCCTTAGCAGCACAATGAGTGGATTCAGGTATGATGATTCTAACTGAAATAAGTCACACAGAAAAAGAAACATCATAAGATATCAGTAATACACGGAATGTAAACTTGGCTACACAGGAACTGAATTACAGAACAGAACAGGGTCTCAAATTTAGAAAACCAACTTATGCTTGCTTAAGGGGAAAGGTGAGTTGGGGTGCTGCATAAAACCAGAGATTGAAATGAGCACAGATAAAGTTCCTTAAGCCAAATATGGAATAGACAAGAGCTACTCCTTGCTCAACGAAATGGACTCAACACCGCATATTAAATGCCTAAGAATGTACCTGACTAGTAAATATCTTAAAACCTATGGATTGCTATGTCTCCGAAAGAGAATCAAGCATGTGTACAGGGGCATAAACGCAGCAGTGATAGGATTGGAGAGGTTCGGTGAGCAAATGAAGACCCTTTGAAGTCATATTGCATGGTACCCATTCCACGGGTTTCAACTACCCAGGTTTAAGGTATTCTTCCTTCAGCTAAAACATGCATGTGGAACCTAGAGTATGATCAACCATGTGATCGGGAGACGTGTTCAAATATGTCTCAGTTTTCGTACCCTGGTACTCGGGTGCAACATTCCAGACGCTTTACTAACACCCTCCCGACTTGGAGAGTCAGTCCCTTTAACCTCCTGTTTGGCCCAGTTTGCAATTTCTGCGGAAGATGAACAGGAATAGCGAGAACCAATGAGAGACTAGCTGGAGGTGTCTGGACGGGCAAATTTAACTCTCATTTCCCACCAGGAAGAGGAATTAACCAAAGGCTCAGCGTGCCGTGCCGGAACCAGATTAGGGCCTGAAGCCATCCTGCGGTGTTGCGGCCAGCTCAAAAGAAAGCGAGTTGAAGAAAGGAGCTCAGGGGCACTGTAATTCACAAACCTGCAGAGTTATAAATGACAGCTATCGTCCAAAAATATACTGAAGTAAGGCTGCCAAGAGGACTTGAAAGCGGGGCAGAATTGCAGGAAACCGATTTCAGGAGGCAGACTGGAATGGCATTGAAAGCATAGGAAAAGAGGCAGAACGTCCATAATGATGCACTTGGCCAAAAAGGGCGTATGCGTTTTTTCCTGAATATATTCAGGAAAAAACGCATACGCCCTTTTTGGCCAACCAAGCAAGCTTGCAAAGGAAATCTGCACTACAATGAAGTCTCACTTCCCCCCGGTCAAAAGGGCCATCTGAAAAAAGTGTAAAATCCAGAAAGGCAGGACAGGCCATGGAGAACTGGGAGCCTTGTTATGCTGATGGGCGGGATGTAAATTGCCAACAGACACTCGGGAGAAGTGTATGGTGTTTCCTGAAACATCTAAAAAACAAAGCAACAGAGCCTAGGGCACTTCCACTTATGGTCCTATAGCTTAGGGAAATTAAAATCAAAAAGACACAGCCACCCCAAAGTTTGGGACGCCTCTGTTTACAAGAACCTCGTTTACAGTACAAGTTCAACATCGCAGAAAGTGAAAAATGGATAAAGAAGTTGTGGTATTTACTTACAAAGCAATATCACTCAGCAATGAAATCTATGTCATCAGGCCCTTAGCAGCACAATGAGTGGATTCAGGTATGATGATTCTAACTGAAATAAGTCACACAGAAAAAGAAACATCATAAGATATCAGTAATACACGGAATGTAAACTTGGCTACACAGGAACTGAATTACAGAACAGAACAGGGTCTCAAATTTAGAAAACCAACTTATGCTTGCTTAAGGGGAAAGGTGAGTTGGGGTGCTGCATAAAACCAGAGATTGAAATGAGCACAGATAAAGTTCCTTAAGCCAAATATGGAATAGACAAGAGCTACTCCTTGCTCAACGAAATGGACTCAACACCGCATATTAAATGCCTAAGAATGTACCTGACTAGTAAGTATCTTAAAACCTATGGATTGCTATGTCTCCGAAAGAGAATCAAGCATGTGTACAGGGGCATAAACGCAGCAGTGATAGGATTGGAGAGGTTCGGTGAGCAAATGAAGACCCTTTGAAGTCATATTGCATGGTACCCATTCCACGGGTTTCAACTACCCAGGTTTAAGGTATTCTTCCTTCAGCTAAAACATGCATGTGGAACCTAGAGTATGATCAACCATGTGATCGGGAGACGTGTTCAAATATGTCTCAGTTTTCGTACCCTGGTACTCGGGTGCAACATTCCAGACGCTTTACTAACACCCTCCCGACTTGGAGAGTCAGTCCCTTTAACCTCCTGTTTGGCCCAGTTTGCAATTTCTGCGGAAGATGAACAGGAATAGCGAGAACCAATGAGAGACTAGCTGGAGGTGTCTGGACGGGCAAATTTAACTCTCATTTCCCACCAGGAAGAGGAATTAACCAAAGGCTCAGCGTGCCGTGCCGGAACCAGATTAGGGCCTGAAGCCATCCTGCGGTGTTGCGGCCAGCTCAAAAGAAAGCGAGTTGAAGAAAGGAGCTCAGGGGCACTGTAATTCACAAACCTGCAGAGTTATAAATGACAGCTATCGTCCAAAAATATACTGAAGTAAGGCTGCCAAGAGGACTTGAAAGCGGGGCAGAATTGCAGGAAACCGATTTCAGGAGGCAGACTGGAATGGCATTGAAAGCATAGGAAAAGAGGCAGAACGTCCACAATGATGCACTTGGCCAAAAAGGGCGTATGCGTTTTTTCCTGAATATATTCAGGAAAAAACGCATACGCCCTTTTTGGCCAACCAAGCAAGCTTGCAAAGGAAATCTGCACTACAATGAAGTCTCACTTCCCCCCGGTCAAAAGGGCCATCTGAAAAAAGTGTAAAATCCAGAAAGGCAGGACAGGCCATGGAGAACTGGGAGCCTTGTTATGCTGATGGGCGGGATGTAAATTGCCAACAGACACTCGGGAGAAGTGTATGGTGTTTCCTGAAACATCTAAAAAACAAAGCAACAGAGCCTAGGGCACTTCCACTTATGGTCCTATAGCTTAGGGAAATTAAAATCAAAAAGACACAGCCACCCCAAAGTTTGGGACGCCTCTGTTTACAAGAACCTCGTTTAGCGTACAAGTTCAACATCGCAGAAAGTGAAAAATGGATAAAGAAGTTGTGGTATTTACTTACAAAGCAATATCACTCAGCAATGAAATCTATGTCATCAGGCCCTTAGCAGCACAATGAGTGGATTCAGGTATGATGATTCTAACTGAAATAAGTCACACAGAAAAAGAAACATCATAAGATATCAGTAATACACGGAATGTAAACTTGGCTACACAGGAACTGAATTACAGAACAGAACAGGGTCTCAAATTTAGAAAACCAACTTATGCTTGCTTAAGGGGAAAGGTGAGTTGGGGTGCTGCATAAAACCAGAGATTGAAATGAGCACAGATAAAGTTCCTTAAGCCAAATATGGAATAGACAAGAGCTACTCCTTGCTCAACGAAATGGACTCAACACCGCATATTAAATGCCTAAGAATGTACCTGACTAGTAAGTATCTTAAAACCTATGGATTGCTATGTCTCCGAAAGAGAATCAAGCATGTGTACAGGGGCATAAACGCAGCAGTGATAGGATTGGAGAGGTTCGGTGAGCAAATGAAGACCCTTTGAAGTCATATTGCATGGTACCCATTCCACGGGTTTCAACTACCCAGGTTTAAGGTATTCTTCCTTCAGCTAAAACATGCATGTGGAACCTAGAGTATGATCAACCATGTGATCGGGAGACGTGTTCAAATATGTCTCAGTTTTCGTACACTGGTACTCGGGTGCAACATTCCAGACGCTTTACTAACACCCTCCCGACTTGGAGAGTCAGTCCCTTTAACCTCCTGTTTGGCCCAGTTTGCAATTTCTGCGGAAGATGAACAGGAATAGCGAGAACCAATGAGAGACTAGCTGGAGGTGTCTGGACGGGCAAATTTAACTCTCATTTCCCACCAGGAAGAGGAATTAACCAAAGGCTCAGCGTGCCGTGCCGGAACCAGATTAGGGCCTGAAGCCATCCTGCGGTGTTGCGGCCAGCTCAAAAGAAAGCGAGTTGAAGAAAGGAGCTCAGGGGCACTGTAATTCACAAACCTGCAGAGTTATAAATGACAGCTATCGTCCAAAAATATACTGAAGTAAGGCTGCCAAGAGGACTTGAAAGCAGGGCAGAATTGCAGGAAACCGATTTCAGGAGGCAGACTGGAATTGCATTGAAAGCATAGGAAAAGAGGCAGAACGTCCACAATGATGCACTTGGCCAAAAAGGGCGTATGCGTTTTTTCCTGAATATATTCAGGAAAAAACGCATACGCCCTTTTTGGCCAACCAAGCAAGCTTGCAAAGGAAATCTGCACTACAATGAAGTCTCACTTCCCCCCGGTCAAAAGGGCCATCTGAAAAAAGTGTAAAATCCAGAAAGACAGGACAGGCCATGGAGAACTGGGAGCCTTGTTATGCTGATGGGCGGGATGTAAATTGCCAACAGACACTCGGGAGAAGTGTATGGTGTTTCCTGAAACATCTAAAAAACAAAGCAACAGAGCCTAGGGCACTTCCACTTATGGTCCTATAGCTTAGGGAAATTAAAATCAAAAAGACACAGCCACCCCAAAGTTTGGGACGCCTCTGTTTACAAGAACCTCGTTTAGCGTACAAGTTCAACATCGCAGAAAGTGAAAAATGGATAAAGAAGTTGTGGTATTTACTTACAAAGCAATATCACTCAGCAATGAAATCTATGTCATCAGGCCCTTAGCAGCACAATGAGTGGATTCAGGTATGATGATTCTAACTGAAATAAGTCACACAGAAAAAGAAACATCATAAGATATCAGTAATACACGGAATGTAAACTTGGCTACACAGGAACTGAATTACAGAACAGAACAGGGTCTCAAATTTAGAAAACCAACTTATGCTTGCTTAAGGGGAAAGGTGAGTTGGGGTGCTGCATAAAACCAGAGATTGAAATGAGCACAGATAAAGTTCCTTAAGCCAAATATGGAATAGACAAGAGCTACTCCTTGCTCAACGAAATGGACTCAACACCGCATATTAAATGCCTAAGAATGTACCTGACTAGTAAGTATCTTAAAACCTATGGATTGCTATGTCTCCGAAAGAGAATCAAGCATGTGTACAGGGGCATAAACGCAGCAGTGATAGGATTGGAGAGGTTCGGTGAGCAAATGAAGACCCTTTGAAGTCATATTGCATGGTACCCATTCCACGGGTTTCAACTACCCAGGTTTAAGGTATTCTTCCTTCAGCTAAAACATGCATGTGGAACCTAGAGTATGATCAACCATGTGATCGGGAGACGTGTTCAAATATGTCTCAGTTTTCGTACCCTGGTACTCGGGTGCAACATTCCAGACGCTTTACTAACACCCTCCCGACTTGGAGAGTCAGTTCCTTTAACCTCCTGTTTGGCCCAGTTTGCAATTTCTGCGGAAGATGAACAGGAATAGCGAGAACCAATGAGAGACTAGCTGGAGGTGTCTGGACGGGCAAATTTAACTCTCATTTCCCACCAGGAAGAGGAATTAACCAAAGGCTCAGCGTGCCGTGCCGGAACCAGATTAGGGCCTGAAGCCATCCTGCGGTGTTGCGGCCAGCTCAAAAGAAAGCGAGTTGAAGAAAGGAGCTCAGGGGCACTGTAATTCACAAACCTGCAGAGTTATAAATGACAGCTATCGTCCAAAAATATACTGAAGTAAGGCTGCCAAGAGGACTTGAAAGCGGGGCAGAATTGCAGGAAACCGATTTCAGGAGGCAGACTGGAATTGCATTGAAAGCATAGGAAAAGAGGCAGAACGTCCACAATGATGCACTTGGCCAAAAAGGGCGTATGCGTTTTTTCCTGAATATATTCAGGAAAAAACGCATACGCCCTTTTTGGCCAACCAAGCAAGCTTGCAAAGGAAATCTGCACTACAATGAAGTCTCACTTCCCCCCGGTCAAAAGGGCCATCTGAAAAAAGTGTAAAATCCAGAAAGACAGGACAGGCCATGGAGAACTGGGAGCCTTGTTATGCTGATGGGCGGGATGTAAATTGCCAACAGACACTCGGGAGAAGTGTATGGTGTTTCCTGAAACATCTAAAAAACAAAGCAACAGAGCCTAGGGCACTTCCACTTATGGTCCTATAGCTTAGGGAAATTAAAATCAAAAAGACACAGCCACCCCAAAGTTTGGGACGCCTCTGTTTACAAGAACCTCGTTTAGCGTACAAGTTCAACATCGCAGAAAGTGAAAAATGGATAAAGAAGTTGTGGTATTTACTTACAAAGCAATATCACTCAGCAATGAAATCTATGTCATCAGGCCCTTAGCAGCACAATGAGTGGATTCAGGTATGATGATTCTAACTGAAATAAGTCACACAGAAAAAGAAACATCATAAGATATCAGTAATACACGGAATGTAAACTTGGCTACACAGGAACTGAATTACAGAACAGAACAGGGTCTCAAATTTAGAAAACCAACTTATGCTTGCTTAAGGGGAAAGGTGAGTTGGGGTGCTGCATAAAACCAGAGATTGAAATGAGCACAGATAAAGTTCCTTAAGCCAAATATGGAATAGACAAGAGCTACTCCTTGCTCAACGAAATGGACTCAACACCGCATATTAAATGCCTAAGAATGTACCTGACTAGTAAGTATCTTAAAACCTATGGATTGCTATGTCTCCGAAAGAGAATCAAGCATGTGTACAGGGGCATAAACGCAGCAGTGATAGGATTGGAGAGGTTCGGTGAGCAAATGAAGACCCTTTGAAGTCATATTGCATGGTACCCATTCCACGGGTTTCAACTACCCAGGTTTAAGGTATTCTTCCTTCAGCTAAAACATGCATGTGGAACCTAGAGTATGATCAACCATGTGATCGGGAGACGTGTTCAAATATGTCTCAGTTTTCGTACCCTGGTACTCGGGTGCAACATTCCAGACGCTTTACTAACACCCTCCCGACTTGGAGAGTCAGTCCCTTTAACCTCCTGTTTGGCCCAGTTTGCAATTTCTGCGGAAGATGAACAGGAATAGCGAGAACCAATGAGAGACTAGCTGGAGGTGTCTGGACGGGCAAATTTAACTCTCATTTCCCACCAGGAAGAGGAATTAACCAAAGGCTCAGCGTGCCGTGCCGGAACCAGATTAGGGCCTGAAGCCATCCTGCGGTGTTGCGGCCAGCTCAAAAGAAAGCGAGTTGAAGAAAGGAGCTCAGGGGCACTGTAATTCACAAACCTGCAGAGTTATAAATGACAGCTATCGTCCAAAAATATACTGAAGTAAGGCTGCCAAGAGGACTTGAAAGCGGGGCAGAATTGCAGGAAACCGATTTCAGGAGGCAGACTGGAATGGCATTGAAAGCATAGGAAAAGAGGCAGAACGTCCACAATGATGCACTTGGCCAAAAAGGGCGTATGCGTTTTTTCCTGAATATATTCAGGAAAAAACGCATACGCCCTTTTTGGCCAACCAAGCAAGCTTGCAAAGGAAATCTGCACTACAATGAAGTCTCACTTCCCCCCGGTCAAAAGGGCCATCTGAAAAAAGTGTAAAATCCAGAAAGGCAGGACAGGCCATGGAGAACTGGGAGCCTTGTTATGCTGATGGGCGGGATGTAAATTGCCAACAGACACTCGGGAGAAGTGTATGGTGTTTCCTGAAACATCTAAAAAACAAAGCAACAGAGCCTAGGGCACTTCCACTTATGGTCCTATAGCTTAGGGAAATTAAAATCAAAAAGACACAGCCACCCCAAAGTTTGGGACGCCTCTGTTTACAAGAACCTCGTTTACAGTACAAGTTCAACATCGCAGAAAGTGAAAAATGGATAAAGAAGTTGTGGTATTTACTTACAAAGCAATATCACTCAGCAATGAAATCTATGTCATCAGGCCCTTAGCAGCACAATGAGTGGATTCAGGTATGATGATTCTAACTGAAATAAGTCACACAGAAAAAGAAACATCATAAGATATCAGTAATACACGGAATGTAAACTTGGCTACACAGGAACTGAATTACAGAACAGAACAGGGTCTCAAATTTAGAAAACCAACTTATGCTTGCTTAAGGGGAAAGGTGAGTTGGGGTGCTGCATAAAACCAGAGATTGAAATGAGCACAGATAAAGTTCCTTAAGCCAAATATGGAATAGACAAGAGCTACTCCTTGCTCAACGAAATGGACTCAACACCGCATATTAAATGCCTAAGAATGTACCTGACTAGTAAGTATCTTAAAACCTATGGATTGCTATGTCTCCGAAAGAGAATCAAGCATGTGTACAGGGGCATAAACGCAGCAGTGATAGGATTGGAGAGGTTCGGTGAGCAAATGAAGACCCTTTGAAGTCATATTGCATGGTACCCATTCCACGGGTTTCAACTACCCAGGTTTAAGGTATTCTTCCTTCAGCTAAAACATGCATGTGGAACCTAGAGTATGATCAACCATGTGATCGGGAGACGTGTTCAAATATGTCTCAGTTTTCGTACCCTGGTACTCGGGTGCAACATTCCAGACGCTTTACTAACACCCTCCCGACTTGGAGAGTCAGTCCCTTTAACCTCCTGTTTGGCCCAGTTTGCAATTTCTGCGGAAGATGAACAGGAATAGCGAGAACCAATGAGAGACTAGCTGGAGGTGTCTGGACGGGCAAATTTAACTCTCATTTCCCACCAGGAAGAGGAATTAACCAAAGGCTCAGCGTGCCGTGCCGGAACCAGATTAGGGCCTGAAGCCATCCTGCGGTGTTGCGGCCAGCTCAAAAGAAAGCGAGTTGAAGAAAGGAGCTCAGGGGCACTGTAATTCACAAACCTGCAGAGTTATAAATGACAGCTATCGTCCAAAAATATACTGAAGTAAGGCTGCCAAGAGGACTTGAAAGCGGGGCAGAATTGCAGGAAACCGATTTCAGGAGGTAGACTGGAATTGCATTGAAAGCATAGGAAAAGAGGCAGAACGTCCACAATGATGCACTTGGCCAAAAAGGGCGTATGCGTTTTTTCCTGAATATATTCAGGAAAAAACGCATACGCCCTTTTTGGCCAACCAAGCAAGCTTGCAAAGGAAATCTGCACTACAATGAAGTCTCACTTCCCCCCGGTCAAAAGGGCCATCTGAAAAAAGTGTAAAATCCAGAAAGGCAGGACAGGCCATGGAGAACTGGGAACCTTGTTATGCTGATGGGCGGGATGTAAATTGCCAACAGACACTCGGGAGAAGTGTATGGTGTTTCCTGAAACATCTAAAAAACAAAGCAACAGAGCCTAGGGCACTTCCACTTATGGTCCTATAGCTTAGGGAAATTAAAATCAAAAAGACACAGCCACCCCAAAGTTTGGGACGCCTCTGTTTACAAGAACCTCGTTTACAGTACAAGTTCAACATCGCAGAAAGTGAAAAATGGATAAAGAAGTTGTGGTATTTACTTACAAAGCAATATCACTCAGCAATGAAATCTATGTCATCAGGCCCTTAGCAGCACAATGAGTGGATTCAGGTATGATGATTCTAACTGAAATAAGTCACACAGAAAAAGAAACATCATAAGATATCAGTAATACACGGAATGTAAACTTGGCTACACAGGAACTGAATTACAGAACAGAACAGGGTCTCAAATTTAGAAAACCAACTTATGCTTGCTTAAGGGGAAAGGTGAGTTGGGGTGCTGCATAAAACCAGAGATTGAAATGAGCACAGATAAAGTTCCTTAAGCCAAATATGGAATAGACAAGAGCTACTCCTTGCTCAACGAAATGGACTCAACACCGCATATTAAATGCCTAAGAATGTACCTGACTAGTAAGTATCTTAAAACCTATGGATTGCTATGTCTCCGAAAGAGAATCAAGCATGTGTACAGGGGCATAAACGCAGCAGTGATAGGATTGGAGAGGTTCGGTGAGCAAATGAAGACCCTTTGAAGTCATATTGCATGGTACCCATTCCACGGGTTTCAACTACCCAGGTTTAAGGTATTCTTCCTTCAGCTAAAACATGCATGTGGAACCTAGAGTATGATCAACCATGTGATCGGGAGACGTGTTCAAATATGTCTCAGTTTTCGTACCCTGGTACTCGGGTGCAACATTCCAGACGCTTTACTAACACCCTCCCGACTTGGAGAGTCAGTCCCTTTAACCTCCTGTTTGGCCCAGTTTGCAATTTCTGCGGAAGATGAACAGGAATAGCGAGAACCAATGAGAGACTAGCTGGAGGTGTCTGGACGGGCAAATTTAACTCTCATTTCCCACCAGGAAGAGGAATTAACCAAAGGCTCAGCGTGCCGTGCCGGAACCAGATTAGGGCCTGAAGCCATCCTGCGGTGTTGCGGCCAGCTCAAAAGAAAGCGAGTTGAAGAAAGGAGCTCAGGGGCACTGTAATTCACAAACCTGCAGAGTTATTAATGACAGCTATCGTCCAAAAATATACTGAAGTAAGGCTGCCAAGAGGACTTGAAAGCGGGACAGAATTGCAGGAAACCGATTTCAGGAGGTAGACTGGAATTGCATTGAAAGCATAGGAAAAGAGGCAGAACGTCCACAATGATGCACTTGGCCAAAAAGGGCGTATGCGTTTTTTCCTGAATATATTCAGGAAAAAACGCATACGCCCTTTTTGGCCAACCAAGCAAGCTTGCAAAGGAAATCTGCACTACAATGAAGTCTCACTTCCCCCCGGTCAAAAGGGCCATCTGAAAAAAGTGTAAAATCCAGAAAGGCAGGACAGGCCATGGAGAACTGGGAGCCTTGTTATGCTGATGGGCGGGATGTAAATTGCCAACAGACACTCGGGAGAAGTGTATGGTGTTTCCTGAAACATCTAAAAAACAAAGCAACAGAGCCTAGGGCACTTCCACTTATGGTCCTATAGCTTAGGGAAATTAAAATCAAAAAGACACAGCCACCCCAAAGTTTGGGACGCCTCTGTTTACAAGAACCTCGTTTACAGTACAAGTTCAACATCGCAGAAAGTGAAAAATGGATAAAGAAGTTGTGGTATTTACTTACAAAGCAATATCACTCAGCAATGAAATCTATGTCATCAGGCCCTTAGCAGCACAATGAGTGGATTCAGGTATGATGATTCTAACTGAAATAAGTCACACAGAAAAAGAAACATCATAAGATATC
Organism: Pseudorca crassidens; assembly: GCF_039906515.1. NCBI lineage: Eukaryota > Metazoa > Chordata > Mammalia > Artiodactyla > Delphinidae > Pseudorca > Pseudorca crassidens. Next base: position 2,870,188 of record NW_027136304.1, read on the forward strand.
AGTAATACACGGAATGTAAACTTGGCTACACAGGAACTGAATTACAGAACAGAACAGGGTCTCAAATTTAGAAAACCAAGTTATGCTTGCTTAAGGGGAAAGGTGAGTTGGGGTGCTGCATAAAACCAGAGATTGAAATGAGCACAGATAAAGTTCCTTAAGCCAAATATGGAATAGACAAGAGCTACTCCTTGCTCAACGAAATGGACTCAACACCGCATATTAAATGCCTAAGAATGTACCTGACTAGTAAGTATCTTAAAACCTATGGATTGCTATGTCTCCGAAAGAGAATCAAGCATGTGTACAGGGGCATAAACGCAGCAGTGATAGGATTGGAGAGGTTCGGTGAGCAAATGAAGACCCTTTGAAGTCATATTGCATGGTACCCATTCCACGGGTTTCAACTACCCAGGTTTAAGGTATTCTTCCTTCAGCTAAAACATGCATGTGGAACCTAGAGTATGATCAACCATGTGATCGGGAGACGTGTTCAAATATGTCTCAGTTTTCGTACCCTGGTACTCGGGTGCAACATTCCAGACGCTTTACTAACACCCTCCCGACTTGGAGAGTCAGTCCCTTTAACCTCCTGTTTGGCCCAGTTTGCAATTTCTGCGGAAGATGAACAGGAATAGCGAGAACCAATGAGAGACTAGCTGGAGGTGTCTGGACGGGCAAATTTAACTCTCATTTCCCACCAGGAAGAGGAATTAACCAAAGGCTCAGCGTGCCGTGCCGGAACCAGATTAGGGCCTGAAGCCATCCTGCGGTGTTGCGGCCAGCTCAAAAGAAAGCGAGTTGAAGAAAGGAGCTCAGGGGTACTGTAATTCACAAACCTGCAGAGTTATAAATGACAGCTATCGTCCAAAAATATACTGAAGTAAGGCTGCCAAGAGGACTTGAAAGCGGGGCAGAATTGCAGGAAACCGATTTCAGGAGGCAGACTGGAATTGCATTGAAAGCATAGGAAAAGAGGCAGAACGTCCACAATGATGCACTTGGCCAAAAAGGGCGTATGCGTTTTTTCCTGAATATATTCAGGAAAAAACGCATACGCCCTTTTTGGCCAACCAAGCAAGCTTGCAAAGGAAATCTGCACTACAATGAAGTCTCACTTCCCCCCGGTCAAAAGGGCCATCTGAAAAAAGTGTAAAATCCAGAAAGGCAGGACAGGCCATGGAGAACTGGGAGCCTTGTTATGCTGATGGGCGGGATGTAAATTGCCAACAGACACTCGGGAGAAGTGTATGGTGTTTCCTGAAACATCTAAAAAACAAAGCAACAGAGCCTAGGGCACTTCCACTTATGGTCCTATAGCTTAGGGAAATTAAAATCAAAAAGACACAGCCACCCCAAAGTTTGGGACGCCTCTGTTTACAAGAACCTCGTTTACAGTACAAGTTCAACATCGCAGAAAGTGAAAAATGGATAAAGATGTTGTGGTATTTACTTACAAAACAATATCTCTCAGCAATGAAATCTATGTCATCAGGCCCTTAGCAGCACAATGAGTGGATTCAGGTATGATGATTCTAACTGAAATAAGTCACACAGAAAAAGAAACATCATAAGATATCAGTAATACACGGAATGTAAACTTGGCTACACAGGAACTGAATTACAGAACAGAACAGGGTCTCAAATTTAGAAAACCAACTTATGCTTGCTTAAGGGTAAAGGTGAGTTGGGGTGCTGCATAAAACCAGAGATTGAAATGAGCACAGATAAAGTTCCTTAAGCCAAATATGGAATAGACAAGAGCTACTCCTTGCTCAACGAAATGGACTCAACACCGCATATTAAATGCCTAAGAATGTACCTGACTAGTAAGTATCTTAAAACCTATGGATTGCTATGTCTCCGAAAGAGAATCAAGCATGTGTACAGGGGCATAAACGCAGCAGTGATAGGATTGGAGAGGTTCGGTGAGCAAATGAAGACCCTTTGAAGTCATATTGCATGGTACCCATTCCACGGGTTTCAACTACCCAGGTTTAAGGTATTCTTCCTTCAGCTAAAACATGCATGTGGAACCTAGAGTATGATCAACCATGTGATCGGGAGACGTGTTCAAATATGTCTCAGTTTTCGTACCCTGGTACTCGGGTGCAACATTCCAGACGCTTTACTAACACCCTCCCGACTTGGAGAGTCAGTCCCTTTAACCTCCTGTTTGGCCCAGTTTGCAATTTCTGCGGAAGATGAACAGGAATAGCGAGAACCAGTGAGAGACTAGCTGGAGGTGTCTGGACGGGCAAATTTAACTCTCATTTCCCACCAGGAAGAGGAATTAACCAAAGGCTCAGCGTGCCGTGCCGGAACCAGATTAGGGCCTGAAGCCATCCTGCGGTGTTGCGGCCAGCTCAAAAGAAAGCGAGTTGAAGAAAGGAGCTCAGGGGCACTGTAATTCACAAACCTGCAGAGTTATAAATGACAGCTATCGTCCAAAAATATACTGAAGTAAGGCTGCCAAGAGGACTTGAAAGCGGGGCAGAATTGCAGGAAACCGATTTCAGGAGGCAGACTGGAATTGCATTGAAAGCATAGGAAAAGAGGCAGAACGTCCACAATGATGCACTTGGCCAAAAAGGGCGTATGCGTTTTTTCCTGAATATATTCAGGAAAAAACGCATACGCCCTTTTTGGCCAACCAAGCAAGCTTGCAAAGGAAATCTGCACTACAATGAAGTCTCACTTCCCCCCGGTCAAAAGGGCCATCTGAAAAAAGTGTAAAATCCAGAAAGGCAGGACAGGCCATGGAGAACTGGGAGCCTTGTTATGCTGATGGGCGGGATGTAAATTGCCAACAGACACTCGGGAGAAGTGTATGGTGTTTCCTGAAACATCTAAAAAACAAAGCAACAGAGCCTAGGGCACTTCCACTTATGGTCCTATAGCTTAGGGAAATTAAAATCAAAAAGACACAGCCACCCCAAAGTTTGGGACGCCTCTGTTTACAAGAACCTCGTTTACAGTACAAGTTCAACATCGCAGAAAGTGAAAAATGGATAAAGAAGTTGTGGTATTTACTTACAAAGCAATATCACTCAGCAATGAAATCTATGTCATCAGGCCCTTAGCAGCACAATGAGTGGATTCAGGTATGATGATTCTAACTGAAATAAGTCACACAGAAAAAGAAACATCATAAGATATCAGTAATACACGGAATGTAAACTTGGCTACACAGGAACTGAATTACAGAACAGAACAGGGTCTCAAATTTAGAAAACCAACTTATGCTTGCTTAAGGGGAAAGGTGAGTTGGGGTGCTGCATAAAACCAGAGATTGAAATGAGCACAGATAAAGTTCCTTAAGCCAAATATGGAATAGACAAGAGCTACTCCTTGCTCAACGAAATGGACTCAACACCGCATATTAAATGCCTAAGAATGTACCTGACTAGTAAGTATCTTAAAACCTATGGATTGCTATGTCTCCGAAAGAGAATCAAGCATGTGTACAGGGGCATAAACGCAGCAGTGATAGGATTGGAGAGGTTCGGTGAGCAAATGAAGACCCTTTGAAGTCATATTGCATGGTACCCATTCCACGGGTTTCAACTACCCAGGTTTAAGGTATTCTTCCTTCAGCTAAAACATGCATGTGGAACCTAGAGTATGATCAACCATGTGATCGGGAGACGTGTTCAAATATGTCTCAGTTTTCGTACCCTGGTACTCGGGTGCAACATTCCAGACGCTTTACTAACACCCTCCCGACTTGGAGAGTCAGTCCCTTTAACCTCCTGTTTGGCCCAGTTTGCAATTTCTGCGGAAGATGAACAGGAATAGCGAGAACCAATGAGAGACTAGCTGGAGGTGTCTGGACGGGCAAATTTAACTCTCATTTCCCACCAGGAAGAGGAATTAACCAAAGGCTCAGCGTGCCGTGCCGGAACCAGATTAGGGCCTGAAGCCATCCTGCGGTGTTGCGGCCAGCTCAAAAGAAAGCGAGTTGAAGAAAGGAGCTCAGGGGTACTGTAATTCACAAACCTGCAGAGTTATAAATGACAGCTATCGTCCAAAAATATACTGAAGTAAGGCTGCCAAGAGGACTTGAAAGCGGGGCAGAATTGCAGGAAACCGATTTCAGGAGGCAGACTGGAATTGCATTGAAAGCATAGGAAAAGAGGCAGAACGTCCACAATGATGCACTTGGCCAAAAAGGGCGTATGCGTTTTTTCCTGAATATATTCAGGAAAAAACGCATACGCCCTTTTTGGCCAACCAAGCAAGCTTGCAAAGGAAATCTGCACTACAATGAAGTCTCACTTCCCCCCGGTCAAAAGGGCCATCTGAAAAAAGTGTAAAATCCAGAAAGGCAGGACAGGCCATGGAGAACTGGGAGCCTTGTTATGCTGATGGGCGGGATGTAAATTGCCAACAGACACTCGGGAGAAGTGTATGGTGTTTCCTGAAACATCTAAAAAACAAAGCAACAGAGCCTAGGGCACTTCCACTTATGGTCCTATAGCTTAGGGAAATTAAAATCAAAAAGACACAGCCACCCCAAAGTTTGGGACGCCTCTGTTTACAAGAACCTCGTTTACAGTACAAGTTCAACATCGCAGAAAGTGAAAAATGGATAAAGATGTTGTGGTATTTACTTACAAAACAATATCTCTCAGCAATGAAATCTATGTCATCAGGCCCTTAGCAGCACAATGAGTGGATTCAGGTATGATGATTCTAACTGAAATAAGTCACACAGAAAAAGAAACATCATAAGATATCAGTAATACACGGAATGTAAACTTGGCTACACAGGAACTGAATTACAGAACAGAACAGGGTCTCAAATTTAGAAAACCAACTTATGCTTGCTTAAGGGTAAAGGTGAGTTGGGGTGCTGCATAAAACCAGAGATTGAAATGAGCACAGATAAAGTTCCTTAAGCCAAATATGGAATAGACAAGAGCTACTCCTTGCTCAACGAAATGGACTCAACACCGCATATTAAATGCCTAAGAATGTACCTGACTAGTAAGTATCTTAAAACCTATGGATTGCTATGTCTCCGAAAGAGAATCAAGCATGTGTACAGGGGCATAAACGCAGCAGTGATAGGATTGGAGAGGTTCGGTGAGCAAATGAAGACCCTTTGAAGTCATATTGCATGGTACCCATTCCACGGGTTTCAACTACCCAGGTTTAAGGTATTCTTCCTTCAGCTAAAACATGCATGTGGAACCTAGAGTATGATCAACCATGTGATCGGGAGACGTGTTCAAATATGTCTCAGTTTTCGTACCCTGGTACTCGGGTGCAACATTCCAGACGCTTTACTAACACCCTCCCGACTTGGAGAGTCAGTCCCTTTAACCTCCTGTTTGGCCCAGTTTGCAATTTCTGCGGAAGATGAACAGGAATAGCGAGAACCAATGAGAGACTAGCTGGAGGTGTCTGGACGGGCAAATTTAACTCTCATTTCCCACCAGGAAGAGGAATTAACCAAAGGCTCAGCGTGCCGTGCCGGAACCAGATTAGGGCCTGAAGCCATCCTGCGGTGTTGCGGCCAGCTCAAAAGAAAGCGAGTTGAAGAAAGGAGCTCAGGGGCACTGTAATTCACAAACCTGCAGAGTTATAAATGACAGCTATCGTCCAAAAATATACTGAAGTAAGGCTGCCAAGAGGACTTGAAAGCGGGGCAGAATTGCAGGAAACCGATTTCAGGAGGCAGACTGGAATTGCATTGAAAGCATAGGAAAAGAGGCAGAACGTCCACAATGATGCACTTGGCCAAAAAGGGCGTATGCGTTTTTTCCTGAATATATTCAGGAAAAAACGCATACGCCCTTTTTGGCCAACCAAGCAAGCTTGCAAAGGAAATCTGCACTACAATGAAGTCTCACTTCCCCCCGGTCAAAAGGGCCATCTGAAAAAAGTGTAAAATCCAGAAAGGCAGGACAGGCCATGGAGAACTGGGAGCCTTGTTATGCTGATGGGCGGGATGTAAATTGCCAACAGACACTCGGGAGAAGTGTATGGTGTTTCCTGAAACATCTAAAAAACAAAGCAACAGAGCCTAGGGCACTTCCACTTATGGTCCTATAGCTTAGGGAAATTAAAATCAAAAAGACACAGCCACCCCAAAGTTTGGGACGCCTCTGTTTACAAGAACCTCGTTTACAGTACAAGTTCAACATCGCAGAAAGTGAAAAATGGATAAAGAAGTTGTGGTATTTACTTACAAAGCAATATCACTCAGCAATGAAATCTATGTCATCAGGCCCTTAGCAGCACAATGAGTGGATTCAGGTATGATGATTCTAACTGAAATAAGTCACACAGAAAAAGAAACATCATAAGATATCAGTAATACACGGAATGTAAACTTGGCTACACAGGAACTGAATTACAGAACAGAACAGGGTCTCAAATTTAGAAAACCAACTTATGCTTGCTTAAGGGGAAAGGTGAGTTGGGGTGCTGCATAAAACCAGAGATTGAAATGAGCACAGATAAAGTTCCTTAAGCCAAATATGGAATAGACAAGAGCTACTCCTTGCTCAACGAAATGGACTCAACACCGCATATTAAATGCCTAAGAATGTACCTGACTAGTAAGTATCTTAAAACCTATGGATTGCTATGTCTCCGAAAGAGAATCAAGCATGTGTACAGGGGCATAAACGCAGCAGTGATAGGATTGGAGAGGTTCGGTGAGCAAATGAAGACCCTTTGAAGTCATATTGCATGGTACCCATTCCACGGGTTTCAACTACCCAGGTTTAAGGTATTCTTCCTTCAGCTAAAACATGCATGTGGAACCTAGAGTATGATCAACCATGTGATCGGGAGACGTGTTCAAATATGTCTCAGTTTTCGTACCCTGGTACTCGGGTGCAACATTCCAGATGCTTTACTAACACCCTCCCGACTTGGAGAGTCAGTCCCTTTAACCTCCTGTTTGGCCCAGTTTGCAATTTCTGCGGAAGATGAACAGGAATAGCGAGAACCAATGAGAGACTAGCTGGAGGTGTCTGGACGGGCAAATTTAACTCTCATTTCCCACCAGGAAGAGGAATTAACCAAAGGCTCAGCGTGCCGTGCCGGAACCAGATTAGGGCCTGAAGCCATCCTGCGGTGTTGCGGCCAGCTCAAAAGAAAGCGAGTTGAAGAAAGGAGCTCAGGGGCACTGTAATTCACAAACCTGCAGAGTTATAAATGACAGCTATCGTCCAAAAATATACTGAAGTAAGGCTGCCAAGAGGACTTGAAAGCGGGGCAGAATTGCAGGAAACCGATTTCAGGAGGTAGACTGGAATTGCATTGAAAGCATAGGAAAAGAGGCAGAACGTCCACAATGATGCACTTGGCCAAAAAGGGCGTATGCGTTTTTTCCTGAATATATTCAGGAAAAAACGCATACGCCCTTTTTGGCCAACCAAGCAAGCTTGCAAAGGAAATCTGCACTACAATGAAGTCTCACTTCCCCCCGGTCAAAAGGGCCATCTGAAAAAAGTGTAAAATCCAGAAAGGCAGGACAGGCCATGGAGAACTGGGAGCCTTGTTATGCTGATGGGCGGGATGTAAATTGCCAACAGCCACTCGGGAGAAGTGTATGGTGTTTCCTGAAACATCTAAAAAACAAAGCAACAGAGCCTAGGGCACTTCCACTTATGGTCCTATAGCTTAGGGAAATTAAAATCAAAAAGACACAGCCACCCCAAAGTTTGGGACGCCTCTGTTTACAAGAACCTCGTTTACAGTACAAGTTCAACATCGCAGAAAGTGAAAAATGGATAAAGAAGTTGTGGTATTTACTTACAAAGCAATATCACTCAGCAATGAAATCTATGTCATCAGGCCCTTAGCAGCACAATGAGTGGATTCAGGTATGATGATTCTAACTGAAATAAGTCACACAGAAAAAGAAACATCATAAGATATCAGTAATACACGGAATGTAAACTTGGCTACACAGGAACTGAATTACAGAACAGAACAGGGTCTCAAATTTAGAAAACCAACTTATGCTTGCTTAAGGGGAAAGGTGAGTTGGGGTGCTGCATAAAACCAGAGATTGAAATGAGCACAGATAAAGTTCCTTAAGCCAAATATGGAATAGACAAGAGCTACTCCTTGCTCAACGAAATGGACTCAACACCGCATATTAAATGCCTAAGAATGTACCTGACTAGTAAGTATCTTAAAACCTATGGATTGCTATGTCTCCGAAAGAGAATCAAGCATGTGTACAGGGGCATAAACGCAGCAGTGATAGGATTGGAGAGGTTCGGTGAGCAAATGAAGACCCTTTGAAGTCATATTGCATGGTACCCATTCCACGGGTTTCAACTACCCAGGTTTAAGGTATTCTTCCTTCAGCTAAAACATGCATGTGGAACCTAGAGTATGATCAACCATGTGATCGGGAGACGTGTTCAAATATGTCTCAGTTTTCGTACCCTGGTACTCGGGTGCAACATTCCAGACGCTTTACTAACACCCTCCCGACTTGGAGAGTCAGTCCCTTTAACCTCCTGTTTGGCCCAGTTTGCAGTTTCTGCGGAAGATGAACAGGAATAGCGAGAACCAATGAGAGACTAGCTGGAGGTGTCTGGACGGGCAAATTTAACTCTCATTTCCCACCAGGAAGAGGAATTAACCAAAGGCTCAGCGTGCCGTGCCGGAACCAGATTAGGGCCTGAAGCCATCCTGCGGTGTTGCGGCCAGCTCAAAAGAAAGCGAGTTGAAGAAAGGAGCTCAGGGGCACTGTAATTCACAAACCTGCAGAGTTATAAATGACAGCTATCGTCCAAAAATATACTGAAGTAAGGCTGCCAAGAGGACTTGAAAGCGGGGCAGAATTGCAGGAAACCGATTTCAGGAGGTAGACTGGAATTGCATTGAAAGCATAGGAAAAGAGGCAGAACGTCCACAATGATGCACTTGGCCAAAAAGGGCGTATGCGTTTTTTCCTGAATATATTCAGGAAAAAACGCATACGCCCTTTTTGGCCAACCAAGCAAGCTTGCAAAGGAAATCTGCACTACAATGAAGTCTCACTTCCCCCCGGTCAAAAGGGCCATCTGAAAAAAGTGTAAAATCCAGAAAGGCAGGACAGGCCATGGAGAACTGGGAGCCTTGTTATGCTGATGGGCGGGATGTAAATTGCCAACAGACACTCGGGAGAAGTGTATGGTGTTTCCTGAAACATCTAAAAAACAAAGCAACAGAGCCTAGGGCACTTCCACTTATGGTCCTATAGCTTAGGGAAATTAAAATCAAAAAGACACAGCCACCCCAAAGTTTGGGACGCCTCTGTTTACAAGAACCTCGTTTACAGTACAAGTTCAACATCGCAGAAAGTGAAAAATGGATAAAGAAGTTGTGGTATTTACTTACAAAGCAATATCACTCAGCAATGAAATCTATGTCATCAGGCCCTTAGCAGCACAATGAGTGGATTCAGGTATGATGATTCTAACTGAAATAAGTCACACAGAAAAAGAAACATCATAAGATATCAGTAATACACGGAATGTAAACTTGGCTACACAGGAACTGAATTACAGAACAGAACAGGGTCTCAAATTTAGAAAACCAACTTATGCTTGCTTAAGGGGAAAGGTGAGTTGGGGTGCTGCATAAAACCAGAGATTGAAATGAGCACAGATAAAGTTCCTTAAGCCAAATATGGAATAGACAAGAGCTACTCCTTGCTCAACGAAATGGACTCAACACCGCATATTAAATGCCTAAGAATGTACCTGACTAGTAAGTATCTTAAAACCTATGGATTGCTATGTCTCCGAAAGAGAATCAAGCATGTGTACAGGGGCATAAACGCAGCAGTGATAGGATTGGAGAGGTTCGGTGAGCAAATGAAGACCCTTTGAAGTCATATTGCATGGTACCCATTCCACGGGTTTCAACTACCCAGGTTTAAGGTATTCTTCCTTCAGCTAAAACATGCATGTGGAACCTAGAGTATGATCAACCATGTGATCGGGAGACGTGTTCAAATATGTCTCAGTTTTCGTACCCTGGTACTCGGGTGCAACATTCCAGACGCTTTACTAACACCCTCCCGACTTGGAGAGTCAGTCCCTTTAACCTCCTGTTTGGCCCAGTTTGCAATTTCTGCGGAAGATGAACAGGAATAGCGAGAACCAATGAGAGACTAGCTGGAGGTGTCTGGACGGGCAAATTTAACTCTCATTTCCCACCAGGAAGAGGAATTAACCAAAGGCTCAGCATGCCGTGCCGGAACCAGATTAGGGCCTGAAGCCATCCTGCGGTGTTGCGGCCAGCTCAAAAGAAAGCGAGTTGAAGAAAGGAGCTCAGGGGCACTGTAATTCACAAACCTGCAGAGTTATAAATGACAGCTATCGTCCAAAAATATACTGAAGTAAGGCTGCCAAGAGGACTTGAAAGCGGGGCAGAATTGCAGGAAACCGATTTCAGGAGGTAGACTGGAATTGCATTGAAAGCATAGGAAAAGAGGCAGAACGTCCACAATGATGCACTTGGCCAAAAAGGGCGTATGCGTTTTTTCCTGAATATATTCAGGAAAAAACGCATACGCCCTTTTTGGCCAACCAAGCAAGCTTGCAAAGGAAATCTGCACTACAATGAAGTCTCACTTCCCCCCGGTCAAAAGGGCCATCTGAAAAAAGTGTAAAATCCAGAAAGGCAGGACAGGCCATGGAGAACTGGGAGCCTTGTTATGCTGATGGGCGGGATGTAAATTGCCAACAGCCACTCGGGAGAAGTGTATGGTGTTTCCTGAAACATCTAAAAAACAAAGCAACAGAGCCTAGGGCACTTCCACTTATGGTCCTATAGCTTAGGGAAATTAAAATCAAAAAGACACAGCCACCCCAAAGTTTGGGACGCCTCTGTTTACAAGAACCTCGTTTACAGTACAAGTTCAACATCGCAGAAAGTGAAAAATGGATAAAGAAGTTGTGGTATTTACTTACAAAGCAATATCACTCAGCAATGAAATCTATGTCATCAGGCCCTTAGCAGCACAATGAGTGGATTCAGGTATGATGATTCTAACTGAAATAAGTCACACAGAAAAAGAAACATCATAAGATATCAGTAATACACGGAATGTAAACTTGGCTACACAGGAACTGAATTACAGAACAGAACAGGGTCTCAAATTTAGAAAACCAACTTATGCTTGCTTAAGGGGAAAGGTGAGTTGGGGTGCTGCATAAAACCAGAGATTGAAATGAGCACAGATAAAGTTCCTTAAGCCAAATATGGAATAGACAAGAGCTACTCCTTGCTCAACGAAATGGACTCAACACCGCATATTAAATGCCTAAGAATGTACCTGACTAGTAAGTATCTTAAAACCTATGGATTGCTATGTCTCCGAAAGAGAATCAAGCATGTGTACAGGGGCATAAACGCAGCAGTGATAGGATTGGAGAGGTTCGGTGAGCAAATGAAGACCCTTTGAAGTCATATTGCATGGTACCCATTCCACGGGTTTCAACTACCCAGGTTTAAGGTATTCTTCCTTCAGCTAAAACATGCATGTGGAACCTAGAGTATGATCAACCATGTGATCGGGAGACGTGTTCAAATATGTCTCAGTTTTCGTACCCTGGTACTCGGGTGCAACATTCCAGACGCTTTACTAACACCCTCCCGACTTGGAGAGTCAGTCCCTTTAACCTCCTGTTTGGCCCAGTTTGCAGTTTCTGCGGAAGATGAACAGGAATAGCGAGAACCAATGAGAGACTAGCTGGAGGTGTCTGGACGGGCAAATTTAACTCTCATTTCCCACCAGGAAGAGGAATTAACCAAAGGCTCAGCGTGCCGTGCCGGAACCAGATTAGGGCCTGAAGCCATCCTGCGGTGTTGCGGCCAGCTCAAAAGAAAGCGAGTTGAAGAAAGGAGCTCAGGGGCACTGTAATTCACAAACCTGCAGAGTTATAAATGACAGCTATCGTCCAAAAATATACTGAAGTAAGGCTGCCAAGAGGACTTGAAAGCGGGGCAGAATTGCAGGAAACCGATTTCAGGAGGTAGACTGGAATTGCATTGAAAGCATAGGAAAAGAGGCAGAACGTCCACAATGATGCACTTGGCCAAAAAGGGCGTATGCGTTTTTTCCTGAATATATTCAGGAAAAAACGCATACGCCCTTTTTGGCCAACCAAGCAAGCTTGCAAAGGAAATCTGCACTACAATGAAGTCTCACTTCCCCCCGGTCAAAAGGGCCATCTGAAAAAAGTGTAAAATCCAGAAAGGCAGGACAGGCCATGGAGAACTGGGAGCCTTGTTATGCTGATGGGCGGGATGTAAATTGCCAACAGACACTCGGGAGAAGTGTATGGTGTTTCCTGAAACATCTAAAAAACAAAGCAACAGAGCCTAGGGCACTTCCACTTATGGTCCTATAGCTTAGGGAAATTAAAATCAAAAAGACACAGCCACCCCAAAGTTTGGGACGCCTCTGTTTACAAGAACCTCGTTTACAGTACAAGTTCAACATCGCAGAAAGTGAAAAATGGATAAAGAAGTTGTGGTATTTACTTACAAAGCAATATCACTCAGCAATGAAATCTATGTCATCAGGCCCTTAGCAGCACAATGAGTGGATTCAGGTATGATGATTCTAACTGAAATAAGTCACACAGAAAAAGAAACATCATAAGATATCAGTAATACACGGAATGTAAACTTGGCTACACAGGAACTGAATTACAGAACAGAACAGGGTCTCAAATTTAGAAAACCAACTTATGCTTGCTTAAGGGGAAAGGTGAGTTGGGGTGCTGCATAAAACCAGAGATTGAAATGAGCACAGATAAAGTTCCTTAAGCCAAATATGGAATAGACAAGAGCTACTCCTTGCTCAACGAAATGGACTCAACACCGCATATTAAATGCCTAAGAATGTACCTGACTAGTAAGTATCTTAAAACCTATGGATTGCTATGTCTCCGAAAGAGAATCAAGCATGTGTACAGGGGCATAAACGCAGCAGTGATAGGATTGGAGAGGTTCGGTGAGCAAATGAAGACCCTTTGAAGTCATATTGCATGGTACCCATTCCACGGGTTTCAACTACCCAGGTTTAAGGTATTCTTCCTTCAGCTAAAACATGCATGTGGAACCTAGAGTATGATCAACCATGTGATCGGGAGACGTGTTCAAATATGTCTCAGTTTTCGTACCCTGGTACTCGGGTGCAACATTCCAGACGCTTTACTAACACCCTCCCGACTTGGAGAGTCAGTCCCTTTAACCTCCTGTTTGGCCCAGTTTGCAATTTCTGCGGAAGATGAACAGGAATAGCGAGAACCAATGAGAGACTAGCTGGAGGTGTCTGGACGGGCAAATTTAACTCTCATTTCCCACCAGGAAGAGGAATTAACCAAAGGCTCAGCGTGCCGTGCCGGAACCAGATTAGGGCCTGAAGCCATCCTGCGGTGTTGCGGCCAGCTCAAAAGAAAGCGAGTTGAAGAAAGGAGCTCAGGGGCACTGTAATTCACAAACCTGCAGAGTTATAAATGACAGCTATCGTCCAAAAATATACTGAAGTAAGGCTGCCAAGAGGACTTGAAAGCGGGACAGAATTGCAGGAAACCGATTTCAGGAGGTAGACTGGAATTGCATTGAAAGCATAGGAAAAGAGGCAGAACGTCCACAATGATGCACTTGGCCAAAAAGGGCGTATGCGTTTTTTCCTGAATATATTCAGGAAAAAACGCATACGCCCTTTTTGGCCAACCAAGCAAGCTTGCAAAGGAAATCTGCACTACAATGAAGTCTCACTACCCCCCGGTCAAAAGGGCCATCTGAAAAAAGTGTAAAATCCAGAAAGTCAGGACAGGCCATGGAGAACTGGGAGCCTTGTTATGCTGATGGGCGGGATGTAAATTGCCAACAGACACTCGGGAGAAGTGTATGGTGTTTCCTGAAACATCTAAAAAACAAAGCAACAGAGCCTAGGGCACTTCCACTTATGGTCCTATAGCTTAGGGAAATTAAAATCAAAAAGACACAGCCACCCCAAAGTTTGGGACGCCTCTGTTTACAAGAACCTCGTTTACAGTACAAGTTCAACATCGCAGAAAGTGAAAAATGGATAAAGATGTTGTGGTATTTACTTACAAAACAATATCTCTCAGCAATGAAATCTATGTCATCAGGCCCTTAGCAGCACAATGAGTGGATTCAGGTATGATGATTCTAACTGAAATAAGTCACACAGAAAAAGAAACATCATAAGATATCAGTAATACACGGAATGTAAACTTGGCTACACAGGAACTGAATTACAGAACAGAACAGGGTCTCAAATTTAGAAAACCAACTTATGCTTGCTTAAGGGTAAAGGTGAGTTGGGGTGCTGCATAAAACCAGAGATTGAAATGAGCACAGATAAAGTTCCTTAAGCCAAATATGGAATAGACAAGAGCTACTCCTTGCTCAACGAAATGGACTCAACACCGCATATTAAATGCCTAAGAATGTACCTGACTAGTAAGTATCTTAAAACCTATGGATTGCTATGTCTCCGAAAGAGAATCAAGCATGTGTACAGGGGCATAAACGCAGCAGTGATAGGATTGGAGAGGTTCGGTGAGCAAATGAAGACCCTTTGAAGTCATATTGCATGGTACCCATTCCACGGGTTTCAACTACCCAGGTTTAAGGCATTCTTCCTTCAGCTAAAACATGCATGTGGAACCTAGAGTATGATCAACCATGTGATCGGGAGACGTGTTCAAATATGTCTCAGTTTTCGTACCCTGGTACTCGGGTGCAACATTCCAGACGCTTTACTAACACCCTCCCGACTTGGAGAGTCAGTCCCTTTAACCTCCTGTTTGGCCCAGTTTGCAATTTCTGCGGAAGATGAACAGGAATAGCGAGAACCAATGAGAGACTAGCTGGAGGTGTCTGGACGGGCAAATTTAACTCTCATTTCCCACCAGGAAGAGGAATTAACCAAAGGCTCAGCGTGCCGTGCCGGAACCAGATTAGGGCCTGAAGCCATCCTGCGGTGTTGCGGCCAGCTCAAAAGAAAGCGAGTTGAAGAAAGGAGCTCAGGGGCACTGTAATTCACAAACCTGCAGAGTTATAAATGACAGCTATCGTCCAAAAATATACTGAAGTAAGGCTGCCAAGAGGACTTGAAAGCGGGGCAGAATTGCAGGAAACCGATTTCAGGAGGCAGACTGGAATTGCATTGAAAGCATAGGAAAAGAGGCAGAACGTCCACAATGATGCACTTGGCCAAAAAGGGCGTATGCGTTTTTTCCTGAATATATTCAGGAAAAAACGCATACGCCCTTTTTGGCCAACCAAGCAAGCTTGCAAAGGAAATCTGCACTACAATGAAGTCTCACTTCCCCCCGGTCAAAAGGGCCATCTGAAAAAAGTGTAAAATCCAGAAAGGCAGGACAGGCCATGGAGAACTGGGAGCCTTGTTATGCTGATGGGCGGGATGTAAATTGCCAACAGACACTCGGGAGAAGTGTATGGTGTTTCCTGAAACATCTAAAAAACAAAGCAACAGAGCCTAGGGCACTTCCACTTATGGTCCTATAGCTTAGGGAAATTAAAATCAAAAAGACACAGCCACCCCAAAGTTTGGGACGCCTCTGTTTACAAGAACCTCGTTTACAGTACAAGTTCAACATCGCAGAAAGTGAAAAATGGATAAAGAAGTTGTGGTATTTACTTACAAAGCAATATCACTCAGCAATGAAATCTATGTCATCAGGCCCTTAGCAGCACAATGAGTGGATTCAGGTATGATGATTCTAACTGAAATAAGTCACACAGAAAAAGAAACATCATAAGATATCAGTAATACACGGAATGTAAACTTGGCTACACAGGAACTGAATTACAGAACAGAACAGGGTCTCAAATTTAGAAAACCAACTTATGCTTGCTTAAGGGGAAAGGTGAGTTGGGGTGCTGCATAAAACCAGAGATTGAAATGAGCACAGATAAAGTTCCTTAAGCCAAATATGGAATAGACAAGAGCTACTCCTTGCTCAACGAAATGGACTCAACACCGCATATTAAATGCCTAAGAATGTACCTGACTAGTAAGTATCTTAAAACCTATGGATTGCTATGTCTCCGAAAGAGAATCAAGCATGTGTACAGGGGCATAAACGCAGCAGTGATAGGATTGGAGAGGTTCGGTGAGCAAATGAAGACCCTTTGAAGTCATATTGCATGGTACCCATTCCACGGGTTTCAACTACCCAGGTTTAAGGTATTCTTCCTTCAGCTAAAACATGCATGTGGAACCTAGAGTATGATCAACCATGTGATCGGGAGACGTGTTCAAATATGTCTCAGTTTTCGTACCCTGGTACTCGGGTGCAACATTCCAGACGCTTTACTAACACCCTCCCGACTTGGAGAGTCAGTCCCTTTAACCTCCTGTTTGGCCCAGTTTGCAATTTCTGCGGAAGATGAACAGGAATAGCGAGAACCAATGAGAGACTAGCTGGAGGTGTCTGGACGGGCAAATTTAACTCTCATTTCCCACCAGGAAGAGGAATTAACCAAAGGCTCAGCGTGCCGTGCCGGAACCAGATTAGGGCCTGAAGCCATCCTGCGGTGTTGCGGCCAGCTCAAAAGAAAGCGAGTTGAAGAAAGGAGCTCAGGGGCACTGTAATTCACAAACCTGCAGAGTTATAAATGACAGCTATCGTCCAAAAATATACTGAAGTAAGGCTGCCAAGAGGACTTGAAAGCGGGGCAGAATTGCAGGAAACCGATTTCAGGAGGCAGACTGGAATTGCATTGAAAGCATAGGAAAAGAGGCAGAACGTCCACAATGATGCACTTGGCCAAAAAGGGCGTATGCGTTTTTTCCTGAATATATTCAGGAAAAAACGCATACGCCCTTTTTGGCCAACCAAGCAAGCTTGCAAAGGAAATCTGCACTACAATGAAGTCTCACTTCCCCCCGGTCAAAAGGGCCATCTGAAAAAAGTGTAAAATCCAGAAAGGCAGGACAGGCCATGGAGAACTGGGAGCCTTGTTATGCTGATGGGCGGGATGTAAATTGCCAACAGACACTCGGGAGAAGTGTATGGTGTTTCCTGAAACATCTAAAAAACAAAGCAACAGAGCCTAGGGCACTTCTACTTATGGTCCTATAGCTTAGGGAAATTAAAATCAAAAAGACACAGCCACCCCAAAGTTTGGGACGCCTCTGTTTACAAGAACCTCGTTTACAGTACAAGTTCAACATCGCAGAAAGTGAAAAATGGATAAAGAAGTTGTGGTATTTACTTACAAAGCAATATCACTCAGCAATGAAATCTATGTCATCAGGCCCTTAGCAGCACAATGAGTGGATTCAGGTATGATGATTCTAACTGAAATAAGTCACACAGAAAAAGAAACATCATAAGATATCAGTAATACACGGAATGTAAACTTGTCTACACAGGAACTGAATTACAGAACAGAACAGGGTCTCAAATTTAGAAAACCAACTTATGCTTGCTTAAGGGTAAAGGTGAGTTGGGGTGCTGCATAAAACCAGAGATTGAAATGAGCACAGATAAAGTTCCTTAAGCCAAATATGGAATAGACAAGAGCTACTCCTTGCTCAATGAAATGGACTCAACACCGCATATTAAATGCCTAAGAATGTACCTGACTAGTAAGTATCTTAAAACCTATGGATTGCTATGTCTCCGAAAGAGAATCAAGCATGTGTACAGGGGCATAAACGCAGCAGTGATAGGATTGGAGAGGTTCGGTGAGCAAATGAAGACCCTTTGAAGTCATATTGCATGGTACCCATTCCACGGGTTTCAACTACCCAGGTTTAAGGTATTCTTCCTTCAGCTAAAACATGCATGTGGAACCTAGAGTATGATCAACCATGTGATCGGGAGACGTGTTCAAATATGTCTCAGTTTTCGTACCCTGGTACTCGGGTGCAACATTCCAGACGCTTTACTAACACCCTCCCGACTTGGAGAGTCAGTCCCTTTAACCTCCTGTTTGGCCCAGTTTGCAATTTCTGCGGAAGATGAACAGGAATAGCGAGAACCAATGAGAGACTAGCTGGAGGTGTCTGGACGGGCAAATTTAACTCTCATTTCCCACCAGGAAGAGGAATTAACCAAAGGCTCAGCGTGCCGTGCCGGAACCAGATTAGGGCCTGAAGCCATCCTGCGGTGTTGCGGCCAGCTCAAAAGAAAGCGAGTTGAAGAAAGGAACTCAGGGGTACTGTAATTCACAAACCTGCAGAGTTATAAATGACAGCTATCGTCCAAAAATATACTGAAGTAAGGCTGCCAAGAGGACTTGAAAGCGGGGCAGAATTGCAGGAAACCGATTTCAGGAGGCAGACTGGAATTGCATTGAAAGCATAGGAAAAGAGGCAGAACGTCCACAATGATGCACTTGGCCAAAAAGGGCGTATGCGTTTTTTCCTGAATATATTCAGGAAAAAACGCATACGCCCTTTTTGGCCAACCAAGCAAGCTTGCAAAGGAAATCTGCACTACAATGAAGTCTCACTTCCCCCCGGTCAAAAGGGCCATCTGAAAAAAGTGTAAAATCCAGAAAGGCAGGACAGGCCATGGAGAACTGGGAGCCTTGTTATGCTGATGGGCGGGATGTAAATTGCCAACAGACACTCGGGAGAAGTGTATGGTGTTTCCTGAAACATCTAAAAAACAAAGCAACAGAGCCTAGGGCACTTCCACTTATGGTCCTATAGCTTAGGGAAATTAAAATCAAAAAGACACAGCCACCCCAAAGTTTGGGACGCCTCTGTTTACAAGAACCTCGTTTACAGTACAAGTTCAACATCGCAGAAAGTGAAAAATGGATAAAGATGTTGTGGTATTTACTTACAAAACAATATCTCTCAGCAATGAAATCTATGTCATCAGGCCCTTAGCAGCACAATGAGTGGATTCAGGTATGATGATTCTAACTGAAATAAGTCACACAGAAAAAGAAACATCATAAGATATCAGTAATACACGGAATGTAAACTTGGCTACACAGGAACTGAATTACAGAACAGAACAGGGTCTCAAATTTAGAAAACCAACTTATGCTTGCTTAAGGGGAAAGGTGAGTTGGGGTGCTGCATAAAACCAGAGATTGAAATGAGCACAGATAAAGTTCCTTAAGCCAAATATGGAATAGACAAGAGCTACTCCTTGCTCAACGAAATGGACTCAACACCGCATATTAAATGCCTAAGAATGTACCTGACTAGTAAGTATCTTAAAACCTATGGATTGCTATGTCTCCGAAAGAGAATCAAGCATGTGTACAGGGGCATAAACGCAGCAGTGATAGGATTGGAGAGGTTCGGTGAGCAAATGAAGACCCTTTGAAGTCATATTGCATGGTACCCATTCCACGGGTTTCAACTACCCAGGTTTAAGGTATTCTTCCTTCAGCTAAAACATGCATGTGGAACCTAGAGTATGATCAACCATGTGATCGGGAGACGTGTTCAAATATGTCTCAGTTTTCGTACCCTGGTACTCGGGTGCAACATTCCAGACGCTTTACTAACACCCTCCCGACTTGGAGAGTCAGTCCCTTTAACCTCCTGTTTGGCCCAGTTTGCAATTTCTGCGGAAGATGAACAGGAATAGCGAGAACCAATGAGAGACTAGCTGGAGGTGTCTGGACGGGCAAATTTAACTCTCATTTCCCACCAGGAAGAGGAATTAACCAAAGGCTCAGCGTGCCGTGCCGGAACCAGATTAGGGCCTGAAGCCATCCTGCGGTGTTGCGGCCAGCTCAAAAGAAAGCGAGTTGAAGAAAGGAGCTCAGGGGCACTGTAATTCACAAACCTGCAGAGTTATAAATGACAGCTATCGTCCAAAAATATACTGAAGTAAGGCTGCCAAGAGGACTTGAAAGCGGGGCAGAATTGCAGGAAACCGATTTCAGGAGGCAGACTGGAATTGCAT
The DNA here is from genome assembly GCF_039906515.1 of Pseudorca crassidens. Classification (NCBI taxonomy): domain Eukaryota; kingdom Metazoa; phylum Chordata; class Mammalia; order Artiodactyla; family Delphinidae; genus Pseudorca; species Pseudorca crassidens. The sequence continues at coordinate 2,890,107 of NW_027136304.1, forward strand.
TGAAAGCATAGGAAAAGAGGCAGAACGTCCACAATGATGCACTTGGCCAAAAAGGGCGTATGCGTTTTTTCCTGAATATATTCAGGAAAAAACGCATACGCCCTTTTTGGCCAACCAAGCAAGCTTGCAAAGGAAATCTGCACTACAATGAAGTCTCACTTCCCCCCGGTCAAAAGGGCCATCTGAAAAAAGTGTAAAATCCAGAAAGGGAGGACAGGCCATGGAGAACTGGGAGCCTTGTTATGCTGATGGGCGGGATGTAAATTGCCAACAGACACTCGGGAGAAGTGTATGGTGTTTCCTGAAACATCTAAAAAACAAAGCAACAGAGCCTAGGGCACTTCCACTTATGGTCCTATAGCTTAGGGAAATTAAAAACAAAAAGACACAGCCACCCCAAAGTTTGGGACGCCTCTGTTTACAAGAACCTCGTTTAGCGTACAAGTTCAACATCGCAGAATGTGAAAAATGGATAAAGAAGTTGTGGTATTTACTTACAAAGCAATATCACTCAGCAATGAAATCTATGTCATCAGGCCCTTAGCAGCACAATGAGTGGATTCAGGTATGATGATTCTAACTGAAATAAGTCACACAGAAAAAGAAACATCATAAGATATCAGTAATACACGGAATGTAAACTTGGCTACACAGGAACTGAATTACAGAACAGAACAGGGTCTCAAATTTAGAAAACCAACTTATGCTTGCTTAAGGGGAAAGGTGAGTTGGGGTGCTGCATAAAACCAGAGATTGAAATGAGCACAGATAAAGTTCCTTAAGCCAAATATGGAATAGACAAGAGCTACTCCTTGCTCAACGAAATGGACTCAACACCGCATATTAAATGCCTAAGAATGTACCTGACTAGTAAGTATCTTAAAACCTATGGATTGCTATGTCTCCGAAAGAGAATCAAGCATGTGTACAGGGGCATAAACGCAGCAGTGATAGGATTGGAGAGGTTCGGTGAGCAAATGAAGACCCTTTGAAGTCATATTGCATGGTACCCATTCCACGGGTTTCAACTACCCAGGTTTAAGGTATTCTTCCTTCAGCTAAAACATGCATGTGGAACCTAGAGTATGATCAACCATGTGATCGGGAGACGTGTTCAAATATGTCTCAGTTTTCGTACCCTGGTACTCGGGTGCAACATTCCAGACGCTTTACTAACACCCTCCCGACTTGGAGAGTCAGTCCCTTTAACCTCCTGTTTGGCCCAGTTTGCAATTTCTGCGGAAGATGAACAGGAATAGCGAGAACCAATGAGAGACTAGCTGGAGGTGTCTGGACGGGCAAATTTAACTCTCATTTCCCACCAGGAAGAGGAATTAACCAAAGGCTCAGCGTGCCGTGCCGGAACCAGATTAGGGCCTGAAGCCATCCTGCGGTGTTGCGGCCAGCTCAAAAGAAAGCGAGTTGAAGAAAGGAGCTCAGGGGCACTGTAATTCACAAACCTGCAGAGTTATAAATGACAGCTATCGTCCAAAAATATACTGAAGTAAGGCTGCCAAGAGGACTTGAAAGCGGGGCAGAATTGCAGGAAACCGATTTCAGGAGGTAGACTGGAATTGCATTGAAAGCATAGGAAAAGAGGCAGAACGTCCACAATGATGCACTTGGCCAAAAAGGGCGTATGCGTTTTTTCCTGAATCAGGAAAAAACGCATACGCACTTTTTGGCCAACCAAGCAAGCTTGCAAAGGAAATCTGCACTACAATGAAGTCTCACTTCCCCCCGGTCAGAAGGGCCATCTGAGAAATGTGTAAAATCCAGAAAGGCAGGACAGGCCATGGAGAACTGGGAGCCTTGTTATGCTGATGGGCGGGATGTAAATTGCCAACAGACACTCGGGAGAAGTGTATGGTGTTTCCTGAAACATCTAAAATACAAAGCAACAGAGCCTAGGGCACTTCCACTTATGGTCCTATAGCTTAGGGAAATTAAAATCAAAAAGACACAGCCACCCCACAGTTTGGGACAGCTCTGTTTACAAGAACCTCGTTTACGGTACAAGTTCAATATCGCAGAAAGTGAAAAATGGATAAAGAAGTTGTGGTACTTATGTACAATGCAAAATCACTCAGCCATGAAATCTATGTCATCAGGCCCGTAGCAGCATAATGAGTGGATTCAGGTATGATGATTCTAACTGAAATATGTCACACAGAAAAAGAAACATCATAAGATATCACTAATACATGGAATGTGAACTTGGCTACACATGAACTGAATTACAAAACAGAACAGGGTCTCAAGTTTAGAAAACCGACTTATGCTTCCTTAAGGGGGAAAGTGAGTTGGGGTGCTGCATAAAACCAGAGTTTGAAATTAGCACAGATACCATTCAATAAGCCAAATATGTAATAGACAAGACCTACCCCTTGCTCAACAAAATGGACTCAACAATGAGGTATCACCTCACACCTGATAGAATGGGCATCATGAGAAAATCTACAAACAAAAATGCTGGAAAGGGTGTGGAGAAAAGGAACCCCCTTCCACTATTGTTTGGAATATAAATTGATACAGTCACTACGGAGAACAATATGGAGTTTCTTAAGAAACTAACAATAGAATTACCATATGATACAGCAATCCCAGTACTGGACATATACCCAGACAAAACCATAAATCAAAACGAGACATTCACCGCAATGTTCATTGCATCACTATTTACAATATCGAGGTAATGGAAGCAACCTAAATGCCCACAGACAGACGAATGCATAAAGCTGTGGTACATATATAAAATGGAATATTACTAAGCCATGAAAAGGAATGAAATTGGGTCATTTGTAGAGACGTCGATGGATCTAGAGACTGTCATACAGAGTGAAGTAAGTCAGAAAGACAAAAACAAATCTTGTATATTCATGCATATATGTGGAACCTAGAAAAACTGTACAGATTAACCATTTTGCAAGGCATAAATAGAGCAACAGATGTAGACAACAAATGTATGGACAACAAGGGGGGAAAGCTGTTGGGGGGGTGGTGGTGGGAGGAGTTGAGAGACTGGGATTGGCATGTATACATTTATATGTATAAAATAGATAACCAATAAGAACCTGCTGTATAAAAATATAAAATAAAATTCAAAATTAAAAAGAAATAAAATTTAAAAAATAAAACAGAAAAAACAATTATTCCCTTCACATACATGTATTTATATGAATAAATTATTTCCATGCTTATATCTGTAAATACAAAAAAGAGGAATAAAATCTACCTTGAACCAAAAACGAAAAAGAGAAAAAAAACACAGAACCCACCAGTTCCACAGAGGAAAACCGTATCAGGGCACTTGCTCCAGTTGTAAACAATTCTGAAGTTGGCCAGTGGTGGGGAATCGTCTCCCATTCAGCCAGCAGCCCCCACGCAACAAGCGTCCTCATTGCAAAGCTGGGGCACCGTGCCGAGGCATCTGTGAGTAAACGTGAGCTGAGCCCCAGGCCAGTTGCTGCTGAACTATTCCCACCCGTCCCAGGTAAAACACCTGAATATATACAAGGACTTGAAAGCCTAGAGGAAGGGCCATAGAGCCACACGAGTGACAGCATGCCGGCCGACTTGGTGCCTGCAGGCCAGCCAGGATGGTCCTGGCCCTGGGTGCTCTTCTGGAAGATTTCCATTTCCCTGACTGAGATACCCGTCCTGTCCCTGCCCCCACTGCTTTTTTCCTTCCTCACCTCTGCCCAGGGAGAAATTCCAGCAGCAGGTATGGGTGACACATCCTCTTCTTTAGCAGGTGGCAGCCTGGCAACTGCTGCAGAAAGTCCAGCAGAGCCCCACTCACACTGGGCCACCCACAAAGCCGTGGCCTCTCACTCCCTCCCACCAGCCCAGCCCCGAGACTGCTGACAGGGCAGAGAAAATGGCGTCAGGCACGGCTGCAGGGGCTCTTGCTGCCTGGAGTGGTATTTATATTGATCTCAACCCAGGCACACCTGGGGAGGGCTGGCCCGCACGGTAAGGCTGCCCAGGTCAGCCAATCATCACCCCTCAGGGGCTCACAGTTGCAGAAAATGGAACTTGCTGAACCGGCCAGGTCCAAGGAACAGGTGTGGGCTCCTGAGAGTCAGGATAGACAAGGGGCTGCAGCTTTGGCTTGTTTTCTAATCATTTTATCTGGCCCATGAGTGGGAGACAACTTCAAGAAAACCCTCTCCTTATGAGAGGAACCCAGGAGTCAGGGAGAGGAGGGGTGGGTGGTGGTTGGAGACAGAGGCCTGGTGCCCCGGGTGCAGTGGAAGTCTCTGGAAGACCAGGTGGAGGGAGGCCGCACAGAGTGACGCCCAGGGTCACAGACCTGTCGCAGCTGCTGTTTGTTAGTTCAAGTCCTGCTCTGAGGTGCTCTGTGCCAGCTCTGAGCGACAGGTGAGCTGGGGGTGCTCTGCAATGAGGGCTATGTGCACGGTTCCTGTGTGCCCAGCCCTGCCATGGTACCTGCAAGGGTAGCTCTGTATCCTGGGAAGGGCCTGACCACGAGAGCCCCGTGGGCTGGGGTGGGGGTGGGGTACCTGCCCAGGTGAGCTCCATATTCTGGGATTGGTCTGACCACGAGAGCCCCATGGGCTGCTGGGGACCTGGTAAAGGATGTCAGGACAGTCAGTGAAGCCACCGAGGATATACCTCCAGTTGCTCCTAATTCCTACACCCTGCTGGTCATTCTACCAACCACCAGGACATGGTATTCTGTATTAGTCTTCAATGATGCCTTCTTTTGTATTCCATTAGTCCCAGAGTCACAAGAAATTTTGGCTTGTGAGTGGCAGGACTCAACATACAACTAAAACAATACTTCCGGGCCGTCTTGCCCCAAGGGTGCAAAAATTCCCACACCATCTTTGGGGAAAGCTTAGCTAAAGACCTAAAAGTTCTACCTCTGGAAAAGGAAACCCTCCTTCAGTACGCAGACGACATTCTGATCGCCAGCCCTACTAAGGAGGCCTCTGAACTACCAAGCCAATAAAGGATAGAAGTTGTCCAAGAAAAAGCTCAAATATCACAGACTGCGGTGACCTGCCTGGGCTTCATTCTCACAGAAGGTCGGAGAAGCCCATCCCAGGAAAGGGAAGAAACCATTTGCAGCCTTACCCCTTTCTGAAACTAGAAGACAGCTTAGGGGTTCCTGGGGAGGCCAGGGTTTGCTGCTTCTGGATCCCTAACTACAGTCTACTAGCTGGGCCTCTATATGAAACACTGAAAGGAAAAGATGATGATCCTTTTGAATAGAATCCAGAAGTGGCCTTTCAAGAATGGAAAGAGCAGTCAATTCAGACCCTTGCCCTGGAACTCCCTAATTTAGCTAAACCCTTTGACCTTTACATTCCCGGTGAAAGGTGAATCGCCATTGGAGAATTAGTGCAAAAACTGGGACCACTTGAAATGGAACAATGCAAGAATGCCATCCAGGTAGGATAAACTACGGTCACCAAGGGGCTTGGCCCACTGCCGCATCTGGCCAAGATACTGGCGGTATCTAAAAACCTGGAAATCAGCAGCCCAAAAGGCCACCTCCTTCCTAAGGGAAAAGGACCCCACGTGGTGATCCTAACCACCAACGATGCCCTGAAGTTGCAGGGTTCGCTCCGTGGGCACACCGACCTCGAGTGAGGAGGCCCTCCAACTCCAACATCCAGAGAGATAACCGGGGGCAACAGGGCACCATGACGACTCGTGTGAACATCACTTGACCTGGAGTTTCTCTCATAAAACAATAAGAGTGTGTCCCAAAAGAGTAGACTACTGCTTGCAGGACTTACTGCACCCAGAGGGGAGCTAATAATCTTGGCGGGGGAACCGTATATCACACTGTCACCATAGAAAAGCCTACAGACACCGTGATGATGGTGGCCAATAAGACCGGCTGGACTCCTGTTTACTTCAAAAGGCTGTTGACTCAGTGGTCATCATGGTCCTTGATCACCACTGACCCTGGACTGTCTGGGAGTTGAGCGGGCAGGGCTCTGACACCTGGTGCTGTTTGTACGTTAATTCAGGGGCCTAATTGAAGAAAGCGCAGACTACTGGTCAGAGCATCTAGGCTGGCAGAAACGGTCAGCCTAAGGTGGCCGAACAAATGTGGGGCGGGGTGAAACCGGCCCCCACAGCGTCTCTGCACATCTCTTTCCTGGACCCTTAAAGGTCATTAGAATCTATAACACTTCCAATGCTGGTGCTCAGGTGGACGAGCAGGGAGGCAGGGGGCCTGGGGACAATCAACGTCACCTGGAGGCTGCTGGGGAGAAGCTCTGACCCTCGCCCCCGGGTATTAGGGCTCCCAACTCAGCACTCAGCAGTTACAGAAGAAGTGTCTGCACCCTCAGCACTCCAAGAATGAGGAACGGGACAAAAGACAGAGGAGGGGTTTGTCCCCAGCAAAGCCCATTAAAAATCCCTGGGAGATAAAAATAGAATCTGGGCAATAAAGTCAAGTCTAACCTTTTTTATCCTTTGTGCTTTGTCTAATTTCACGTGCTCCTAGGGTCCCGCATGCAGAGGTTCCACACCCGGCACTTCAGACCAGATTTCCTAGTGCAGAATGGCTGGGTCGACACCTCAGCTCCTGGGGCCCAGTGCAGACTCCGCGATATAGAGCCTGAGCTGCAGCCAACCTGGCCCTCGAGAGCTCCGCCCCCTCCCTCCCACTGACTCTGACAGGATCTCTACACAGCAGCCCAGCCCACAGCCCACGGGGTAGTGCATACTCTCGCCTCTCCATTCTCTGATCAAAATATAAAGTTTCCTTTGCTTGTGAACCAAACTCAGTCTCGATCTGTTGGCCCCAATGACACTGGGCAGGGGGACACTTGTTGGGGTCCACTCTGGAGGATCAGTAACAGAAATTGAGACTATTGTAACCTCAATGAACAGATGTGTGAGCCAAACTGTAGTTAACATAGAACAGTGTATAAGGCTCGGGTAAAATAAGATGTTTCTAACACTTCCATTTGATATTTCCATCACTTTATTATAAGCAAGTTCAGTGAAAAGGTTTGTCTTATTTGTCAGGTCAATATTAGAGAAACGAAGTGATTTCTTTCCAAGGATGTACATCTAATAATCTTGGTTAAAGCTTCAATCTTGTTTTAAATGCTTTTCCATTGAAAATGATACCTCTCTTTCAGCTCCCCCATTTCTGAGAAGTATAAAATCTTATAATTTATTATTACCAAAGGGGAAAGGTGGGAGGAGGGATAAATTAACAGTTTGGGATTAACACATACACACTGCTATGTATAAAATAGATCATCAACAAGGAACTACTGTATAGCACAGGGAACTACACTCAACATTTTGCAATAACCTATAAGGGGAAATAATCTGAAAAAGAATAGATATTTTTATTGACATCATCTATCAATGACAGTTAAAGTGTAACCTAAGGGAAGCTGGTGGTGAGTGCTTCTGACCCTGAAGACTTCAATCATCTAAAGTTTGGACTCTGCCTACTTCCCAAGGCCCTTAATGAACATATGTGTAGCCGTAGCTTAAAAAATTCCCCAGTTTGGGTTTCGGGGAGACACTGATTTTGAAAAAGCCCTGGTGTTCTCCTTACATGAATGGGACTCTTCCTACTGCTAAAACATGTCTGTCACACCCAGAGGATGGTATACCGTCTGATCGGGAAGAGTTTGGAAAAGGCATCTCATCTCCTCATCTCCTGGTGCTCGGGTTCACCCCTCCAGCGTCTTTACTAACAGTCTCCCCACTTGGAGATGTCAGCACTGTCAACATCCTGTTGCGTACAGTTTGGAATTTGTCCAGAGGATGAAGCGGAAGGATGAGGAACAATGAGAGACAAGTCCTAGGTGTTCAGACAGGCACATGTCACTCTAATTTCCAATCAGGAAGACGAATTGACCAAAGGCTAGGGTTGCCCATGGAAACAGTATAGGGCTTGAGGAAATCCCGCTGCTTTGTGGCCAGTTCCCATAAACACAAGTTGAACAATGGAACTCAGGGGCAGTAAAATTCACAAAACTGCAGAGTTGAAAATATCCATCACTGAAAAATGTCTTGAGGAAAGTCAGAGAAAAGGACTTGTAAGCAAGGGAGAATGGCAGGAAAGGGATTTGAGGAGGTAGAAAGGACTCGCCATTAAGCACAAGAAAAGGAGCTGAACATTGCCAACATTGCAGTTGGCCAAAAAGGGTGTATGCGTTTTTTTCTGTATATATTCAAGAAAAGGGCATACACTTTTTTAGCCAACCAAACAGGTGGGCACTGGAAGTCAATACTACAAAAGATATCACTTCGCATCAGTCAGAAGAGCCATCCTCATAAAGCGTAAACAACAGAAATGCAGGACAGGGCAAGGAGAAGAGGGAGCCCTGTGAGACTTATAGTGGAAATGTATATTGCCAACGGCCATTCTGGAGAAGTGTATTGTGTTTACTAAAGCATCTAAAAAATGAGCTACAGAGCATAGGGCACTTGCACTCATGGGCGTATATCTTGAGAAAAACAAAAATCGAGAGGACACAGGCACCCCAATGTTTACCCCCTCTCTGTTTAAAAGATCCTCAACTAGGATATAACTTAAGTGTCCCTGGAGGGAAAAAATGGGTAGAGATGTGGTACTTAGGTAGAGTGGAATATTATTCAGCCTGGAAATCAATGAAATATGGCCAGTTGTAACAACTCCGGAGGAGTTATGTATGATCTTTCTAAGTGACAGAATTCAAAAAGAAAAAGACACATATCATAAGATATCACTTAAAGGTGGAATCCAAAATGGCTACACATGAAATAAATTACAAAACAAAAACATAGTCAAATATGTAGAAAACACGCATAAGGCTGCTAAACGGGAAAGGTGGGGAGGGGTGAGGCATCACCCAGGAGGTTGAAATTAGCAAAGATACCATTCCAAATACCAAACTGATAATCAACAAGGCCTACACGGTAGCTAAAAGAACTGCACTCAGCACACTCAAGTCACCGGAAAAGAATATATACGACTGGTAAGAATCTGAAAAAGAATTTACTGATGTCTCTCTGTACGTGAATCAAGTGGATGTACAGCAGCAAGAAACAGAGCTTTGAAAATCAGCTGTAACCAATATAGTAATAAATTGAAAAAAATAAACGACAGAGAGACAGAGAAAACCTCTTACAACTTTTCCTCAGGGCCGGTGATGCAACATGGATTGAACACATCTAGACCCACAGCAGGATGAGACATAAGGCTGGAAACTGTTTGCGCTAAGAGAAATGTGAGGTTGGGTGAGGAAATGCACACCCTTTAAAGTAATACTACCTGGTACCCATTCAATGGGTCCCAAATATGCAGGTTCAAGGGATCTTCCTACAGCTAAAACATGCATGGAAAACCCAGAGGACTGTACACCATGTGATCGGGAGATGTGTCTAAAATGCAGCTCATTTATCCTCTCCTGGTGCTCCTGTTCACCATTCCAGCCACGTTACTTAGAATCTCCCCACTTGGAGAATCAGCACATTTCAACTTCTGTTTCACACATTTTGCAAATTGTGAGGAGGATGAACGGGGAACCAATGAGAGAATAGTTGTAGGGGTTTGGACGGGCACATATCACTCTAATTTCCCATTAAGAATAAGAATTGAAAAAAGGCTCAGCCCGCCTCGCCCGAGCCAAAATAGGGCCTGAAGCAATCCTGCGGGTTTGAGGCCAGCTCACAAAAGAGCAACTTAAAAAATGGAGCTCAGGGTCACTGCAATTCACAAACCTGCAGAGTTATAAATGAAAACTAACGTCCAAAAATATGTTGAGGTAAGGCAAAGAAGAGGATCTGAATGCAAGACAGAATTGCAAGAAACAGATTTCAAGAGATAGATTGGACTCGTCTTTAAAGCACATGAAAAGCGGCAGAATTTCGACAATGATGCAGTTGGCCCAAAAGGGCGTATGCGTTTTTTCCTGATTATATCCAGGAAAAAACGCATACGCACTTTATGGGCAACGAAGCAAGCAAGCAATGCAAATGTGCACAACAAAGAAGTCTCATTTCCCACTGGTCAAAAGGGCCATCCTAAAAAATTGTAAAAACCAGAAATGCAGGACAGGCCATGGAGAACAGGGAGCCTTTATACGCTGATGGGCAGTGTGTGAACTTCCGAGAGCCACTCTGGAGAAGTGTATGGTGGTTCCTAAATCATCTAAAAAACAGAGTTACAGAGCATAGGACACTTCCAATCATGGGAGTATATCTAGGGAAATCTAAAAATTAACAAGACACAAGCACACCACAGTTTAGGGCTACTCTGTTTACAAGAACCTCAACTTCAGTATACCTTAAATATCCCAGGAAAGAGAACAATGGATAAAGAAGATGTGGTACTTATGTACAATGGAATATCTCTTCACCATGAAATCAATGTAATAAGGCTAGTAGAAGGATAAAGAGTGGATTTAGGTCCGATAATACTACTTGAAATAAGTCAAACAGAAAAAGAAACATATCATAAGATATCACTTATAGAGGGAGGGTAAATATGGCTGCACAAGAAATGAATTACAGAACAGAACAGTGTCTCACATTTAGAAAACACACTTATTTCAGCTTAAGGGGAAAGGAGAGGTGGGGTGATGCATAAAACCAGAGTTTGAAATTAGCACAGATACCGTTCAATAAACCAAATAGATATTAGCCAAGATCTACACCTTGCTCAATGAACTGGCCTCAACACACCCTATACACCGCAGAGAAATATATCTGAGTAATAAGAATCTTAAAACCCATGTATTGATATATCTCCATAAGGGAATCAAGTGTGTGCAGAGTGGCACAAACACAGCAGTGAAAATGAGCTAAACCCCATTATAGAAATAAATTTTAAAAACAAAACGCAGAAACAATGAAAGAGAGAAAAATTCTTACAAAATTCGCTCAGGGGCTGTGATGCAACCTGGATTGACCACATATAAACCCACAGCTGGATAAGACATAAGGCTGGACACTTGGGGCTGAGAGGATTGATGAGCTTTGGTGAGCAACTGCCAAAAGTTTAATGCAATACTTCATGCTACTCATTCCAAGGGTCCCAACACTCCAGGTTGAAGGGAATCTTCCTACAGCTAAACCATGCTTGGGAAACCCAGCGACTGGTATACCATATGATCGGGAAAGGTTTCTAAAACGCACCTCATTTTTCCTCTCCTGGGGCTCCGGATCGACATTCCAGCCGCTTTACCAAAAATATCCCCACATGGAGAGTCAATGCCTTTAAGTTCTGGTATCGCACAGTCTGCAGTTAGTGCGGAGGATGAATGGGAAGAGGGGGAACCAGTGAGAAACTAGCTGTAGCGGGTTCAATGGGCACATGTCACTCTAAATTCACATCAGTAAGAAGAATAAACCAAAGGCACAGCAAGGTGCCCCAGAAGAAGAATAGGGCCTGAAGGAATCCTGTGGTTATGAGGCAAGATCACAAAAATAAGAGCTGAAAAATGGAGCTAAGGGCCACTGCAATTCAAAAACTTGCAGAGTTATAAAGGCCAACTATTTTCAAAAAATATATTGAGGTAAGGCTATGAAGAGGCATTGAAAGCAAGGCAGAATTGCAGGAAAACGATTTCAGGAGGTAGACGGGAATTGCATTTAAAGCATAGGAAAAGAGGCAGAACGTCCACAATGATGCACTTGGCCAAAAAGGGCGTATGCCTTTTTTCCTGAATTTATTCAGAAAAAAAGGCATACGCCCTTTTTGGCCAACCAAGCAAGCTTGCAAAGGAAATCTGCACTACAATGAAGTCTCACTTCCCCCCGGTCAAAAGGGCCATCTGAAAAAAGTGTAAAATCCAGAAAGGCAGGACAGGCCATGGAGAACTGGGAGCCTTGTTATGCTGATGGGCGGGCTGTGTATGGTGTTTCCTGAAACATCTAAAAAACAAAGCAACAGAGCCTAGGGCACTTCCACTTATGGTCCTATAGCTTAGGGAAATTAAAATCAAAAAGACACAGCTACCCCAAAATTTGGGACGCCTCTGTTTACAAGAACCTCGTTAACCGTACAAGTTCAATATCACAGAAAGTGAAAAATGGATAAAGAACTTGTGGTACTTACGTACAATGCAGTATCACTCAGCAATGAAATCTATGTCATCAGGCCCGCAGCAGCATAATGAGTGGATACAGGTACGATGATTCTAACTGAAATAAGACACACAGAAAAAGAAACATCATAAGATATCAGTAATACACGGAATGTAAACTTGGCTACACAGGAACTGAATTACAGAACAGAACAGGGTCTCAAATTTAGAAAACCAACTTATGCTTGGTTAAGGCTAAAGGTGAGTTGGGGTGCTGCATAAAACCATAGATTGAAATGAGCACAGATAAAGTTCCTTAAGCCAAATATGGAATAGACAAGAGCTACTCCTTGCTCAACGAAATGGACTCAACACCGCCTATTAAACGCCTAAGAATGTACCTGACTAGTAAGTATCTTAAAACCTATGGATTGCTATGTCTCCGAAAGAGAATCAAGCATGTGTACAGGGGCATAAACGCAGCAGTGATAGGATTGGAGAGGTTCGGTGAGCAAATGAAGACCCTTTGAAGTCATATTGCATGGTACCCATTCCACGGGTTTCAACTACCCAGGTTTAAGGTATTCTTCCTTCAGCTAAAACATGCATGTGGAACCTAGAGTATGATCAACCATGTGATCGGGAAACGTGTTCAAATATGTCTCAGTTCTCGTACCCTGGTACTCGGGTGCAACATTCCAGACGCTTTACTAACACCCTCCCGACTTGGAGAGTCAGTCCCTTTAACCTCCTGTATGGCCCAGTTTGCAATTTCTGCGGAAGATGAACAGAAATAGCGAGAACCAATGAGAGACTAGCTGGAGGTGTCTGGACGGGCAAATTTAACTCTCATTTCCCACCAGGAAGAGGAATTAACCAAAGGCTCAGCGTGCCGTGCCGGAACCAGATTAGGGCCTGAAGCCATCCTGCGGTGTTGCGGCCAGGTCACAAGAAAGCGAGTTGAAGAAAGGAGCTCAGGGGCACTGTAATTCACAAACCTGCAGAGTTATAAATGACAGCTATCGTCCAAAAATATACTGAAGTAAGGCTGCCAAGAGGACTTGAAAGCGGGGCAGAATTGCAGGAAACCGATTTCAGGAGGTAGACTGGAATTGCATTGAAAGCATAGGAAAAGAGGCAGAACGTCCACAATGATGCACTTGGCCAAAAAGGGCGTATGCGTTTTTTCCTGAATATATTCAGGAAAAAACGCATACGCCCTTTTTGGCCAACCAAGCAAGCTTGCAAAGGAAATCTGCACTACAATGAAGTCTCACTTCCCCCCGGTCAAAAGGGCCATCTGAAAAAAGTGTAAAATCCAGAAAGGCAGGACAGGCCATGGAGAACTGGGAGCCTTGTTATGCTGATGGGCGGGATGTAAATTGCCAACAGACACTCGGGAGAAGTGTATGGTGTTTCCTGAAACATCTAAAAAACAAAGCAACAGAGCCTAGGGCACTTCCACTTATGGTCCTATAGCTTAGGGAAATTAAAATCAAAAAGACACAGCCACCCCAAAGTTTGGGACGCCTCTGTTTACAAGAACCTCGTTTACAGTACAAGTTCAACATCGCAGAAAGTGAAAAATGGATAAAGAAGTTGTGGTATTTACTTACAAAGCAATATCACTCAGCAATGAAATCTATGTCATCAGGCCCTTAGCAGCACAATGAGTGGATTCAGGTATGATGATTCTAACTGAAATAAGTCACACAGAAAAAGAAACATCATAAGATATCAGTAATACACGGAATGTAAACTTGGCTACACAGGAACTGAATTACAGAACAGAACAGGGTCTCAAATTTAGAAAACCAACTTATGCTTGCTTAAGGGTAAAGGTGAGTTGGGGTGCTGCATAAAACCAGAGATTGAAATGAGCACAGATAAAGTTCCTTAAGCCAAATATGGAATAGACAAGAGCTACTCCTTGCTCAACGAAATGGACTCAACACCGCATATTAAACGCCTAAGAATGTACCTGACTAGTAAGTATCTTAAAACCTATGGATTGCTATGTCTCCGAAAGAGAATCAAGCATGTGTACAGGGGCATAAACGCAGCAGTGATAGGATTGGAGAGGTTCGGTGAGCAAATGAAGACCCTCTGAAGTCATATTGCATGGTTCCCATTCCACGGGTTTCAACTACCCAGGTTTAAGGTATTCTTCCTTCAGCTAAAACATGCATGTGGAACCTAGAGTATGATCAACCATGTGATCGGGAGACGTGTTCAAATATGTCTCAGTTTTCGTACCCTGGTACTCGGGTGCAACATTCCAGACGCTTTACTAACACCCTCCCGACTTGGAGAGTCAGTCCCTTTAACCTCCTGTTTGGCCCAGTTTGTAATTTCTGCGGAAGATGAACAGGAATAGCGAGAACCAATGAGAGACTAGCTGGAGGTGTCTGGACGGGCAAATTTAACTCTCATTTCCCACCAGGAAGAGGAATTAACCAAAGGCTCAGCGTGCCGTGCCGGAACCAGATTAGGGCCTGAAGCCATCCTGCGGTGTTGCGGCCAGCTCAAAAGAAAGCGAGTTGAAGAAAGGAGCTCAGGGGCACTGTAATTCACAAACCTGCAGAGTTATAAATGACAGCTATCGTCCAAAAATATACTGAAGTAAGGCTGCCAAGAGGACTTGAAAGCGGGGCAGAATTGCAGGAAACCGATTTCAGGAGGTAGACTGGAATTGCATTGAAAGCATAGGAAAAGAGGCAGAACGTCCACAATGATGCACTTGGCCAAAAAGGGCGTATGCGTTTTTTCGTGAATATATTCAGGAAAAAACGCATACGCCCTTTTTGGCCAACCAAGCAAGCTTGCAAAGGAAATCTGCACTACAATGAAGTCTCACTTCCCCCCGGTCAAAAGGGCCATCTGAAAAAAGTGTAAAATCCAGAAAGGCAGGACAGGCCATGGAGAACTGGGAGCCTTGTTATGCTGATGGGCGGGATGTAAATTGCCAACAGACACTCGGGAGAAGTGTATGGTGTTTCCTGAAACATCTAAAAAACAAAGCAACAGAGCCTAGGGCACTTCCACTTATGGTCCTATAGCTTAGGGAAATTAAAATCAAAAAGACACAGCCACCCCAAAGTTTGGGACGCCTCTGTTTACAAGAACCTCGTTTACAGTACAAGTTCAACATTGCAGAAAGTGAAAAATGGATAAAGAAGTTGTGGTATTTACTTACAAAGCAATATCACTCAGCAATGAAATCTATGTCATCAGGCCCTTAGCAGCACAATGAGTGGATTCAGGTATGATGATTCTAACTGAAATAAGTCACACAGAAAAAGAAACATCATAAGATATCAGTAATACACGGAATGTAAACTTGGCTACACAGGAACTGAATTACAGAACAGAACAGGGTCTCAAATTTAGAAAACCAACTTATGCTTGGTTAAGGCTAAAGGTGAGTTGGGGTGCTGCATAAAACCAGAGATTGAAATGAGCACAGATAAAGTTCCTTAAGCCAAATATGGAATAGACAAGAGCTACTCCTTGCTCAACGAAATGGACTCAACACCGCATATTAAACGCCTAAGAATGTACCTGACTAGTAAGTATCTTAAAACCTATGGATTGCTATGTCTCCGAAAGAGAATCAAGCATGTGTACAGGGGCATAAACGCAGCAGTGATAGGATTGGAGAGGTTCGGTGAGCAAATGAAGACCCTTTGAAGTCATATTGCATGGTACCCATTCCACGGGTTTCAACTACCCAGGTTTAAGGTATTCTTCCTTCAGCTAAAACATGCATGTGGAACCTAGAGTATGATCAACCATGTGATCGGGAGACGTGTTCAAATATGTCTCAGTTTTCGTACCCTGGTACTCGGGTGCAACATTCCAGACGCTTTACTAACACCCTCCCGACTTGGAGAGTCAGTCCCTTTAACCTCCTGTTTGGCCCAGTTTGCAATTTCTGCGGAATATGAACAGGAATAGTGAGAACCAATGAGAGACTAGCTGGAGGTGTCTGGACGGGCAAATTTAACTCTCATTTCCCACCAGGAAGAGGAATTAACCAAAGGCTCAGCGTGCCGTGCCGGAACCAGATTAGGGCCTGAAGCCATCCTGCGGTGTTGCGGCCAGCTCAAAAGAAAGCGAGTTGAAGAAAGGAGCTCAGGGGCACTGTAATTCACAAACCTGCAGAGTTATAAATGACAGCTATCGTCCAAAAATATACTGAAGTAAGGCTGCCAAGAGGACTTGAAAGCGGGGCAGAATTGCAGGAAACCGATTTCAGGAGGCAGACTGGAATTGCATTGAAAGCATAGGAAAAGAGGCAGAACGTCCACAATGATGCACTTGGCCAAAAAGGGCGTACGCGTTTTTTCCTGAATATATTCAGGAAAAAACGCATACGCCCTTTTTGGCCAACCAAGCAAGCTTGCAAAGGAAATCTGCACTACAATGAAGTCTCACTTCCCCCCGGTCAAAAGGGCCATCTGAAAAAAGTGTAAAATCCAGAAAGGCAGGACAGGCCATGGAGAACTGGGAGCCTTGTTATGCTGATGGGCGGGATGTAAATTGCCAACAGACACTCGGGAGAAGTGTATGGTGTTTCCTGAAACATCTAAAAAACAAAGCAACAGAGCCTAGGGCACTTCCACTTATGGTCCTATAGCTTAGGGAAATTAAAATCAAAAAGACACAGCCACCCCAAAGTTTGGGACGCCTCTGTTTACAAGAACCTCGTTTACAGTACAAGTTCAACATTGCAGAAAGTGAAAAATGGATAAAGAAGTTGTGGTATTTACTTACAAAGCAATATCACTCAGCAATGAAATCTATGTCATCAGGCCCTTAGCAGCACAATGAGTGGATTCAGGTATGATGATTCTAACTGAAATAAGTCACACAGAAAAAGAAACATCATAAGATATCAGTAATACACGGAATGTAAACTTGGCTACACAGGAACTGAATTACAGAACAGAACAGGGTCTCAAATTTAGAAAACCAACTTATGCTTGGTTAAGGCTAAAGGTGAGTTGGGGTGCTGCATAAAACCAGAGATTGAAATGAGCACAGATAAAGTTCCTTAAGCCAAATATGGAATAGACAAGAGCTACTCCTTGCTCAACGAAATGGACTCAACACCGCATATTAAACGCCTAAGAATGTACCTGACTAGTAAGTATCTTAAAACCTATGGATTGCTATGTCTCCGAAAGAGAATCAAGCATGTGTACAGGGGCATAAACGCAGCAGTGATAGGATTGGAGAGGTTCGGTGAGCAAATGAAGACCCTTTGAAGTCATATTGCATGGTACCCATTCCACGGGTTTCAACTACCCAGGTTTAAGGTATTCTTCCTTCAGCTAAAACATGCATGTGGAACCTAGAGTATGATCAACCATGTGATCGGGAGACGTGTTCAAATATGTCTCAGTTTTCGTACCCTGGTACTCGGGTGCAACATTCCAGACGCTTTACTAACACCCTCCCGACTTGGAGAGTCAGTCCCTTTAACCTCCTGTTTGGCCCAGTTTGCAATTTCTGCGGAAGATGAACAGGAATAGTGAGAACCAATGAGAGACTAGCTGGAGGTGTCTGGACGGGCAAATTTAACTCTCATTTCCCACCAGGAAGAGGAATTAACCAAAGGCTCAGCGTGCCGTGCCGGAACCAGATTAGGGCCTGAAGCCATCCTGCGGTGTTGCGGCCAGCTCAAAAGAAAGCGAGTTGAAGAAAGGAGCTCAGGGGCACTGTAATTCACAAACCTGCAGAGTTATAAATGACAGCTATCGTCCAAAAATATACTGAAGTAAGGCTGCCAAGAGGACTTGAAAGCGGGGCAGAATTGCAGGAAACCGATTTCAGGAGGCAGACTGGAATTGCATTGAAAGCATAGGAAAAGAGGCAGAACGTCCACAATGATGCACTTGGCCAAAAAGGGCGTATGCGTTTTTTCCTGAATATATTCAGGAAAAAACGCATACGCCCTTTTTGGCCAACCAAGCAAGCTTGCAAAGGAAATCTGCACTACAATGAAGTCTCACTTCCCCCCGGTCAAAAGGGCCATCTGAAAAAAGTGTTAAATCCAGAAAGACAGGACAGGCCATGGAGAACTGGGAGCCTTGTTATGCTGATGGGCGGGATGTAAATTGCCAACAGACACTCGGGAGAAGTGTATGGTGTTTCCTGAAACATCTAAAAAACAAAGCAACAGAGCCTAGGGCACTTCCACTTATGGTCCTATAGCTTAGGGAAATTAAAATCAAAAAGACACAGCCACCCCAAAGTTTGGGACGCCTCTGTTTACAAGAACCTCGTTTACAGTACAAGTTCAACATCGCAGAAAGTGAAAAATGGATAAAGAAGTTGTGGTATTTACTTACAAAGCAATATCACTCAGCAATGAAATCTATGTCATCAGGCCCTTAGCAGCACAATGAGTGGATTCAGGTATGATGATTCTAACTGAAATAAGTCACACAGAAAAAGAAACATCATAAGATATCAGGAATACACGGAATGTAAACTTGGCTACACAGGAACTGAATTACAGAACAGAACAGGGTCTCAAATTTAGAAAACCAACTTATGCTTGCTTAAGGGTAAAGGTGAGTTGGGGTGCTGCATAAAACCAGAGATTGAAATGAGCACAGATAAAGTTCCTTAAGCCAAATATGGAATAGACAAGAGCTACTCCTTGCTCAACGAAATGGACTCAACACCGCATATTAAACGCCTAAGAATGTACCTGACTAGTAAGTATCTTAAAACCTATGGATTGCTATGTCTCCAAAAGAGAATCAAGCATGTGTACAGGGGCATAAACGCAGCAGTGATAGGATTGGAGAGGTTCGGTGAGCAAATGAAGACCCTCTGAAGTCATATTGCATGGTTCCCATTCCACGGGTTTCAACTACCCAGGTTTAAGGTATTCTTCCTTCAGCTAAAACATGCATGTGGAACCTAGAGTATGATCAACCATGTGATCGGGAGACGTGTTCAAATATGTCTCAGTTTTCGTACCCTGGTACTCGGGTGCAACATTCCAGACGCTTTACTAACACCCTCCCGACTTGGAGAGTCAGTCCCTTTAACCTCCTGTTTGGCCCAGTTTGTAATTTCTGCGGAAGATGAACAGGAATAGCGAGAACCAATGAGAGACTAGCTGGAGGTGTCTGGACGGGCAAATTTAACTCTCATTTCCCACCAGGAAGAGGAATTAACCAAAGGCTCAGCGTGCCGTGCCGGAACCAGATTAGGGCCTGAAGCCATCCTGCGGTGTTGCGGCCAGCTCAAAAGAAAGCGAGTTGAAGAAAGGAGCTCAGGGGCACTGTAATTCACAAACCTGCAGAGTTATAAATGACAGCTATCGTCCAAAAATATACTGAAGTAAGGCTGCCAAGAGGACTTGAAAGCGGGGCAGAATTGCAGGAAACCGATTTCAGGAGGTAGACTGGAATTGCATTGAAAGCATAGGAAAAGAGGCAGAACGTCCACAATGATGCACTTGGCCAAAAAGGGCGTATGCGTTTTTTCCTGAATATATTCAGGAAAAAACGCATACGCCCTTTTTGGCCAACCAAGCAAGCTTGCAAAGGAAATCTGCACTACAATGAAGTCTCACTTCCCCCCGGTCAAAAGGGCCATCTGAAAAAAGTGTAAAATCCAGAAAGGCAGGACAGGCCATGGAGAACTGGGAGCCTTGTTATGCTGATGGGCGGGATGTAAATTGCCAACAGACACTCGGGAGAAGTGTATGGTGTTTCCTGAAACATCTAAAAAACAAAGCAACAGAGCCTAGGGCACTTCCACTTATGGTCCTATAGCTTAGGGAAATTAAAATCAAAAAGACACAGCCACCCCAAAGTTTGGGACGCCTCTGTTTACAAGAACCTCGTTTACAGTACAAGTTCAACATTGCAGAAAGTGAAAAATGGATAAAGAAGTTGTGGTATTTACTTACAAAGCAATATCACTCAGCAATGAAATCTATGTCATCAGGCCCTTAGCAGCACAATGAGTGGATTCAGGTATGATGATTCTAACTGAAATAAGTCACACAGAAAAAGAAACATCATAAGATATCAGTAATACACGGAATGTAAACTTGGCTACACAGGAACTGAATTACAGAACAGAACAGGGTCTCAAATTTAGAAAACCAACTTATGCTTGCTTAAGGGTAAAGGTGAGTTGGGGTGCTGCATAAAACCAGAGATTGAAATGAGCACAGATAAAGTTCCTTAAGCCAAATATGGAATAGACAAGAGCTACTCCTTGCTCAACGAAATGGACTCAACACCGCATATTAAACGCCTAAGAATGTACCTGACTAGTAAGTAACTTAAAACCTATGGATTGCTATGTCTCCGAAAGAGAATCAAGCATGTGTACAGGGGCATAAACGCAGCAGTGATAGGATTGGAGAGGTTCGGTGAGCAAATGAAGACCCTTTGAAGTCATATTGCATGGTACCCATTCCACGGGTTTCAACTACCCAGGTTTAAGGTATTCTTCCTTCAGCTAAAACATGCATGTGGAACCTAGAGTATGATCAACCATGTGATCGGGAGACGTGTTCAAATATGTCTCAGTTTTCGTACCCTGGTACTCGGGTGCAACATTCCAGACGCTTTACTAACACCCTCCCGACTTGGAGAGTCAGTCCCTTTAACCTCCTGTTTGGCCCAGTTTGCAATTTCTGCGGAAGATGAACAGGAATAGTGAGAACCAATGAGAGACTAGCTGGAGGTGTCTGGACGGGCAAATTTAACTCTCATTTCCCACCAGGAAGAGGAATTAACCAAAGGCTCAGCGTGCCGTGCCGGAACCAGATTAGGGCCTGAAGCCATCCTGCGGTGTTGCGGCCAGCTCAAAAGAAAGCAAGTTGAAGAAAGGAGCTCAGGGGCACTGTAATTCACAAACCTGCAGAGTTATAAATGACAGCTATCGTCCAAAAATATACTGAAGTAAGGCTGCCAAGAGGACTTGAAAGCGGGGCAGAATTGCAGGAAACCGATTTCAGGAGGCAGACTGGAATTGCATTGAAAGCATAGGAAAAGAGGCAGAACGTCCACAATGATGCACTTGGCCAAAAAGGGCGTATGCGTTTTTTCCTGAATATATTCAGGAAAAAACGCATACGCCCTTTTTGGCCAACCAAGCAAGCTTGCAAAGGAAATCTGCACTACAATGAAGTCTCACTTCCCCCCGGTCAAAAGGGCCATCTGAAAAAAGTGTTAAATCCAGAAAGGCAGGACAGGCCATGGAGAACTGGGAGCCTTGTTATGCTGATGGGCGGGATGTAAATTGCCAACAGACACTCGGGAGAAGTGTATGGTGTTTCCTGAAACATCTAAAAAACAAAGCAACAGAGCCTAGGGCACTTCCACTTATGGTCCTATAGCTTAGGGAAATTAAAATCAAAAAGACACAGCCACCCCAAAGTTTGGGACGCCTCTGTTTACAAGAACCTCGTTTACAGTACAAGTTCAACATCGCAGAAAGTGAAAAATGGATAAAGAAGTTGTGGTATTTACTTACAAAGCAATATCACTCAGCAATGAAATCTATGTCATCAGGCCCTTAGCAGCACAATGAGTGGATTCAGGTATGATGATTCTAACTGAAATAAGTCACACAGAAAAAGAAACATCATAAGATATCAGGAATACACGGAATGTAAACTTGGCTACACAGGAACTGAATTACAGAACAGAACAGGGTCTCAAATTTAGAAAACCAACTTATGCTTTCTTAAGGGGAAAGGGGAGTTGGGGTGCTGCATAAAACCAGAGATTGAAATGAGCACAGATAAAGTTCCTTAAGCCAAATATGGAATAGACAAGAGCTACCTCTTGCTCAACGAAATGGACTCAACACCGCATATTAAATGCCTAAGAATGTACCTGACTAGTAAGTATCTTAAAACCTATGGATTGCTATGTCTCCGAAAGAGAATCAAGCATGTGTACAGGGGCATAAACGCAGCAGTGATAGGATTGGAGAGGTTCGGTGAGCAAATGAAGACCCTTTGAAGTCATATTGCATGGTACCCATTCCACGGGTTTCAACTACCCAGGTTTAAGGTATTCTTCCTTCAGCTAAAACATGCATGTGGAACCTAGAGTATGATCAACCATGTGATTGGGAGACGTGTTCAAATATGTCTCAGTTTTCGTACCCTGGTACTCGGGTGCAACATTCCAGACGCTTTACTAACACCCTCCCGACTTGGAGAGTCAGTCCCTTTAACCTCCTGTTTGGCCCAGTTTGCAATTTCTGTGGAAGATGAACAGGAATAGCGAGAACCAATGAGAGACTAGCTGGAGGTGTCTGGACGGGCAAATTTAACTCTCATTTCCCACCAGGAAGAGGAATTAACCAAAGGCTCAGCGTGCCGTGCCGGAACCAGATTAGGGCCTGAAGCCATCCTGCGGTGTTGCGGCCAGCTCAAAAGAAAGCGAGTTGAAGAAAGGAGCTCAGGGGCACTGTAATTCACAAACCTGCAGAGTTATAAATGACAGCTATCGTCCAAAAATATACTGAAGTAAGGCTGCCAAGAGGACTTGAAAGCGGGGCAGAATTGCAGGAAACCGATTTCAGGAGGTAGACTGGAATTGCAGTGAAAGCATAGGAAAAGAGGCAGAACGTCCACAATGATGCACTTGGCCAAAAAGGGCGTATGCGTTTTTTCCTGAATATATTCAGGAAAAAACGCATACGCCCTTTTTGGCCAACCAAGCAAGCTTGCAAAGGAAATCTGCACTACAATGAAGTCTCACTTCCCCCCGGTCAAAAGGGCCATCTGAAAAAAGTGTAAAATCCAGAAAGGCAGGACAGGCCATGGAGAACTGGGAGCCTTGTTATGCTGATGGGCGGGATGTAAATTGCCAACAGACACTCGGGAGAAGTGTATGGTGTTTCCTGAAACATCTAAAAAACAAAGCAACAGAGCCTAGGGCACTTCCACTTATGGTCCTATAGCTTAGGGAAATTAAAATCAAAAAGACACAGCCACCCCAAAGTTTGGGACGCCTCTGTTTACAAGAACCTCGTTTACAGTACAAGTTCAACATCGCAGAAAGTGAAAAATGGATAAAGAAGTTGTGGTATTTACTTACAAAGCAATATCACTCAGCAATGAAATCTATGTCATCAGGCCCTTAGCAGCACAATGAGTGGATTCAGGTATGATGATTCTAACTGAAATAAGTCACACAGAAGAAGAAACATCATAAGATATCAGTAATACACGGAATGTAAACTTGGCTACACAGGAACTGAATTACAGAACAGAACAGGGTCTCAAATTTAGAAAACCAACTTATGCTTGGTTAAGGCTAAAGGTGAGTTGGGGTGCTGCATAAAACCAGAGATTGAAATGAGCACAGATAAAGTTCCTTAAGCCAAATATGGAATAGACAAGAGCTACTCCTTGCTCAACGAAATGGACTCAACACCGCATATTAAACGCCTAAGAATGTACCTGACTAGTAAGTATCTTAAAACCTATGGATTGCTATGTCTCCGAAAGAGAATCAAGCATGTGTACAGGGGCATAAACGCAGCAGTGATAGGATTGGAGAGGTTCGGTGAGCAAATGAAGACCCTTTGAAGTCATATTGCATGGTACCCATTCCACGGGTTTCAACTACCCAGGTTTAAGGTATTCTTCCTTCAGCTAAAACATGCATGTGGAACCTAGAGTATGATCAACCATGTGATCGGGAGACGTGTTCAAATATGTCTCAGTTTTCGTACCCTGGTACTCGGGTGCAACATTCCAGACGCTTTACTAACACCCTCCCGACTTGGAGAGTCAGTCCCTTTAACCTCCTGTTTGGCCCAGTTTGCAATTTCTGCGGAATATGAACAGGAATAGTGAGAACCAATGAGAGACTAGCTGGAGGTGTCTGGACGGGCAAATTTAACTCTCATTTCCCACCAGGAAGAGGAATTAACCAAAGGCTCAGCGTGCCGTGCCGGAACCAGATTAGGGCCTGAAGCCATCCTGCGGTGTTGCGGCCAGCTCAAAAGAAAGCGAGTTGAAGAAAGGAGCTCAGGGGCACTGTAATTCACAAACCTGCAGAGTTATAAATGACAGCTATCGTCCAAAAATATACTGAAGTAAGGCTGCCAAGAGGACTTGAAAGCGGGGCAGAATTGCAGGAAACCGATTTCAGGAGGCAGACTGGAATTGCATTGAAAGCATAGGAAAAGAGGCAGAACGTCCACAATGATGCACTTGGCCAAAAAGGGCGTATGCGTTTTTTCCTGAATATATTCAGGAAAAAACGCATACGCCCTTTTTGGCCAACCAAGCAAGCTTGCAAAGGAAATCTGCACTACAATGAAGTCTCACTTCCCCCCGGTCAAAAGGGCCATCTGAAAAAAGTGTAAAATCCAGAAAGGCAGGACAGGCCATGGAGAACTGGGAGCCTTGTTATGCTGATGGGCGGGATGTAAATTGCCAACAGACACTCGGGAGAAGTGTATGGTGTTTCCTGAAACATCTAAAAAACAAAGCAACAGAGCCTAGGGCACTTCCACTTATGGTCCTATAGCTTAGGGAAATTAAAATCAAAAAGACACAGCCACCCCAAAGTTTGGGACGCCTCTGTTTACAAGAACCTCGTTTACAGTACAAGTTCAACATTGCAGAAAGTGAAAAATGGATAAAGAAGTTGTGGTATTTACTTACAAAGCAATATCACTCAGCAATGAAATCTATGTCATCAGGCCCTTAGCAGCACAATGAGTGGATTCAGGTATGATGATTCTAACTGAAATAAGTCACACAGAAAAAGAAACATCATAAGATATCAGTAATACACGGAATGTAAACTTGGCTACACAGGAACTGAATTACAGAACAGAACAGGGTCTCAAATTTAGAAAACCAACTTATGCTTGGTTAAGGCTAAAGGTGAGTTGGGGTGCTGCATAAAACCAGAGATTGAAATGAGCACAGATAAAGTTCCTTAAGCCAAATATGGAATAGACAAGAGCTACTCCTTGCTCAACGAAATGGACTCAACACCGCATATTAAACGCCTAAGAATGTACCTGACTAGTAAGTATCTTAAAACCTATGGATTGCTATGTCTCCGAAAGAGAATCAAGCATGTGTACAGGGGCATAAACGCAGCAGTGATAGGATTGGAGAGGTTCGGTGAGCAAATGAAGACCCTTTGAAGTCATATTGCATGGTACCCATTCCACGGGTTTCAACTACCCAGGTTTAAGGTATTCTTCCTTCAGCTAAAACATGCATGTGGAACCTAGAGTATGATCAACCATGTGATCGGGAGACGTGTTCAAATATGTCTCAGTTTTCGTACCCTGGTACTCGGGTGCAACATTCCAGACGCTTTACTAACACCCTCCCGACTTGGAGAGTCAGTCCCTTTAACCTCCTGTTTGGCCCAGTTTGCAATTTCTGCGGAAGATGAACAGGAATAGTGAGAACCAATGAGAGACTAGCTGGAGGTGTCTGGACGGGCAAATTTAACTCTCATTTCCCACCAGGAAGAGGAATTAACCAAAGGCTCAGCGTGCCGTGCCGGAACCAGATTAGGGCCTGAAGCCATCCTGCGGTGTTGCGGCCAGCTCAAAAGAAAGCGAGTTGAAGAAAGGAGCTCAGGGGCACTGTAATTCACAAACCTGCAGAGTTATAAATGACAGCTATCGTCCAAAAATATACTGAAGTAAGGCTGCCAAGAGGACTTGAAAGCGGGGCAGAATTGCAGGAAACCGATTTCAGGAGGCAGACTGGAATTGCATTGAAAGCATAGGAAAAGAGGCAGAACGTCCACAATGATGCACTTGGCCAAAAAGGGCGTATGCGTTTTTTCCTGAATATATTCAGGAAAAAACGCATACGCCCTTTTTGGCCAACCAAGCAAGCTTGCAAAGGAAATCTGCACTACAATGAAGTCTCACTTCCCCCCGGTCAAAAGGGCCATCTGAAAAAAGTGTTAAATCCAGAAAGGCAGGACAGGCCATGGAGAACTGGGAGCCTTGTTATGCTGATGGGCGGGATGTAAATTGCCAACAGACACTCGGGAGAAGTGTATGGTGTTTCCTGAAACATCTAAAAAACAAAGCAACAGAGCCTAGGGCACTTCCACTTATGGTCCTATAGCTTAGGGAAATTAAAATCAAAAAGACACAGCCACCCCAAAGTTTGGGACGCCTCTGTTTACAAGAACCTCGTTTACAGTACAAGTTCAACATCGCAGAAAGTGAAAAATGGATAAAGAAGTTGTGGTATTTACTTACAAAGCAATATCACTCAGCAATGAAATCTATGTCATCAGGCCCTTAGCAGCACAATGAGTGGATTCAGGTATGATGATTCTAACTGAAATAAGTCACACAGAAAAAGAAACATCATAAGATATCAGGAATACACGGAATGTAAACTTGGCTACACAGGAACTGAATTACAGAACAGAACAGGGTCTCAAATTTAGAAAACCAACTTATGCTTGCTTAAGGGGAAAGGTGAGTTGGGGTGCTGCATAAAACCAGAGATTGAAATGAGCACAGATAAAGTTCCTTAAGCCAAATATGGAATAGACAAGAGCTACTCCTTGCTCAACGAAATGGACTCAACACCGCATATTAAACGCCTAAGAATGTACCTGACTAGTAAGTATCTTAAAACCTATGGATTGCTATGTCTCCGAAAGAGAATCAAGCATGTGTACAGGGGCATAAACGCAGCAGTGATAGGATTGGAGAGGTTCGGTGAGCAAATGAAGACCCTCTGAAGTCATATTGCATGGTTCCCATTCCACGGGTTTCAACTACCCAGGTTTAAGGTATTCTTCCTTCAGCTAAAACATGCATGTGGAACCTAGAGTATGATCAACCATGTGATCGGGAGACGTGTTCAAATATGTCTCAGTTTTCGTACCCTGGTACTCGGGTGCAACATTCCAGACGCTTTACTAACACCCTCCCGACTTGGAGAGTCAGTCCCTTTAACCTCCTGTTTGGCCCAGTTTGTAATTTCTGCGGAAGATGAACAGGAATAGCGAGAACCAATGAGAGACTAGCTGGAGGTGTCTGGACGGGCAAATTTAACTCTCATTTCCCACCAGGAAGAGGAATTAACCAAAGGCTCAGCGTGCCGTGCCGGAACCAGATTAGGGCCTGAAGCCATCCTGCGGTGTTGCGGCCAGCTCAAAAGAAAGCGAGTTGAAGAAAGGAGCTCAGGGGCACTGTAATTCACAAACCTGCAGAGTTATAAATGACAGCTATCGTCCAAAAATATACTGAAGTAAGGCTGCCAAGAGGACTTGAAAGCGGGGCAGAATTGCAGGAAACCGATTTCAGGAGGTAGACTGGAATTGCATTGAAAGCATAGGAAAAGAGGCAGAACGTCCACAATGATGCACTTGGCCAAAAAGGGCGTATGCGTTTTTTCCTGAATATATTCAGGAAAAAACGCATACACCCTTTTTGGCCAACCAAGCAAGCTTGCAAAGGAAATCTGCACTACAATGAAGTCTCACTTCCCCCCGGTCAAAAGGGCCATCTGAAAAAAGTGTAAAATCCAGAAAGGCAGGACAGGCCATGGAGAACTGGGAGCCTTGTTATGCTGATGGGCGGGATGTAAATTGCCAACAGACACTCGGGAGAAGTGTATGGTGTTTCCTGAAACATCTAAAAAACAAAGCAACAGAGCCTAGGGCACTTCCACTTATGGTCCTATAGCTTAGGGAAATTAAAATCAAAAAGACACAGCCACCCCAAAGTTTGGGACGCCTCTGTTTACAAGAACCTCGTTTACAGTACAAGTTCAACATTGCAGAAAGTGAAAAATGGATAAAGAAGTTGTGGTATTTACTTACAAAGCAATATCACTCAGCAATGAAATCTATGTCATCAGGCCCTTAGCAGCACAATGAGTGGATTCAGGTATGATGATTCTAACTGAAATAAGTCACACAGAAAAAGAAACATCATAAGATATCAGTAATACACGGAATGTAAACTTGGCTACACAGGAACTGAATTACAGAACAGAACAGGGTCTCAAATTTAGAAAACCAACTTATGCTTGCTTAAGGGTAAAGGTGAGTTGGGGTGCTGCATAAAACCAGAGATTGAAATGAGCACAGATAAAGTTCCTTAAGCCAAATATGGAATAGACAAGAGCTACTCCTTGCTCAACGAAATGGACTCAACACCGCATATTAAACGCCTAAGAATGTACCTGACTAGTAAGTATCTTAAAACCTATGGATTGCTATGTCTCCGAAAGAGAATCAAGCATGTGTACAGGGGCATAAACGCAGCAGTGATAGGATTGGAGAGGTTCGGTGAGCAAATGAAGACCCTTTGAAGTCATATTGCATGGTACCCATTCCACGGGTTTCAACTACCCAGGTTTAAGGTATTCTTCCTTCAGCTAAAACATGCATGTGGAACCTAGAGTATGATCAACCATGTGATCGGGAGACGTGTTCAAATATGTCTCAGTTTTCGTACCCTGGTACTCGGGTGCAACATTCCAGACGCTTTACTAACACCCTCCCGACTTGGAGAGTCAGTCCCTTTAACCTCCTGTTTGGCCCAGTTTGCAATTTCTGCGGAAGATGAACAGGAATAGTGAGAACCAATGAGAGACTAGCTGGAGGTGTCTGGACGGGCAAATTTAACTCTCATTTCCCACCAGGAAGAGGAATTAACCAAAGGCTCAGCGTGCCGTGCCGGAACCAGATTAGGGCCTGAAGCCATCCTGCGGTGTTGCGGCCAGCTCAAAAGAAAGCAAGTTGAAGAAAGGAGCTCAGGGGCACTGTAATTCACAAACCTGCAGAGTTATAAATGACAGCTATCGTCCAAAAATATACTGAAGTAAGGCTGCCAAGAGGACTTGAAAGCGGGGCAGAATTGCAGGAAACCGATTTCAGGAGGCAGACTGGAATTGCATTGAAAGCATAGGAAAAGAGGCAGAACGTCCACAATGATGCACTTGGCCAAAAAGGGCGTATGCGTTTTTTCCTGAATATATTCAGGAAAAAACGCATACGCCCTTTTTGGCCAACCAAGCAAGCTTGCAAAGGAAATCTGCACTACAATGAAGTCTCACTTCCCCCCGGTCAAAAGGGCCATCTGAAAAAAGTGTTAAATCCAGAAAGGCAGGACAGGCCATGGAGAACTGGGAGCCTTGTTATGCTGATGGGCGGGATGTAAATTGCCAACAGACACTCGGGAGAAGTGTATGGTGTTTCCTGAAACATCTAAAAAACAAAGCAACAGAGCCTAGGGCACTTCCACTTATGGTCCTATAGCTTAGGGAAATTAAAATCAAAAAGACACAGCCACCCCAAAGTTTGGGACGCCTCTGTTTACAAGAACCTCGTTTACAGTACAAGTTCAACATCGCAGAAAGTGAAAAATGGATAAAGAAGTTGTGGTATTTACTTACAAAGCAATATCACTCAGCAATGAAATCTATGTCATCAGGCCCTTAGCAGCACAATGAGTGGATTCAGGTATGATGATTCTAACTGAAATAAGTCACACAGAAAAAGAAACATCATAAGATATCAGGAATACACGGAATGTAAACTTGGCTACACAGGAACTGAATTACAGAACAGAACAGGGTCTCAAATTTAGAAAACCAACTTATGCTTTCTTAAGGGGAAAGGGGAGTTGGGGTGCTGCATAAAACCAGAGATTGAAATGAGCACAGATAAAGTTCCTTAAGCCAAATATGGAATAGACAAGAGCTACCTCTTGCTCAACGAAATGGACTCAACACCGCATATTAAATGCCTAAGAATGTACCTGACTAGTAAGTATCTTAAAACCTATGGATTGCTATGTCTCCGAAAGAGAATCAAGCATGTGTACAGGGGCATAAACGCAGCAGTGATAGGATTGGAGAGGTTCGGTGAGCAAATGAAGACCCTTTGAAGTCATATTGCATGGTACCCATTCCACGGGTTTCAACTACCCAGGTTTAAGGTATTCTTCCTTCAGCTAAAACATGCATGTGGAACCTAGAGTATGATCAACCATGTGATTGGGAGACGTGTTCAAATATGTCTCAGTTTTCGTACCCTGGTACTCGGGTGCAACATTCCAGACGCTTTACTAACACCCTCCCGACTTGGAGAGTCAGTCCCTTTAACCTCCTGTTTGGCCCAGTTTGCAATTTCTGCGGAAGATGAACAGGAATAGCGAGAACCAATGAGAGACTAGCTGGAGGTGTCTGGACGGGCAAATTTAACTCTCATTTCCCACCAGGAAGAGGAATTAACCAAAGGCTCAGCGTGCCGTGCCGGAACCAGATTAGGGCCTGAAGCCATCCTGCGGTGTTGCGGCCAGCTCAAAAGAAAGCGAGTTGAAGAAAGGAGCTCAGGGGCACTGTAATTCACAAACCTGCAGAGTTATAAATGACAGCTATCGTCCAAAAATATACTGAAGTAAGGCTGCCAAGAGGACTTGAAAGCGGGGCAGAATTGCAGGAAACCGATTTCAGGAGGTAGACTGGAATTGCAGTGAAAGCATAGGAAAAGAGGCAGAACGTCCACAATGATGCACTTGGCCAAAAAGGGCGTATGCATTTTTTCCTGAATATATTCAGGAAAAAACGCATACGCCCTTTTTGGCCAACCAAGCAAGCTTGCAAAGGAAATCTGCACTACAATGAAGTCTCACTTCCCCCCGGTCAAAAGGGCCATCTGAAAAAAGTGTAAAATCCAGAAAGGCAGGACAGGCCATGGAGAACTGGGAGCCTTGTTATGCTGATGGGCGGGATGTAAATTGCCAACAGACACTCGGGAGAAGTGTATGGTGTTTCCTGAAACATCTAAAAAACAAAGCAACAGAGCCTAGGGCACTTCCACTTATGGTCCTATAGCTTAGGGAAATTAAAATCAAAAAGACACAGCCACCCCAAAGTTTGGGACGCCTCTGTTTACAAGAACCTCGTTTACAGTACAAGTTCAACATCGCAGAAAGTGAAAAATGGATAAAGAAGTTGTGGTATTTACTTACAAAGCAATATCACTCAGCAATGAAATCTATGTCATCAGGCCCTTAGCAGCACAATGAGTGGATTCAGGTATGATGATTCTAACTGAAATAAGTCACACAGAAGAAGAAACATCATAAGATATCAGTAATACACGGAATGTAAACTTGGCTACACAGGAACTGAATTACAGAACAGAACAGGGTCTCAAATTTAGAAAACCAACTTATGCTTGCTTAAGGGGAAAGGTGAGTTGGGGTGCTGCATAAAACCAGAGATTGAAATGAGCACAGATAAAGTTCCTTAAGCCAAATATGGAATAGACAAGAGCTACTCCTTGCTCAACGAAATGGACTCAACACCGCATATTAAATGCCTAAGAATGTACCTGACTAGTAAGTATCTTAAAACCTATGGATTGCTATGTCTCCGAAAGAGAATCAAGCATGTGTACAGGGGCATAAACGCAGCAGTGATAGGATTGGAGAGGTTCGGTGAGCAAATGAAGACCCTTTGAAGTCATATTGCATGGTACCCATTCCACGGGTTTCAACTACCCAGGTTTAAGGTATTCTTCCTTCAGCTAAAACATGCATGTGGAACCTAGAGTATGATCAACCATGTGATCGGGAGACGTGTTCAAATATGTCTCAGTTTTCGTACCCTGGTACTCGGGTGCAACATTCCAGACGCTTTACTAACACCCTCCCGACTTGGAGAGTCAGTCCCTTTAACCTCCTGTTTGGCCCAGTTTGCAATTTCTGCGGAAGATGAACAGGAATAGCGAGAACCAATGAGAGACTAGCTGGAGGTGTCTGGACGGGCAAATTTAACTCTCATTTCCCACCAGGAAGAGGAATTAACCAAAGGCTCAGCGTGCCGTGCCGGAACCAGATTAGGGCCTGAAGCCATCCTGCGGTGTTGCGGCCAGCTCAAAAGAAAGCGAGTTGAAGAAAGGAGCTCAGGGGCACTGTAATTCACAAACCTGCAGAGTTATAAATGACAGCTATCGTCCAAAAATATACTGAAGTAAGGCTGCCAAGAGGACTTGAAAGCGGGGCAGAATTGCAGGAAACCGATTTCAGGAGGCAGACTGGAATTGCATTGAAAGCATAGGAAAAGAGGCAGAACGTCCACAATGATGCACTTGGCCAAAAAGGGCGTATGCGTTTTTTCCTGAATATATTCAGGAAAAAACGCATACGCCCTTTTTGGCCAACCAAGCAAGCTTGCAAAGGAAATCTGCACTACAATGAAGTCTCACTTCCCCCCGGTCAAAAGGGCCATCTGAAAAAAGTGTAAAATCCAGAAAGGCAGGACAGGCCATGGAGAACTGGGAGCCTTGTTATGCTGATGGGCGGGATGTAAATTGCCAACAGACACTCAGGAGAAGTGTATGGTGTTTCCTGAAACATCTAAAAAACAAAGCAACAGAGCCTAGGGCACTTCCACTTATGGTCCTATAGCTTAGGGAAATTAAAATCAAAAAGACACAGCCACCCCAAAGTTTGGGACGCCTCTGTTTACAAGAACCTCGTTTACAGTACAAGTTCAACATCGCAGAAAGTGAAAAATGGATAAAGAAGTTGTGGTATTTACTTACAAAGCAATATCACTCAGCAATGAAATCTATGTCATCAGGCCCTTAGCAGCACAATGAGTGGATTCAGGTATGATGATTCTAACTGAAATAAGTCACACAGAAAAAGAAACATCATAAGATATCAGTAATACACGGAATGTAAACTTGGCTACACAGGAACTGAATTACAGAACAGAACAGGGTCTCAAATTTAGAAAACCAACTTATGCTTGCTTAAGGGTAAAGGTGAGTTGGGGTGCTGCATAAAACCAGAGATTGAAATGAGCACAGATAAAGTTCCTTAAGCCAAATATGGAATAGACAAGAGCTACTCCTTGCTCAACGAAATGGACTCAACACCGCATATTAAACGCCTAAGAATGTACCTGACTAGTAAGTATCTTAAAACCTATGGATTGCTATGTCTCCGAAAGAGAATCAAGCATGTGTACAGGGGCATAAACGCAGCAGTGATAGGATTGGAGAGGTTCGGTGAGCAAATGAAGACCCTTTGAAGTCATATTGCATGGTACCCATTCCACGGGTTTCAACTACCCAGGTTTAAGGTATTCTTCCTTCAGCTAAAACATGCATGTGGAACCTAGAGTATGATCAACCATGTGATCGGGAGACGTGTTCAAATATGTCTCAGTTTTCGTACCCTGGTACTCGGGTGCAACATTCCAGACGCTTTACTAACACCCTCCCGACTTGGAGAGTCAGTCCCTTTAACCTCCTGTTTGGCCCAGTTTGCAATTTCTGCGGAAGATGAACAGGAATAGCGAGAACCAATGAGAGACTAGCTGGAGGTGTCTGGACGGGCAAATTTAACTCTCATTTCCCACCAGGAAGAGGAATTAACCAAAGGCTCAGCATGCCGTGCCGGAACCAGATTAGGGCCTGAAGCCATCCTGCGGTGTTGCGGCCAGGTCACAAGAAAGAGAGTTGAAGAAAGGAGCTCAGGGGCACTGTAATTCACAAACCTGCAGAGTTATAAATGACAGCTATCGTCCAAAAATATACTGAAGTAAGGCTGCCAAGAGGACTTGAAAGCGGGGCAGAATTGCAGGAAACCGATTTCAGGAGGTAGACTGGAATTGCATTGAAAGCATAGGAAAAGAGGCAGAACGTCCACAATGATGCACTTGGCCAAAAAGGGCGTATGCGTTTTTTCCTGAATATATTCAGGAAAAAACGCATACACCCTTTTTGGCCAACCAAGCAAGCTTGCAAAGGAAATCTGCACTACAATGAAGTCTCACTTCCCCCCGGTCAAAAGGGCCATCTGAAAAAAGTGTAAAATCCAGAAAGGCAGGACAGGCCATGGAGAACTGGGAGCCTTGTTATGCTGATGGGCGGGATGTAAATTGCCAACAGACACTCGGGAGAAGTGTATGGTGTTTCCTGAAACATCTAAAAAACAAAGCAACAGAGCCTAGGGCACTTCCACTTATGGTCCTATAGCTTAGGGAAATTAAAATCAAAAAGACACAGCCACCCCAAAGTTTGGGACGCCTCTGTTTACAAGAACCTCGTTTACAGTACAAGTTCAACATCGCAGAAAGTGAAAAATGGATAAAGAAGTTGTGGTATTTACTTACAAAGCAATATCACTCAGCAATGAAATCTATGTCATCAGGCCCTTAGCAGCACAATGAGTGGATTCAGGTATGATGATTCTAACTGAAATAAGTCACACAGAAGAAGAAACATCATAAGATATCAGTAATACACGGAATGTAAACTTGGCTACACAGGAACTGAATTACAGAACAGAACAGGGTCTCAAATTTAGAAAACCAACTTATGCTTGCTTAAGGGGAAAGGGGAGTTGGGGTGCTGCATAAAACCAGAGATTGAAATGAGCACAGATAAAGTTCCTTAAGCCAAATATGGAATAGACAAGAGCTACTCCTTGCTCAACGAAATGGACTCAACACCGCATATTAAATGCCTAAGAATGTACCTGACTAGTAAGTATCTTAAAACCTATGGATTGCTATGTCTCCGAAAGAGAATCAAGCATGTGTACAGGGGCATAAACGCAGCAGTGATAGGATTGGAGAGGTTCGGTGAGCAAATGAAG
The DNA here is from genome assembly GCF_039906515.1 of Pseudorca crassidens. Taxonomy (NCBI): domain Eukaryota; kingdom Metazoa; phylum Chordata; class Mammalia; order Artiodactyla; family Delphinidae; genus Pseudorca; species Pseudorca crassidens. The sequence goes on from NW_027136304.1 coordinate 2,924,774, forward strand.
ACCCTTTGAAGTCATATTGCATGGTACCCATTCCACGGGTTTCAACTACCCAGGTTTAAGGTATTCTTCCTTCAGCTAAAACATGCATGTGGAACCTAGAGTATGATCAACCATGTGATCGGGAGACGTGTTCAAATATGTCTCAGTTTTCGTACCCTGGTACTCGGGTGCAACATTCCAGACGCTTTACTAACACCCTCCCGACTTGGAGAGTCAGTCCCTTTAACCTCCTGTTTGGCCCAGTTTGCAATTTCTGCGGAAGATGAACAGGAATAGCGAGAACCAATGAGAGACTAGCTGGAGGTGTCTGGACGGGCAAATTTAACTCTCATTTCCCACCAGGAAGAGGAATTAACCAAAGGCTCAGCGTGCCGTGCCGGAACCAGATTAGGGCCTGAAGCCATCCTGCGGTGTTGCGGCCAGCTCAAAAGAAAGCGAGTTGAAGAAAGGAGCTCAGGGGCACTGTAATTCACAAACCTGCAGAGTTATAAATGACAGCTATCGTCCAAAAATATACTGAAGTAAGGCTGCCAAGAGGACTTGAAAGCGGGGCAGAATTGCAGGAAACCGATTTCAGGAGGTAGACTGGAATTGCAGTGAAAGCATAGGAAAAGAGGCAGAACGTCCACAATGATGCACTTGGCCAAAAAGGGCGTATGCGTTTTTTCCTGAATATATTCAGGAAAAAACGCATACGCCCTTTTTGGCCAACCAAGCAAGCTTGCAAAGGAAATCTGCACTACAATGAAGTCTCACTTCCCCCCGGTCAAAAGGGCCATCTGAAAAAAGTGTAAAATCCAGAAAGGCAGGACAGGCCATGGAGAACTGGGAGCCTTGTTATGCTGATGGGCGGGATGTAAATTGCCAACAGACACTCGGGAGAAGTGTATGGTGTTTCCTGAAACATCTAAAAAACAAAGCAACAGAGCCTAGGGCACTTCCACTTATGGTCCTATAGCTTAGGGAAATTAAAATCAAAAAGACACAGCCACCCCAAAGTTTGGGACGCCTCTGTTTACAAGAACCTCATTTACAGTACAAGTTCAACATCGCAGAAAGTGAAAAATGGATAAAGAAGTTGTGGTATTTACTTACAAAGCAATATCACTCAGCAATGAAATCTATGTCATCAGGCCCTTAGCAGCACAATGAGTGGATTCAGGTACGATGATTCTAACTGAACTAAGTCACACAGAAAAAGAAACATCATAAGATATCAGTAATACACGGAATGTAAACTTGGCTACACAGGAACTGAATTACAGAACAGAACAGGGTCTCAAATTTAGAAAACCAACTTATGCTTGCTTAAGGGTAAAGGTGAGTTGGGGTGCTGCATAAAACCAGAGATTGAAATGAGCACAGATAAAGTTCCTTAAGCCAAATATGGAATAGACAAGAGCTACTCCTTGCTCAACGAAATGGACTCAACACCGCATATTAAACGCCTAAGAATGTACCTGACTAGTAAGTATCTTAAAACCTATGGATTGCTATGTCTCCGAAAGAGAATCAAGCATGTGTACAGGGGCATAAACGCAGCAGTGATAGGATTGGAGAGGTTCGGTGAGCAAATGAAGACCCTTTGAAGTCATATTGCATGGTACCCATTCCACGGGTTTCAACTACCCAGGTTTAAGGTATTCTTCCTTCAGCTAAAACATGCATGTGGAACCTAGAGTATGATCAACCATGTGATCGGGAGACGTGTTCAAATATGTCTCAGTTTTCGTACCCTGGTACTCGGGTGCAACATTCCAGACGCTTTACTAACACCCTCCCGACTTGGAGAGTCAGTCCCTTTAACCTCCTGTTTGGCCCAGTTTGCAATTTCTGTGGAAGATGAACAGGAATAGCGAGAACCAATGAGAGACTAGCTGGAGGTGTCTGGACGGGCAAATTTAACTCTCATTTCCCACCAGGAAGAGGAATTAACCAAAGGCTCAGCGTGCCGTGCCGGAACCAGATTAGGGCCTGAAGCCATCCTGCGGTGTTGCGGCCAGCTCAAAAGAAAGCGAGTTGAAGAAAGGAGCTCAGGGGCACTGTAATTCACAAACCTGCAGAGTTATAAATGACAGCTATCGTCCAAAAATATACTGAAGTAAGGCTGCCAAGAGGACTTGAAAGCGGGGCAGAATTGCAGGAAACCGATTTCAGGAGGCAGACTGGAATTGCATTGAAAGCATAGGAAAAGAGGCAGAACGTCCACAATGATGCACTTGGCCAAAAAGGGCGTATGCGTTTTTTCCTGAATATATTCAGGAAAAAACGCATACGCCCTTTTTGGCCAACCAAGCAAGCTTGCAAAGGAAATCTGCACTACAATGAAGTCTCACTTCCCCCCGGTCAAAAGGGCCATCTGAAAAAAGTGTAAAATCCAGAAAGGCAGGACAGGCCATGGAGAACTGGGAGCCTTGTTATGCTGATGGGCGGGATGTAAATTGCCAACAGACACTCAGGAGAAGTGTATGGTGTTTCCTGAAACATCTAAAAAACAAAGCAACAGAGCCTAGGGCACTTCCACTTATGGTCCTATAGCTTAGGGAAATTAAAATCAAAAAGACACAGCCACCCCAAAGTTTGGGACGCCTCTGTTTACAAGAACCTCGTTTACAGTACAAGTTCAACATCGCAGAAAGTGAAAAATGGATAAAGAAGTTGTGGTATTTACTTACAAAGCAATATCACTCAGCAATGAAATCTATGTCATCAGGCCCTTAGCAGCACAATGAGTGGATTCAGGTATGATGATTCTAACTGAAATAAGTCACACAGAAAAAGAAACATCATAAGATATCAGTAATACACGGAATGTAAACTTGGCTACACAGGAACTGAATTACAGAACAGAACAGGGTCTCAAATTTAGAAAACCAACTTATGCTTGCTTAAGGGTAAAGGTGAGTTGGGGTGCTGCATAAAACCAGAGATTGAAATGAGCACAGATAAAGTTCCTTAAGCCAAATATGGAATAGACAAGAGCTACTCCTTGCTCAACGAAATGGACTCAACACCGCATATTAAACGCCTAAGAATGTACCTGACTAGTAAGTATCTTAAAACCTATGGATTGCTATGTCTCCGAAAGAGAATCAAGCATGTGTACAGGGGCATAAACGCAGCAGTGATAGGATTGGAGAGGTTCGGTGAGCAAATGAAGACCCTTTGAAGTCATATTGCATGGTACCCATTCCACGGGTTTCAACTACCCAGGTTTAAGGTATTCTTCCTTCAGCTAAAACATGCATGTGGAACCTAGAGTATGATCAACCATGTGATCGGGAGACGTGTTCAAATATGTCTCAGTTTTCGTACCCTGGTACTCGGGTGCAACATTCCAGACGCTTTACTAACACCCTCCCGACTTGGAGAGTCAGTCCCTTTAACCTCCTGTTTGGCCCAGTTTGCAATTTCTGCGGAAGATGAACAGGAATAGCGAGAACCAATGAGAGACTAGCTGGAGGTGTCTGGACGGGCAAATTTAACTCTCATTTCCCACCAGGAAGAGGAATTAACCAAAGGCTCAGCATGCCGTGCCGGAACCAGATTAGGGCCTGAAGCCATCCTGCGGTGTTGCGGCCAGGTCACAAGAAAGAGAGTTGAAGAAAGGAGCTCAGGGGCACTGTAATTCACAAACCTGCAGAGTTATAAATGACAGCTATCGTCCAAAAATATACTGAAGTAAGGCTGCCAAGAGGACTTGAAAGCGGGGCAGAATTGCAGGAAACCGATTTCAGGAGGTAGACTGGAATTGCATTGAAAGCATAGGAAAAGAGGCAGAACGTCCACAATGATGCACTTGGCCAAAAAGGGCGTATGCGTTTTTTCCTGAATATATTCAGGAAAAAACGCATACACCCTTTTTGGCCAACCAAGCAAGCTTGCAAAGGAAATCTGCACTACAATGAAGTCTCACTTCCCCCCGGTCAAAAGGGCCATCTGAAAAAAGTGTAAAATCCAGAAAGGCAGGACAGGCCATGGAGAACTGGGAGCCTTGTTATGCTGATGGGCGGGATGTAAATTGCCAACAGACACTCGGGAGAAGTGTATGGTGTTTCCTGAAACATCTAAAAAACAAAGCAACAGAGCCTAGGGCACTTCCACTTATGGTCCTATAGCTTAGGGAAATTAAAATCAAAAAGACACAGCCACCCCAAAGTTTGGGACGCCTCTGTTTACAAGAACCTCGTTTACAGTACAAGTTCAACATCGCAGAAAGTGAAAAATGGATAAAGAAGTTGTGGTATTTACTTACAAAGCAATATCACTCAGCAATGAAATCTATGTCATCAGGCCCTTAGCAGCACAATGAGTGGATTCAGGTATGATGATTCTAACTGAAATAAGTCACACAGAAGAAGAAACATCATAAGATATCAGTAATACACGGAATGTAAACTTGGCTACACAGGAACTGAATTACAGAACAGAACAGGGTCTCAAATTTAGAAAACCAACTTATGCTTGCTTAAGGGGAAAGGGGAGTTGGGGTGCTGCATAAAACCAGAGATTGAAATGAGCACAGATAAAGTTCCTTAAGCCAAATATGGAATAGACAAGAGCTACTCCTTGCTCAACGAAATGGACTCAACACCGCATATTAAATGCCTAAGAATGTACCTGACTAGTAAGTATCTTAAAACCTATGGATTGCTATGTCTCCGAAAGAGAATCAAGCATGTGTACAGGGGCATAAACGCAGCAGTGATAGGATTGGAGAGGTTCGGTGAGCAAATGAAGACCCTTTGAAGTCATATTGCATGGTACCCATTCCACGGGTTTCAACTACCCAGGTTTAAGGTATTCTTCCTTCAGCTAAAACATGCATGTGGAACCTAGAGTATGATCAACCATGTGATCGGGAGACGTGTTCAAATATGTCTCAGTTTTCGTACCCTGGTACTCGGGTGCAACATTCCAGACGCTTTACTAACACCCTCCCGACTTGGAGAGTCAGTCCCTTTAACCTCCTGTTTGGCCCAGTTTGCAATTTCTGCGGAAGATGAACAGGAATAGCGAGAACCAATGAGAGACTAGCTGGAGGTGTCTGGACGGGCAAATTTAACTCTCATTTCCCACCAGGAAGAGGAATTAACCAAAGGCTCAGCGTGCCGTGCCGGAACCAGATTAGGGCCTGAAGCCATCCTGCGGTGTTGCGGCCAGCTCAAAAGAAAGCGAGTTGAAGAAAGGAGCTCAGGGGCACTGTAATTCACAAACCTGCAGAGTTATAAATGACAGCTATCGTCCAAAAATATACTGAAGTAAGGCTGCCAAGAGGACTTGAAAGCGGGGCAGAATTGCAGGAAACCGATTTCAGGAGGTAGACTGGAATTGCAGTGAAAGCATAGGAAAAGAGGCAGAACGTCCACAATGATGCACTTGGCCAAAAAGGGCGTATGCGTTTTTTCCTGAATATATTCAGGAAAAAACGCATACGCCCTTTTTGGCCAACCAAGCAAGCTTGCAAAGGAAATCTGCACTACAATGAAGTCTCACTTCCCCCCGGTCAAAAGGGCCATCTGAAAAAAGTGTAAAATCCAGAAAGGCAGGACAGGCCATGGAGAACTGGGAGCCTTGTTATGCTGATGGGCGGGATGTAAATTGCCAACAGACACTCGGGAGAAGTGTATGGTGTTTCCTGAAACATCTAAAAAACAAAGCAACAGAGCCTAGGGCACTTCCACTTATGGTCCTATAGCTTAGGGAAATTAAAATCAAAAAGACACAGCCACCCCAAAGTTTGGGACGCCTCTGTTTACAAGAACCTCATTTACAGTACAAGTTCAACATCGCAGAAAGTGAAAAATGGATAAAGAAGTTGTGGTATTTACTTACAAAGCAATATCACTCAGCAATGAAATCTATGTCATCAGGCCCTTAGCAGCACAATGAGTGGATTCAGGTACGATGATTCTAACTGAACTAAGTCACACAGAAAAAGAAACATCATAAGATATCAGTAATACACGGAATGTAAACTTGGCTACACAGGAACTGAATTACAGAACAGAACAGGGTCTCAAATTTAGAAAACCAACTTATGCTTGCTTAAGGGTAAAGGTGAGTTGGGGTGCTGCATAAAACCAGAGATTGAAATGAGCACAGATAAAGTTCCTTAAGCCAAATATGGAATAGACAAGAGCTACTCCTTGCTCAACGAAATGGACTCAACACCGCATATTAAACGCCTAAGAATGTACCTGACTAGTAAGTATCTTAAAACCTATGGATTGCTATGTCTCCGAAAGAGAATCAAGCATGTGTACAGGGGCATAAACGCAGCAGTGATAGGATTGGAGAGGTTCGGTGAGCAAATGAAGACCCTTTGAAGTCATATTGCATGGTACCCATTCCACGGGTTTCAACTACCCAGGTTTAAGGTATTCTTCCTTCAGCTAAAACATGCATGTGGAACCTAGAGTATGATCAACCATGTGATCGGGAGACGTGTTCAAATATGTCTCAGTTTTCGTACCCTGGTACTCGGGTGCAACATTCCAGACGCTTTACTAACACCCTCCCGACTTGGAGAGTCAGTCCCTTTAACCTCCTGTTTGGCCCAGTTTGCAATTTCTGTGGAAGATGAACAGGAATAGCGAGAACCAATGAGAGACTAGCTGGAGGTGTCTGGACGGGCAAATTTAACTCTCATTTCCCACCAGGAAGAGGAATTAACCAAAGGCTCAGCGTGCCGTGCCGGAACCAGATTAGGGCCTGAAGCCATCCTGCGGTGTTGCGGCCAGCTCAAAAGAAAGCGAGTTGAAGAAAGGAGCTCAGGGGCACTGTAATTCACAAACCTGCAGAGTTATAAATGACAGCTATCGTCCAAAAATATACTGAAGTAAGGCTGCCAAGAGGACTTGAAAGCGGGGCAGAATTGCAGGAAACCGATTTCAGGAGGTAGACTGGAATTGCAGTGAAAGCATAGGAAAAGAGGCAGAACGTCCACAATGATGCACTTGGCCAAAAAGGGCGTATGCGTTTTTTCCTGAATATATTCAGGAAAAAACGCATACGCCCTTTTTGGCCAACCAAGCAAGCTTGCAAAGGAAATCTGCACTACAATGAAGTCTCACTTCCCCCCGGTCAAAAGGGCCATCTGAAAAAAGTGTAAAATCCAGAAAGGCAGGACAGGCCATGGAGAACTGGGAGCCTTGTTATGCTGATGGGCGGGATGTAAATTGCCAACAGACACTCGGGAGAAGTGTATGGTGTTTCCTGAAACATCTAAAAAACAAAGCAACAGAGCCTAGGGCACTTCCACTTATGGTCCTATAGCTTAGGGAAATTAAAATCAAAAAGACACAGCCACCCCAAAGTTTGGGACGCCTCTGTTTACAAGAACCTCGTTTACAGTACAAGTTCAACATCGCAGAAAGTGAAAAATGGATAAAGAAGTTGTGGTATTTACTTACAAAGCAATATCACTCAGCAATGAAATCTATGTCATCAGGCCCTTAGCAGCACAATGAGTGGATTCAGGTATGATGATTCTAACTGAAATAAGTCACACAGAAAAAGAAACATCATAAGATATCAGTAATACACGGAATGTAAACTTGGCTACACAGGAACTGAATTACAGAACAGAACAGGGTCTCAAATTTAGAAAACCAACTTATGCTTGCTTAAGGGGAAAGGGGAGTTGGGGTGCTGCATAAAACCAGAGATTGAAATGAGCACAGATAAAGTTCCTTAAGCCAAATATGGAATAGACAAGAGCTACTCCTTGCTCAACGAAATGGACTCAACACCGCATATTAAACGCCTAAGAATGTACCTGACTAGTAAGTATCTTAAAACCTATGGATTGCTATGTCTCCGAAAGAGAATCAAGCATGTGTACAGGGGCATAAACGCAGCAGTGATAGGATTGGAGAGGTTCGGTGAGCAAATGAAGACCCTTTGAAGTCATATTGCATGGTACCCATTCCACGGGTTTCAACTACCCAGGTTTAAGGTATTCTTCCTTCAGCTAAAACATGCATGTGGAACCTAGAGTATGATCAACCATGTGATCGGGAGACGTGTTCAAATATGTCTCAGTTTTCGTACCCTGGTACTCGGGTGCAACATTCCAGACGCTTTACTAACACCCTCCCGACTTGGAGAGTCAGTCCCTTTAACCTCCTGTTTGGCCCAGTTTGCAATTTCTGCGGAAGATGAACAGGAATAGCGAGAACCAATGAGAGACTAGCTGGAGGTGTCTGGACGGGCAAATTTAACTCTCATTTCCCACCAGGAAGAGGAATTAACCAAAGGCTCAGCGTGCCGTGCCGGAACCAGATTAGGGCCTGAAGCCATCCTGCGGTGTTGCGGCCAGCTCAAAAGAAAGCGAGTTGAAGAAAGGAGCTCAGGGGCACTGTAATTCACAAACCTGCAGAGTTATAAATGACAGCTATCGTCCAAAAATATACTGAAGTAAGGCTGCCAAGAGGACTTGAAAGCGGGGCAGAATTGCAGGAAACCGATTTCAGGAGGTAGACTGGAATTGCAGTGAAAGCATAGGAAAAGAGGCAGAACGTCCACAATGATGCACTTGGCCAAAAAGGGCGTATGCGTTTTTTCCTGAATATATTCAGGAAAAAACGCATACGCCCTTTTTGGCCAACCAAGCAAGCTTGCAAAGGAAATCTGCACTACAATGAAGTCTCACTTCCCCCCGGTCAAAAGGGCCATCTGAAAAAAGTGTAAAATCCAGAAAGGCAGGACAGGCCATGGAGAACTGGGAGCCTTGTTATGCTGATGGGCGGGATGTAAATTGCCAACAGACACTCGGGAGAAGTGTATGGTGTTTCCTGAAACATCTAAAAAACAAAGCAACAGAGCCTAGGGCACTTCCACTTATGGTCCTATAGCTTAGGGAAATTAAAATCAAAAAGACACAGCCACCCCAAAGTTTGGGACGCCTCTGTTTACAAGAACCTCGTTTACAGTACAAGTTCAACATCGCAGAAAGTGAAAAATGGATAAAGAAGTTGTGGTATTTACTTACAAAGCAATATCACTCAGCAATGAAATCTATGTCATCAGGCCCTTAGCAGCACAATGAGTGGATTCAGGTATGATGATTCTAACTGAAATAAGTCACACAGAAAAAGAAACATCATAAGATATCAGTAATACACGGAATGTAAACTTGGCTACACAGGAACTGAATTACAGAACAGAACAGGGTCTCAAATTTAGAAAACCAACTTATGCTTGCTTAAGGGGAAAGGTGAGTTGGGGTGCTGCATAAAACCAGAGATTGAAATGAGCACAGATAAAGTTCCTTAAGCCAAATATGGAATAGACAAGAGCTACTCCTTGCTCAACGAAATGGACTCAACACCGCATATTAAATGCCTAAGAATGTACCTGACTAGTAAGTATCTTAAAACCTATGGATTGCTATGTCTCTGAAAGAGAATCAAGCATGTGTACAGGGGCATAAACGCAGCAGTGATAGGATTGGAGAGGTTCGGTGAGCAAATGAAGACCCTTTGAAGTCATATTGCATGGTACCCATTCCACGGGTTTCAACTACCCAGGTTTAAGGTATTCTTCCTTCAGCTAAAACATGCATGTGGAACCTAGAGTATGATCAACCATGTGATCGGGAGATGTGTTCAAATATGTCTCAGTTTTCGTACCCTGGTACTCGGGTGCAACATTCCAGACGCTTTACTAACACCCTCCCGACTTGGAGAGTCAGTCCCTTTAACCTCCTGTTTGGCCCAGTTTGCAATTTCTGCGGAAGATGAACAGGAATAGCGAGAACCAATGAGAGACTAGCTGGAGGTGTCTGGACGGGCAAATTTAACTCTCATTTCCCACCAGGAAGAGGAATTAACCAAAGGCTCAGCGTGCCGTGCCGGAACCAGATTAGGGCCTGAAGCCATCCTGCGGTGTTGCGGCCAGCTCAAAAGAAAGCGAGTTGAAGAAAGGAGCTCAGGGGCACTGTAATTCACAAACCTGCAGAGTTATAAATGACAGCTATCGTCCAAAAATATACTGAAGTAAGGCTGCCAAGAGGACTTGAAAGCGGGGCAGAATTGCAGGAAACCGATTTCAGGAGGCAGACTGGAATTGCATTGAAAGCATAGGAAAAGAGGCAGAACGTCCACAATGATGCACTTGGCCAAAAAGGGCGTATGCGTTTTTTCCTGAATATATTCAGGAAAAAACGCATACGCCCTTTTTGGCCAACCAAGCAAGCTTGCAAAGGAAATCTGCACTACAATGAAGTCTCACTTCCCCCCGGTCAAAAGGGCTATCTGAAAAAAGTGTAAAATCCAGAAAGGGAGGACAGGCCATGGAGAACTGGGAGCCTTGTTATGCTGATGGGCGGGATGTAAATTGCCAACAGACACTCGGGAGAAGTGTATGGTGTTTCCTGAAACATCTAAAAAACAAAGCAACAGAGCCTAGGGCACTTCCACTTATGGTCCTATAGCTTAGGGAAATTAAAATCAAAAAGACACAGCCACCCCAAAGTTTGGGACGCCTCTGTTTACAAGAACCTCGTTTAGCGTACAAGTTCAACATCGCAGAAAGTGAAAAATGGATAAAGAAGTTGTGGTATTTACTTACAAAGCAATATCACTCAGCAATGAAATCTATGTCATCAGGCCCTTAGCAGCACAATGAGTGGATTCAGGTATGATGATTCTAACTGAAATAAGTCACACAGAAAAAGAAACATCATAAGATATCAGTAATACACGGAATGTAAACTTGGCTACACAGGAACTGAATTACAGAACAGAACAGGGTCTCAAATTTAGAAAACCAACTTATGCTTGCTTAAGGGGAAAGGTGAGTTGGGGTGCTGCATAAAACCAGAGATTGAAATGAGCACAGATAAAGTTCCTTAAGCCAAATATGGAATAGACAAGAGCTACTCCTTGCTCAACGAAATGGACTCAACACCGCATATTAAATGCCTAAGAATGTACCTGACTAGTAAGTATCTTAAAACCTATGGATTGCTATGTCTCCGAAAGAGAATCAAGCATGTGTACAGGGGCATAAACGCAGCAGTGATAGGATTGGAGAGGTTCGGTGAGCAAATGAAGACCCTTTGAAGTCATATTGCATGGTACCCATTCCACGGGTTTCAACTACCCAGGTTTAAGGTATTCTTCCTTCAGCTAAAACATGCATGTGGAACCTAGAGTATGATCAACCATGTGATCGGGAGACGTGTTCAAATATGTCTCAGTTTTCGTACCCTGGTACTCGGGTGCAACATTCCAGACGCTTTACTAACACCCTCCCGACTTGGAGAGTCAGTCCCTTTAACCTCCTGTTTGGCCCAGTTTGCAATTTCTGCGGAAGATGAACAGGAATAGCGAGAACCAATGAGAGACTAGCTGGAGGTGTCTGGACGGGCAAATTTAACTCTCATTTCCCACCAGGAAGAGGAATTAACCAAAGGCTCAGCGTGCCGTGCCGGAACCAGATTAGGGCCTGAAGCCATCCTGCGGTGTTGCGGCCAGCTCAAAAGAAAGCGAGTTGAAGAAAGGAGCTCAGGGGCACTGTAATTCACAAACCTGCAGAGTTATAAATGACAGCTATCGTCCAAAAATATACTGAAGTAAGGCTGCCAAGAGGACTTGAAAGCGGGGCAGAATTGCAGGAAACCGATTTCAGGAGGTAGACTGGAATTGCATTGAAAGCATAGGAAAAGAGGCAGAACGTCCACAATGATGCACTTGGCCAAAAAGGGCGTATGCGTTTTTTCCTGAATATATTCAGGAAAAAACGCATACGCCCTTTTTGGCCAACCAAGCAAGCTTGCAAAGGAAATCTGCACTACAATGAAGTCTCACTTCCCCCCGGTCAAAAGGGCCATCTGAAAAAAGTGTAAAATCCAGAAAGGCAGGACAGGCCATGGAGAACTGGGAGCCTTGTTATGCTGATGGGCGGGATGTAAATTGCCAACAGACACTCGGGAGAAGTGTATGGTGTTTCCTGAAACATCTAAAAAACAAAGCAACAGAGCCTAGGGCACTTCCACTTATGGTCCTATAGCTTAGGGAAATTAAAATCAAAAAGACACAGCCACCCCAAAGTTTGGGACGCCTCTGTTTACAAGAACCTCGTTTACAGTACAAGTTCAACATCGCAGAAAGTGAAAAATGGATAAAGAAGTTGTGGTATTTACTTACAAAGCAATATCACTCAGCAATGAAATCTATGTCATCAGGCCCTTAGCAGCACAATGAGTGGATTCAGGTATGATGATTCTAACTGAAATAAGTCACACAGAAAAAGCAACATCATAAGATATCAGTAATACACGGAATGTAAACTTGGCTACACAGGAACTGAATTACAGAACAGAACAGGGTCTCAAATTTAGAAAACCAACTTATGCTTGCTTAAGGGTAAAGGTGAGTTGGGGTCCTGCATAAAACCAGAGATTGAAATGAACACAGATAAAGTTCCTTAAGCCAAATATGGAATAGACAAGAGCTACTCCTTGCTCAACGAAATGGACTCAACACCGCATATTAAATGCCTAAGAATGTACCTGACTAGTAAGTATCTTAAAACCTATGGATTGCTATGTCTCCGAAAGTGAATCAAGCATGTGTACAGGGGCATAAACGCAGCAGTGATAGGATTGGAGAGGTTCGGTGAGCAAATGAAGACCCTTTGAAGTCATATTGCATGGTACCCATTCCACGGGTTTCAACTACCCAGGTTTAAGGTATTCTTCCTTCAGCTAAAACATGCATGTGGAACCTAGAGTATGATCAACCATGTGACCGGGAGACGTGTTCAAATATGTCTCAGTTTTCGTACCCTGGTACTCGGGTGCAACATTCCAGACGCTTTACTAACACCCTCCCGACTTGGAGAGTCAGTCCCTTTAACCTCCTGTTTGGCCCAGTTTGCAATTTCTGCGGAAGATGAACAGGAATAGCGAGAACCAATGAGAGACTAGCTGGAGGTGTCTGGACGGGCAAATTTAACTCTCATTTCCCACCAGGAAGAGGAATTAACCAAAGGCTCAGCGTGCCGTGCCGGAACCAGATTAGGGCCTGAAGCCATCCTGCGGTGTTGCGGCCAGCTCAAAAGAAAGCGAGTTGAAGAAAGGAGCTCAGGGGCACTGTAATTCACAAACCTGCAGAGTTATAAATGACAGCTATCGTCCAAAAATATACTGAAGTAAGGCTGCCAAGAGGACTTGAAAGCAGGGCAGAATTGCAGGAAACCGATTTCAGGAGGCAGACTGGAATTGCATTGAAAGCATAGGAAAAGAGGCAGAACGTCCACAATGATGCACTTGGCCAAAAAGGGCGTATGCGTTTTTTCCTGAATATATTCAGGAAAAAACGCATACGCCCTTTTTGGCCAACCAAGCAAGCTTGCAAAGGAAATCTGCACTACAATGAAGTCTCACTTCCCCCCGGTCAAAAGGGCCATCTGAAAAAAGTGTAAAATCCAGAAAGGCAGGACAGGCCATGGAGAACTGGGAGCCTTGTTATGCTGATGGGCGGGATGTAAATTGCCAACAGACACTCGGGAGAAGTGTATGGTGTTTCCTGAAACATCTAAAAAACAAAGCAACAGAGCCTAGGGCACTTCCACTTATGGTCCTATAGCTTAGGGAAATTAAAATCAAAAAGACACAGCCACCCCAAAGTTTGGGACGCCTCTGTTTACAAGAACCTCGTTTACAGTACAAGTTCAACATCGCAGAAAGTGAAAAATGGATAAAGAAGTTGTGGTATTTACTTACAAAGCAATATCACTCAGCAATGAAATCTATGTCATCAGGCCCTTAGCAGCACAATGAGTGGATTCAGGTATGATGATTCTAACTGAAATAAGTCACACAGAAAAAGAAACATCATAAGATATCAGTAATACACGGAATGTAAACTTGGCTACACAGGAACTGAATTACAGAACAGAACAGGGTCTCAAATTTAGAAAACCAACTTATGCTTGCTTAAGGGTAAAGGTGAGTTGGGGTCCTGCATAAAACCAGAGATTGAAATGAACACAGATAAAGTTCCTTAAGCCAAATATGGAATAGACAAGAGCTACTCCTTGCTCAACGAAATGGACTCAACACCGCATATTAAATGCCTAAGAATGTACCTGACTAGTAAGTATCTTAAAACCTATGGATTGCTATGTCTCCGAAAGTGAATCAAGCATGTGTACAGGGGCATAAACGCAGCAGTGATAGGATTGGAGAGGTTCGGTGAGCAAATGAAGACCCTTTGAAGTCATATTGCATGGTACCCATTCCACGGGTTTCAACTACCCAGGTTTAAGGTATTCTTCCTTCAGCTAAAACATGCATGTGGAACCTAGAGTATGATCAACCATGTGACCGGGAGACGTGTTCAAATATGTCTCAGTTTTCGTACCCTGGTACTCGGGTGCAACATTCCAGACGCTTTACTAACACCCTCCCGACTTGGAGAGTCAGTCCCTTTAACCTCCTGTTTGGCCCAGTTTGCAATTTCTGCGGAAGATGAACAGGAATAGCGAGAACCAATGAGAGACTAGCTGGAGGTGTCTGGACGGGCAAATTTAACTCTCATTTCCCACCAGGAAGAGGAATTAACCAAAGGCTCAGCGTGCCGTGCCGGAACCAGATTAGGGCCTGAAGCCATCCTGCGGTGTTGCGGCCAGCTCAAAAGAAAGCGAGTTGAAGAAAGGAGCTCAGGGGCACTGTAATTCACAAACCTGCAGAGTTATAAATGACAGCTATCGTCCAAAAATATACTGAAGTAAGGCTGCCAAGAGGACTTGAAAGCAGGGCAGAATTGCAGGAAACCGATTTCAGGAAGCAGACTGGAATTGCATTGAAAGCATAGGAAAAGAGGCAGAACGTCCACAATGATGCACTTGGCCAAAAAGGGCGTATGCGTTTTTTCCTGAATATATTCAGGAAAAAACGCATACGCCCTTTTTGGCCAACCAAGCAAGCTTGCAAAGGAAATCTGCACTACAATGAAGTCTCACTTCCCCCCGGTCAAAAGGGCCATCTGAAAAAAGTGTAAAATCCAGAAAGGCAGGACAGGCCATGGAGAACTGGGAGCCTTGTTATGCTGATGGGCGGGATGTAAATTGCCAACAGACACTCGGGAGAAGTGTATGGTGTTTCCTGAAACATCTAAAAAACAAAGCAACAGAGCCTAGGGCACTTCCACTTATGGTCCTATAGCTTAGGGAAATTAAAATCAAAAAGACACAGCCACCCCAAAGTTTGGGACGCCTCTGTTTACAAGAACCTCGTTTAGCGTACAAGTTCAACATCGCAGAAAGTGAAAAATGGATAAAGAAGTTGTGGTATTTACTTACAAAGCAATATCACTCAGCAATGAAATCTATGTCATCAGGCCCTTAGCAGCACAATGAGTGGATTCAGGTATGATGATTCTAACTGAAATAAGTCACACAGAAAAAGAAACATCATAAGATATCAGTAATACACGGAATGTAAACTTGGCTACACAGGAACTGAATTACAGAACAGAACAGGGTCTCAAATTTAGAAAACCAACTTATGCTTGCTTAAGGGGAAAGGTGAGTTGGGGTGCTGCATAAAACCAGAGATTGAAATGAGCACAGATAAAGTTCCTTAAGCCAAATATGGAATAGACAAGAGCTACTCCTTGCTCAACGAAATGGACTCAACACCGCATATTAAATGCCTAAGAATGTACCTGACTAGTAAGTATCTTAAAACCTATGGATTGCTATGTCTCCGAAAGAGAATCAAGCATGTGTACAGGGGCATAAACGCAGCAGTGATAGGATTGGAGAGGTTCGGTGAGCAAATGAAGACCCTTTGAAGTCATATTGCATGGTACCCATTCCACGGGTTTCAACTACCCAGGTTTAAGGTATTCTTCCTTCAGCTAAAACATGCATGTGGAACCTAGAGTATGATCAACCATGTGATCGGGAGACGTGTTCAAATATGTCTCAGTTTTCGTACCCTGGTACTCGGGTGCAACATTCCAGACGCTTTACTAACACCCTCCCGACTTGGAGAGTCAGTCCCTTTAACCTCCTGTTTGGCCCAGTTTGCAATTTCTGCGGAAGATGAACAGGAATAGCGAGAACCAATGAGAGACTAGCTGGAGGTGTCTGGACGGGCAAATTTAACTCTCATTTCCCACCAGGAAGAGGAATTAACCAAAGGCTCAGCGTGCCGTGCCGGAACCAGATTAGGGCCTGAAGCCATCCTGCGGTGTTGCGGCCAGCTCAAAAGAAAGCGAGTTGAAGAAAGGAGCTCAGGGGCACTGTAATTCACAAACCTGCAGAGTTATAAATGACAGCTATCGTCCAAAAATATACTGAAGTAAGGCTGCCAAGAGGACTTGAAAGCGGGGCAGAATTGCAGGAAACCGATTTCAGGAGGTAGACTGGAATTGCATTGAAAGCATAGGAAAAGAGGCAGAACGTCCACAATGATGCACTTGGCCAAAAAGGGCGTATGCGTTTTTTCCTGAATATATTCAGGAAAAAACGCATACGCCCTTTTTGGCCAACCAAGCAAGCTTGCAAAGGAAATCTGCACTACAATGAAGTCTCACTTCCCCCCGGTCAAAAGGGCCATCTGAAAAAAGTGTAAAATCCAGAAAGGCAGGACAGGCCATGGAGAACTGGGAGCCTTGTTATGCTGATGGGCGGGATGTAAATTGCCAACAGACACTCGGGAGAAGTGTATGGTGTTTCCTGAAACATCTAAAAAACAAAGCAACAGAGCCTAGGGCACTTCCACTTATGGTCCTATAGCTTAGGGAAATTAAAATCAAAAAGACACAGCCACCCCAAAGTTTGGGACGCCTCTGTTTACAAGAACCTCGTTTACAGTACAAGTTCAACATCGCAGAAAGTGAAAAATGGATAAAGAAGTTGTGGTATTTACTTACAAAGCAATATCACTCAGCAATGAAATCTATGTCATCAGGCCCTTAGCAGCACAATGAGTGGATTCAGGTATGATGATTCTAACTGAAATAAGTCACACAGAAAAAGCAACATCATAAGATATCAGTAATACACGGAATGTAAACTTGGCTACACAGGAACTGAATTACAGAACAGAACAGGGTCTCAAATTTAGAAAACCAACTTATGCTTGCTTAAGGGTAAAGGTGAGTTGGGGTCCTGCATAAAACCAGAGATTGAAATGAACACAGATAAAGTTCCTTAAGCCAAATATGGAATAGACAAGAGCTACTCCTTGCTCAACGAAATGGACTCAACACCGCATATTAAATGCCTAAGAATGTACCTGACTAATAAGTATCTTAAAACCTATGGATTGCTATGTCTCCGAAAGTGAATCAAGCATGTGTACAGGGGCATAAACGCAGCAGTGATAGGATTGGAGAGGTTCGGTGAGCAAATGAAGACCCTTTGAAGTCATATTGCATGGTACCCATTCCACGGGTTTCAACTACCCAGGTTTAAGGTATTCTTCCTTCAGCTAAAACATGCATGTGGAACCTAGAGTATGATCAACCATGTGATCGGGAGACGTGTTCAAATATGTCTCAGTTTTCGTACCCTGGTACTCGGGTGCAACATTCCAGACGCTTTACTAACACCCTCCCGACTTGGAGAGTCAGTCCCTTTAACCTCCTGTTTGGCCCAGTTTGCAATTTCTGCGGAAGATGAACAGGAATAGCGAGAACCAATGAGAGACTAGCTGGAGGTGTCTGGACGGGCAAATTTAACTCTCATTTCCCACCAGGAAGAGGAATTAACCAAAGGCTCAGCGTGCCGTGCCGGAACCAGATTAGGGCCTGAAGCCATCCTGCGGTGTTGCGGCCAGCTCAAAAGAAAGCGAGTTGAAGAAAGGAGCTCAGGGGCACTGTAATTCACAAACCTGCAGAGTTATAAATGACAGCTATCGTCCAAAAATATACTGAAGTAAGGCTGCCAAGAGGACTTGAAAGCAGGGCAGAATTGCAGGAAACCGATTTCAGGAGGCAGACTGGAATTGCATTGAAAGCATAGGAAAAGAGGCAGAACGTCCACAATGATGCACTTGGCCAAAAAGGGCGTATGCGTTTTTTCCTGAATATATTCAGGAAAAAACGCATACGCCCTTTTTGGCCAACCAAGCAAGCTTGCAAAGGAAATCTGCACTACAATGAAGTCTCACTTCCCCCCGGTCAAAAGGGCCATCTGAAAAAAGTGTAAAATCCAGAAAGGCAGGACAGGCCATGGAGAACTGGGAGCCTTGTTATGCTGATGGGCGGGATGTAAATTGCCAACAGACACTCGGGAGAAGTGTATGGTGTTTCCTGAAACATCTAAAAAACAAAGCAACAGAGCCTAGGGCACTTCCACTTATGGTCCTATAGCTTAGGGAAATTAAAATCAAAAAGACACAGCCACCCCAAAGTTTGGGACGCCTCTGTTTACAAGAACCTCGTTTACAGTACAAGTTCAACATCGCAGAAAGTGAAAAATGGATAAAGAAGTTGTGGTATTTACTTACAAAGCAATATCACTCAGCAATGAAATCTATGTCATCAGGCCCTTAGCAGCACAATGAGTGGATTCAGGTATGATGATTCTAACTGAAATAAGTCACACAGAAAAAGAAACATCATAAGATATCAGTAATACACGGAATGTAAACTTGGCTACACAGGAACTGAATTACAGAACAGAACAGGGTCTCAAATTTAGAAAACCAACTTATGCTTGCTTAAGGGTAAAGGTGAGTTGGGGTCCTGCATAAAACCAGAGATTGAAATGAACACAGATAAAGTTCCTTAAGCCAAATATGGAATAGACAAGAGCTACTCCTTGCTCAACGAAATGGACTCAACACCGCATATTAAATGCCTAAGAATGTACCTGACTAGTAAGTATCTTAAAACCTATGGATTGCTATGTCTCCGAAAGTGAATCAAGCATGTGTACAGGGGCATAAACGCAGCAGTGATAGGATTGGAGAGGTTCGGTGAGCAAATGAAGACCCTTTGAAGTCATATTGCATGGTACCCATTCCACGGGTTTCAACTACCCAGGTTTAAGGTATTCTTCCTTCAGCTAAAACATGCATGTGGAACCTAGAGTATGATCAACCATGTGACCGGGAGACGTGTTCAAATATGTCTCAGTTTTCGTACCCTGGTACTCGGGTGCAACATTCCAGACGCTTTACTAACACCCTCCCGACTTGGAGAGTCAGTCCCTTTAACCTCCTGTTTGGCCCAGTTTGCAATTTCTGCGGAAGATGAACAGGAATAGCGAGAACCAATGAGAGACTAGCTGGAGGTGTCTGGACGGGCAAATTTAACTCTCATTTCCCACCAGGAAGAGGAATTAACCAAAGGCTCAGCATGCCGTGCCGGAACCAGATTAGGGCCTGAAGCCATCCTGCGGTGTTGCGGCCAGCTCAAAAGAAAGCGAGTTGAAGAAAGGAGCTCAGGGGCACTGTAATTCACAAACCTGCAGAGTTATAAATGACAGCTATCGTCCAAAAATATACTGAAGTAAGGCTGCCAAGAGGACTTGAAAGCAGGGCAGAATTGCAGGAAACCGATTTCAGGAGGCAGACTGGAATTGCATTGAAAGCATAGGAAAAGAGGCAGAACGTCCACAATGATGCACTTGGCCAAAAAGGGCGTATGCGTTTTTTCCTGAATATATTCAGGAAAAAACGCATACGCCCTTTTTGGCCAACCAAGCAAGCTTGCAAAGGAAATCTGCACTACAATGAAGTCTCACTTCCCCCCGGTCAAAAGGGCCATCTGAAAAAAGTGTAAAATCCAGAAAGGCAGGACAGGCCATGGAGAACTGGGAGCCTTGTTATGCTGATGGGCGGGATGTAAATTGCCAACAGACACTCGGGAGAAGTGTATGGTGTTTCCTGAAACATCTAAAAAACAAAGCAACAGAGCCTAGGGCACTTCCACTTATGGTCCTATAGCTTAGGGAAATTAAAATCAAAAAGACACAGCCACCCCAAAATTTGGGACGCCTCTGTTTACAAGAACCTCGTTTAGCGTACAAGTTCAACATCGCAGAAAGTGAAAAATGGATAAAGAAGTTGTGGTATTTACTTACAAAGCAATATCACTCAGCAATGAAATCTATGTCATCAGGCCCTTAGCAGCACAATGAGTGGATTCAGGTATGATGATTCTAACTGAAATAAGTCACACAGAAAAAGAAACATCATAAGATATCAGTAATACACGGAATGTAAACTTGGCTACACAGGAACTGAATTACAGAACAGAACAGGGTCTCAAATTTAGAAAACCAACTTATGCTTGCTTAAGGGGAAAGGTGAGTTGGGGTGCTGCATAAAACCAGAGATTGAAATGAGCACAGATAAAGTTCCTTAAGCCAAATATGGAATAGACAAGAGCTACTCCTTGCTCAACGAAATGTACTCAACACCGCATATTAAATGCCTAAGAATGTACCTGACTAGTAAGTATCTTAAAACCTATGGATTGCTATGTCTCCGAAAGAGAATCAAGCATGTGTACAGGGGCATAAACGCAGCAGTGATAGGATTGGAGAGGTTCAGTGAGCAAATGAAGACCCTTTGAAGTCATATTGCATGGTACCCATTCCACGGGTTTCAAATACCCAGGTTTAAGGTATTCTTCCTTCAGCTAAAACATGCATGTGGAACCTAGAGTATGATCAACCATGTGATCGGGAGACGTGTTCAAATATGTCTCAGTTTTCGTACCCTGGTACTCGGGTGCAACATTCCAGACGCTTTACTAACACCCTCCCGACTTGGAGAGTCAGTCCCTTTAACCTCCTGTTTGGCCCAGTTTGCAATTTCTGCGGAAGATGAACAGGAATAGCGAGAACCAATGAGAGACTAGCTGGAGGTGTCTGGACGGGCAAATTTAACTCTCATTTCCCACCAGGAAGAGGAATTAACCAAAGGCTCAGCGTGCCGTGCCAGAACCAGATTAGGGCCTGAAGCCATCCTGCGGTGTTGCGGCCAGCTCAAAAGAAAGCGAGTTGAAGAAAGGAGCTCAGGGGCACTGTAATTCACAAACCTGCAGAGTTATAAATGACAGCTATCGTCCAAAAATATACTGAAGTAAGGCTGCCAAGAGGACTTGAAAGCGGGACAGAATTGCAGGAAACCGATTTCAGGAGGTAGACTGGAATTGCATTGAAAGCATAGGAAAAGAGGCAGAACGTCCACAATGATGCACTTGGCCAAAAAGGGCGTATGCGTTTTTTCCTGAATATATTCAGGAAAAAACGCATACGCCCTTTTTGGCCAACCAAGCAAGCTTGCAAAGGAAATCTGCACTACAATGAAGTCTCACTTCCCCCCGGTCAAAAGGGCCATCTGAAAAAAGTGTAAAATCCAGAAAGGCAGGACAGGCCATGGAGAACTGGGAGCCTTGTTATGCTGATGGGCGGGATGTAAATTGCCAACAGACACTCGGGAGAAGTGTATGGTGTTTCCTGAAACATCTAAACAACAAAGCAACAGAGCCTAGGGCACTTCCACTTATGGTCCTATAGCTTAGGGAAATTAAAATCAAAAAGACACAGCCACCCCAAAGTTTGGGACGCCTCTGTTTACAAGAACCTCGTTTACAGTACAAGTTCAACATCGCAGAAAGTGAAAAATGGATAAAGAAGTTGTGGTATTTACTTACAAAGCAATATCACTCAGCAATGAAATCTATGTCATCAGGCCCTTAGCAGCACAATGAGTGGATTCAGGTATGATGATTCTAACTGAAATAAGTCACACAGAAAAAGAAACATCATAAGATATCAGTAATACACGGAATGTAAACTTGGCTACACAGGAACTGAATTACAGAACAGAACAGGGTCTCAAATTTAGAAAACCAACTTATGCTTGCTTAAGGGGAAAGGTGAGTTGGGGTGCTGCATAAAACCAGAGATTGAAATGAGCACAGATAAAGTTCCTTAAGCCAAATATGGAATAGACAAGAGCTACTCCTTGCTCAACGAAATGGACTCAACACCGCATATTAAATGCCTAAGAATGTACCTGACTAGTAAGTATCTTAAAACCTATGGATTGCTATGTCTCCGAAAGAGAATCAAGCATGTGTACAGGGGCATAAACGCAGCAGTGATAGGATTGGAGAGGTTCGGTGAGCAAATGAAGACCCTTTGAAGTCATATTGCATGGTACCCATTCCACGGGTTTCAACTACCCAGGTTTAAGGTATTCTTCCTTCAGCTAAAACATGCATGTGGAACCTAGAGTATGATCAACCATGTGATCGGGAGACGTGTTCAAATATGTCTCAGTTTTCGTACCCTGGTACTCGGGTGCAACATTCCAGACGCTTTACTAACACCCTCCCGACTTGGAGAGTCAGTCCCTTTAACCTCCTGTTTGGCCCAGTTTGCAATTTCTGCGGAAGATGAACAGGAATAGCGAGAACCAATGAGAGACTAGCTGGAGGTGTCTGGACGGGCAAATTTAACTCTCATTTCCCACCAGGAAGAGGAATTAACCAAAGGCTCAGCGTGCCGTGCCGGAACCAGATTAGGGCCTGAAGCCATCCTGCGGTGTTGCGGCCAGCTCAAAAGAAAGCGAGTTGAAGAAAGGAGCTCAGGGGCACTGTAATTCACAAACCTGCAGAGTTATAAATGACAGCTATCGTCCAAAAATATACTGAAGTAAGGCTGCCAAGAGGACTTGAAAGCGGGGCAGAATTGCAGGAAACCGATTTCAGGAGGCAGACTGGAATTGCATTGAAAGCATAGGAAAAGAGGCAGAACGTCCACAATGATGCACTTGGCCAAAAAGGGCGTATGCGTTTTTTCCTGAATATATTCAGGAAAAAACGCATACGCCCTTTTTGGCCAACCAAGCAAGCTTGCAAAGGAAATCTGCACTACAATGAAGTCTCACTTCCCCCCGGTCAAAAGGGCCATCTGAAAAAAGTGTAAAATCCAGAAAGACAGGACAGGCCATGGAGAACTGGGAGCCTTGTTATGCTGATGGGCGGGATGTAAATTGCCAACAGACACTCGGGAGAAGTGTATGGTGTTTCCTGAAACATCTAAACAACAAAGCAACAGAGCCTAGGGCACTTCCACTTATGGTCCTATAGCTTAGGGAAATTAAAATCAAAAAGACACAGCCACCCCAAAGTTTGGGACACCTCTGTTTACAAGAACCTCGTTTACAGTACAAGTTCAACATCGCAGAAAGTGAAAAATGGATAAAGAAGTTGTGGTATTTACTTACAAAGCAATATCACTCAGCAATGAAATCTATGTCATCAGGCCCTTAGCAGCACAATGAGTGGATTCAGGTATGATGATTCTAACTGAAATAAGTCACACAGAAAAAGAAACATCATAAGATATCAGTAATACACGGAATGTAAACTTGGCTACACAGGAACTGAATTACAGAACAGAACAGGGTCTCAAATTTAGAAAACCAACTTATGCTTGCTTAAGGGGAAAGGTGAGTTGGGGTGCTGCATAAAACCAGAGATTGAAATGAACACAGATAAAGTTCCATAAGCCAAATATGGAATAGACAAGAGCTACTCCTTGCTCAACGAAATGGACTCAACACCGCATATTAAATGCCTAAGAATGTACCTGAATAGTAAGTATCTTAAAACCTATGGATTGCTATGTCTCCGAAAGAGAATCAAGCATGTGTACAGGGGCATAAATGCAGCAGTGATAGGATTGGAGAGGTTCGGTGAGCAAATGAAGACCCTTTGAAGTCATATTGCATGGTACCCATTCCACGGGTTTCAACTACCCAGGTTTAAGGTATTCTTCCTTCAGCTAAAACATGCATGTGGAACCTAGAGTATGATCAACCATGTGATCGGGAGACGTGTTCAAATATGTCTCAGTTTTCGTACCCTGGTACTCGGGTGCAACATTCCAGACGCTTTACTAACACCCTCCCGACTTGGAGAGTCAGTCCCTTTAACCTCCTGTTTGGCCCAGTTTGCAATTTCTGCGGAAGATGAACAGGAATAGCGAGAACTAATGAGAGACTAGCTGGAGGTGTCTGGACGGGCAAATTTAACTCTCATTTCCCACCAGGAAGAGGAATTAACCAAAGGCTCAGCGTGCCGTGCCGGAACCAGATTAGGGCCTGAAGCCATCCTGCGGTGTTGCGGCCAGCTCAAAAGAAAGCGAGTTGAAGAAAGGAGCTCAGGGGCACTGTAATTCACAAACCTGCAGAGTTATAAATGACAGCTATCGTCCAAAAATATACTGAAGTAAGGCTGCCAAGAGGACTTGAAAGCGGGGCAGAATTGCAGGAAACCGATTTCAGGAGGCAGACTGGAATTGCATTGAAAGCATAGGAAAAGAGGCAGAACGTCCACAATGATGCACTTGGCCAAAAAGGGCGTATGCGTTTTTTCCTGAATATATTCAGGAAAAAACGCATACGCCCTTTTTGGCCAACCAAGCAAGCTTGCAAAGGAAATCTGCACTACAATGAAGTCTCACTTCCCCCCGGTCAAAAGGGCCATCTGAAAAAAGTGTAAAATCCAGAAAGACAGGACAGGCCATGGAGAACTGGGAGCCTTGTTATGCTGATGGGCGGGATGTAAATTGCCAACAGACACTCGGGAGAAGTGTATGGTGTTTCCTGAAACATCTAAAAAACAAAGCAACAGAGCCTAGGGCACTTCCACTTATGGTCCTATAGCTTACGGAAATTAAAATCAAAAAGACACAGCCACCCCAAAGTTTGGGACGCCTCTGTTTACAAGAACCTCGTTTACAGTACAAGTTCAACATCGCAGAAAGTGAAAAATGGATAAAGAAGTTGTGGTATTTACTTACAAAGCAATATCACTCAGCAATGAAATCTATGTCATCAGGCCCTTAGCAGCACAATGAGTGGATTCAGGTATGATGATTCTAACTGAAATAAGTCACACAGAAAAAGAAACATCATAAGATATCAGTAATACACGGAATGTAAACTTGGCTACACAGGAACTGAATTACAGAACAGAACAGGGTCTCAAATTTAGAAAACCAACTTATGCTTGCTTAAGGGGAAAGGTGAGTTGGGGTGCTGCATAAAACCAGAGATTGAAATGAGCACAGATAAAGTTCCTTAAGCCAAATATGGAATAGACAAGAGCTACTCCTTGCTCAACGAAATGGACTCAACACCGCATATTAAATGCCTAAGAATGTACCTGACTAGTAAGTATCTTAAAACCTATGGATTGCTATGTCTCCGAAAGAGAATCAAGCATGTGTACAGGGGCATAAACGCAGCAGTGATAGGATTGGAGAGGTTCGGTGAGCAAATGAAGACCCTTTGAAGTCATATTGCATGGTACCCATTCCACGGGTTTCAACTACCCAGGTTTAAGGTATTCTTCCTTCAGCTAAAACATGCATGTGGAACCTAGAGTATGATCAACCATGTGATCGGGAGACGTGTTCAAATATGTCTCAGTTTTCGTACCCTGGTACTCGGGTGCAACATTCCAGACGCTTTACTAACACCCTCCCGACTTGGAGAGTCAGTCCCTTTAACCTCCTGTTTGGCCCAGTTTGCAATTTCTGCGGAAGATGAACAGGAATAGCGAGAACCAATGAGAGACTAGCTGGAGGTGTCTGGACGGGCAAATTTAACTCTCATTTCCCACCAGGAAGAGGAATTAACCAAAGGCTCAGCGTGCCGTGCCGGAACCAGATTAGGGCCTGAAGCCATCCTGCGGTGTTGCGGCCAGCTCAAAAGAAAGCGAGTTGAAGAAAGGAGCTCAGGGGCACTGTAATTCACAAACCTGCAGAGTTATAAATGACAGCTATCGTCCAAAAATATACTGAAGTAAGGCTGCCAAGAGGACTTGAAAGCGGGGCAGAATTGCAGGAAACCGATGTCAGGAGGTAGACTGGAATTGCATTGAAAGCATAGGAAAAGAGGCAGAACGTCCACAATGATGCACTTGGCCAAAAAGGGCGTATGCGTTTTTTCCTGAATATATTCAGGAAAAAACGCATACGCCCTTTTTGGCCAACCAAGCAAGCTTGCAAAGGAAATCTGCACTACAATGAAGTCTCACTTCCCCCCGGTCAAAAGGGCCATCTGAAAAAAGTGTAAAATCCAGAAAGGCAGGACAGGCCATGGAGAACTGGGAGCCTTGTTATGCTGATGGGCGGGATGTAAATTGCCAACAGACACTCGGGAGAAGTGTATGGTGTTTCCTGAAACATCTAAAAAACAAAGCAACAGAGCCTAGGGCACTTCCACTTATGGTCCTATAGCTTAGGGAAATTAAAATCAAAAAGACACAGCCACCCCAAAGTTTGGGACGCCTCTGTTTACAAGAACCTCGTTTACAGTACAAGTTCAACATCGCAGAAAGTGAAAAATGGATAAAGAAGTTGTGGTATTTACTTACAAAGCAATATCACTCAGCAATGAAATCTATGTCATCAGGCCCTTAGCAGCACAATGAGTGGATTCAGGTATGATGATTCTAACTGAAATAAGTCACACAGAAAAAGAAACATCATAAGATATCAGTAATACACGGAATGTAAACTTGGCTACACAGGAACTGAATTACAGAACAGAACAGGGTCTCAAATTTAGAAAACCAACTTATGCTTGCTTAAGGGGAAAGGTGAGTTGGGGTGCTGCATAAAACCAGAGATTGAAATGAGCACAGATAAAGTTCCTTAAGCCAAATATGGAATAGACAAGAGCTACTCCTTGCTTAACGAAATGGACTCAACACCCCATATTAAATGCCTAAGAATGTACCTGACTAGTAAGTATCTTAAAACCTATGGATTGCTATGTCTCCGAAAGAGAATCAAGCATGTGTACAGGGGCATAAACGCAGCAGTGATAGGATTGGAGAGGTTCGGTGAGCAAATGAAGACCCTTTGAAGTCATATTGCATGGTACCCATTCCACGGGTTTCAACTACCCAGGTTTAAGGTATTCTTCCTTCAGCTAAAACATGCATGTGGAACCTAGAGTATGATCAACCATGTGATCGGGAGACGTGTTCAAATATGTCTCAGTTTTCGTACCCTGGTACTCGGGTGCAACATTCCAGACGCTTTACTAACACCCTCCCGACTTGGAGAGTCAGTCCCTTTAACCTCCTGTTTGGCCCAGTTTGCAATTTCTGCGGAAGATGAACAGGAATAGCGAGAACCAATGAGAGACTAGCTGGAGGTGTCTGGACGGGCAAATTTAACTCTCATTTCCCACCAGGAAGAGGAATTAACCAAAGGCTCAGTGTGCCGTGCCGGAACCAGATTAGGGCCTGAAGCCATCCTGCGGTGTTGCGGCCAGCTCAAAAGAAAGCGAGTTGAAGAAAGGAGCTCAGGGGCACTGTAATTCACAAACCTGCAGAGTTATAAATGACAGCTATCGTCCAAAAATATACTGAAGTAAGGCTGCCAAGAGGACTTGAAAGCGGGGCAGAATTGCAGGAAACCGATGTCAGGAGGTAGACTGGAATTGCATTGAAAGCATAGGAAAAGAGGCAGAACGTCCACAATGATGCACTTGGCCAAAAAGGGCGTATGCGTTTTTTCCTGAATATATTCAGGAAAAAACGCATACGCCCTTTTTGGCCAACCAAGCAAGCTTGCAAAGGAAATCTGCACTACAATGAAGTCTCACTTCCCCCCGGTCAAAAGGGCCATCTGAAAAAAGTGTAAAATCCAGAAAGGCAGGACAGGCCATGGAGAACTGGGAGCCTTGTTATGCTGATGGGCGGGATGTAAATTGCCAACAGACACTCGGGAGAAGTGTATGGTGTTTCCTGAAACATCTAAAAAACAAAGCAACAGAGCCTAGGGCACTTCCACTTATGGTCCTATAGCTTAGGGAAATTAAAATCAAAAAGACACAGCCACCCCAAAGTTTGGGACGCCTCTGTTTACAAGAACCTCGTTTACAGTACAAGTTCAACATCGCAGAAAGTGAAAAATGGATAAAGAAGTTGTGGTATTTACTTACAAAGCAATATCACTCAGCAATGAAATCTATGTCATCAGGCCCTTAGCAGCACAATGAGTGGATTCAGGTATGATGATTCTAACTGAAATAAGTCACACAGAAAAAGAAACATCATAAGATATCAGTAATACACGGAATGTAAACTTGGCTACACAGGAACTGAATTACAGAACAGAACAGGGTCTCAAATTTAGAAAACCAACTTATGCTTGCTTAAGGGGAAAGGTGAGTTGGGGTGCTGCATGAAACCAGAGATTGAAATGAGCACAGATAAAGTTCCTTAAGCCAAATATGGAATAGACAAGAGCTACTCCTTGCTCAACGAAATGGACTCAACACCGCATATTAAATGCCTAAGAATGTACCTGACTAGTAAGTATCTTAAAACCTATGGATTGCTATGTCTCCGAAAGAGAATCAAGCATGTGTACAGGGGCATAAACGCAGCAGTGATAGGATTGGAGAGGTTCGGTGAGCAAATGAAGACCCTTTGAAGTCATATTGCATGGTACCCATTCCACGGGTTTCAACTACCCAGGTTTAAGGTATTCTTCCTTCAGCTAAAACATGCATGTGGAACCTAGAGTATGATCAACCATGTGATCGGGAGATGTGTTCAAATATGTCTCAGTTTTCGTACCCTGGTACTCGGGTGCAACATTCCAGACGCTTTACTAACACCCTCCCGACTTGGAGAGTCAGTCCCTTTAACCTCCTGTTTGGCCCAGTTTGCAATTTCTGCGGAAGATGAACAGGAATAGCGAGAACCAATGAGAGACTAGCTGGAGGTGTCTGGACGGGCAAATTTAACTCTCATTTCCCACCAGGAAGAGGAATTAACCAAAGGCTCAGCGTGCCGTGCCGGAACCAGATTAGGGCCTGAAGCCATCCTGCGGTGTTGCGGCCAGCTCAAAAGAAAGCGAGTTGAAGAAAGGAGCTCAGGGGCACTGTAATTCACAAACCTGCAGAGTTATAAATGACAGCTATCGTCCAAAAATATACTGAAGTAAGGCTGCCAAGAGGACTTGAAAGCGGGGCAGAATTGCAGGAAACCGATTTCAGGAGGTAGACTGGAATTGCATTGAAAGCATAGGAAAAGAGGCAGAACGTCCACAATGATGCACTTGGCCAAAAAGGGCGTATGCGTTTTTTCCTGAATATATTCAGGAAAAAACGCATACGCCCTTTTTGGCCAACCAAGCAAGCTTGCAAAGGAAATCTGCACTACAATGAAGTCTCACTTCCCCCCGGTCAAAAGGGCCATCTGAAAAAAGTGTAAAATCCAGAAAGGCAGGACAGGCCATGGAGAACTGGGAGCCTTGTTATGCTGATGGGCGGGATGTAAATTGCCAACAGACACTCGGGAGAAGTGTATGGTGTTTCCTGAAACATCTAAAAAACAAAGCAACAGAGCCTAGGGCACTTCCACTTATGGTCCTATAGCTTAGGGAAATTAAAATCAAAAAGACACAGCCACCCCAAAGTTTGGGACGCCTCTGTTTACAAGAACCTCGTTTACAGTACAAGTTCAACATCGCAGAAAGTGAAAAATGGATAAAGAAGTTGTGGTATTTACTTACAAAGCAATATCACTCAGCAATGAAATCTATGTCATCAGGCCCTTAGCAGCACAATGAGTGGATTCAGGTATGATGATTCTAACTGAAATAAGTCACACAGAAAAAGAAACATCATAAGATATCAGTAATACACGGAATGTAAACTTGGCTACACAGGAACTGAATTACAGAACAGAACAGGGTCTCAAATTTAGAAAACCAACTTATGCTTGCTTAAGGGGAAAGGTGAGTTGGGGTGCTGCATGAAACCAGAGATTGAAATGAGCACAGATAAAGTTCCTTAAGCCAAATATGGAATAGACAAGAGCTACTCCTTGCTCAACGAAATGGACTCAACACCGCATATTAAATGCCTAAGAATGTACCTGACTAGTAAGTATCTTAAAACCTATGGATTGCTATGTCTCCGAAAGAGAATCAAGCATGTGTACAGG
Source organism: Pseudorca crassidens (assembly GCF_039906515.1). Classification (NCBI taxonomy): domain Eukaryota; kingdom Metazoa; phylum Chordata; class Mammalia; order Artiodactyla; family Delphinidae; genus Pseudorca; species Pseudorca crassidens. The sequence goes on from NW_027136304.1 coordinate 2,954,743, forward strand.
GGCATAAACGCAGCAGTGATAGGATTGGAGAGGTTCGGTGAGCAAATGAAGACCCTTTGAAGTCATATTGCATGGTACCCATTCCACGGGTTTCAACTACCCAGGTTTAAGGTATTCTTCCTTCAGCTAAAACATGCATGTGGAACCTAGAGTATGATCAACCATGTGATCGGGAGACGTGTTCAAATATGTCTCAGTTTTCGTACCCTGGTACTCGGGTGCAACATTCCAGACGCTTTACTAACACCCTCCCGACTTGGAGAGTCAGTCCCTTTAACCTCCTGTTTGGCCCAGTTTGCAATTTCTGCGGAAGATGAACAGGAATAGCGAGAACCAATGAGAGACTAGCTGGAGGTGTCTGGACGGGCAAATTTAACTCTCATTTCCCACCAGGAAGAGGAATTAACCAAAGGCTCAGCGTGCCGTGCCGGAACCAGATTAGGGCCTGAAGCCATCCTGCGGTGTTGCGGCCAGCTCAAAAGAAAGCGAGTTGAAGAAAGGAGCTCAGGGGCACTGTAATTCACAAACCTGCAGAGTTATAAATGACAGCTATCGTCCAAAAATATACTGAAGTAAGGCTGCCAAGAGGACTTGAAAGCGGGGCAGAATTGCAGGAAACCGATTTCAGGAGGTAGACTGGAATTGCATTGAAAGCATAGGAAAAGAGGCAGAACGTCCACAATGATGCACTTGGCCAAAAAGGGCGTATGCGTTTTTTCCTGAATATATTCAGGAAAAAACGCATACGCCCTTTTTGGCCAACCAAGCAAGCTTGCAAAGGAAATCTGCACTACAATGAAGTCTCACTTCCCCCCGGTCAAAAGGGCCATCTGAAAAAAGTGTAAAATCCAGAAAGGCAGGACAGGCCATGGAGAACTGGGAGCCTTGTTATGCTGATGGGCGGGATGTAAATTGCCAACAGACACTCGGGAGAAGTGTATGGTGTTTCCTGAAACATCTAAAAAACAAAGCAACAGAGCCTAGGGCACTTCCACTTATGGTCCTATAGCTTAGGGAAATTAAAATCAAAAAGACACAGCCACCCCAAAGTTTGGGACGCCTCTGTTTACAAGAACCTCGTTTACAGTACAAGTTCAACATCGCAGAAAGTGAAAAATGGATAAAGAAGTTGTGGTATTTACTTACAAAGCAATATCACTCAGCAATGAAATCTATGTCATCAGGCCCTTAGCAGCACAATGAGTGGATTCAGGTATGATGATTCTAACTGAAATAAGTCACACAGAAAAAGAAACATCATAAGATATCAGTAATACACGGAATGTAAACTTGGCTACACAGGAACTGAATTACAGAACAGAACAGGGTCTCAAATTTAGAAAACCAACTTATGCTTGCTTAAGGGGAAAGGTGAGTTGGGGTGCTGCATGAAACCAGAGATTGAAATGAGCACAGATAAAGTTCCTTAAGCCAAATATGGAATAGACAAGAGCTACTCCTTGCTCAACGAAATGGACTCAACACCGCATATTAAATGCCTAAGAATGTACCTGACTAGTAAGTATCTTAAAACCTATGGATTGCTATGTCTCCGAAAGAGAATCAAGCATGTGTACAGGGGCATAAACGCAGCAGTGATAGGATTGGAGAGGTTCGGTGAGCAAATGAAGACCCTTTGAAGTCATATTGCATGGTACCCATTCCACGGGTTTCAACTACCCAGGTTTAAGGTATTCTTCCTTCAGCTAAAACATGCATGTGGAACCTAGAGTATGATCAACCATGTGATCGGGAGACGTGTTCAAATATGTCTCAGTTTTCGTACCCTGGTACTCGGGTGCAACATTCCAGACGCTTTACTAACACCCTCCCGACTTGGAGAGTCAGTCCCTTTAACCTCCTGTTTGGCCCAGTTTGCAATTTCTGCGGAAGATGAACAGGAATAGCGAGAACCAATGAGAGACTAGCTGGAGGTGTCTGGACGGGCAAATTTAACTCTCATTTCCCACCAGGAAGAGGAATTAACCAAAGGCTCAGCGTGCCGTGCCGGAACCAGATTAGGGCCTGAAGCCATCCTGCGGTGTTGCGGCCAGCTCAAAAGAAAGCGAGTTGAAGAAAGGAGCTCAGGGGCACTGTAATTCACAAACCTGCAGAGTTATAAATGACAGCTATCGTCCAAAAATATACTGAAGTAAGGCTGCCAAGAGGACTTGAAAGCGGGGCAGAATTGCAGGAAACCGATTTCAGGAGGTAGACTGGAATTGCATTGAAAGCATAGGAAAAGAGGCAGAACGTCCACAATGATGCACTTGGCCAAAAAGGGCGTATGCGTTTTTTCCTGAATATATTCAGGAAAAAACGCATACGCCCTTTTTGGCCAACCAAGCAAGCTTGCAAAGGAAATCTGCACTACAATGAAGTCTCACTTCCCCCCGGTCAAAAGGGCCATCTGAAAAAAGTGTAAAATCCAGAAAGGCAGTACAGGCCATGGAGAACTGGGAGCCTTGTTATGCTGATGGGCGGGATGTAAATTGCCAACAGACACTCGGGAGAAGTGTATGGTGTTTCCTGAAACATCTAAAAAACAAAGCAACAGAGCCTAGGGCACTTCCACTTATGGTCCTATAGCTTAGGGAAATTAAAATCAAAAAGACACAGCCACCCCAAAGTTTGGGACGCCTCTGTTTACAAGAACCTCGTTTACAGTACAAGTTCAACATCGCAGAAAGTGAAAAATGGATAAAGAAGTTGTGGTATTTACTTACAAAGCAATATCACTCAGCAATGAAATCTATGTCATCAGGCCCTTAGCAGCACAATGAGTGGATTCAGGTATGATGATTCTAACTGAAATAAGTCACACAGAAAAAGAAACATCATAAGATATCAGTAATACACGGAATGTAAACTTGGCTACACAGGAACTGAATTACAGAACAGAACAGGGTCTCAAATTTAGAAAACCAACTTATGCTTGCTTAAGGGGAAAGGTGAGTTGGGGTGCTGCATGAAACCAGAGATTGAAATGAGCACAGATAAAGTTCCTTAAGCCAAATATGGAATAGACAAGAGCTACTCCTTGCTCAACGAAATGGACTCAACACCGCATATTAAATGCCTAAGAATGTACCTGACTAGTAAGTATCTTAAAACCTATGGATTGCTATGTCTCCGAAAGAGAATCAAGCATGTGTACAGGGGCATAAACGCAGCAGTGATAGGATTGGAGAGGTTCGGTGAGCAAATGAAGACCCTTTGAAGTCATATTGCATGGTACCCATTCCACGGGTTTCAACTACCCAGGTTTAAGGTATTCTTCCTTCAGCTAAAACATGCATGTGGAACCTAGAGTATGATCAACCATGTGATCGGGAGACGTGTTCAAATATGTCTCAGTTTTCGTACCCTGGTACTCGGGTGCAACATTCCAGACGCTTTACTAACACCCTCCCGACTTGGAGAGTCAGTCCCTTTAACCTCCTGTTTGGCCCAGTTTGCAATTTCTGCGGAAGATGAACAGGAATAGCGAGAACCAATGAGAGACTAGCTGGAGGTGTCTGGACGGGCAAATTTAACTCTCATTTCCCACCAGGAAGAGGAATTAACCAAAGGCTCAGCGTGCCGTGCCGGAACCAGATTAGGGCCTGAAGCCATCCTGCGGTGTTGCGGCCAGCTCAAAAGAAAGCGAGTTGAAGAAAGGAGCTCAGGGGCACTGTAATTCACAAACCTGCAGAGTTATAAATGACAGCTATCGTCCAAAAATATACTGAAGTAAGGCTGCCAAGAGGACTTGAAAGCGGGGCAGAATTGCAGGAAACCGATTTCAGGAGGTAGACTGGAATTGCATTGAAAGCATAGGAAAAGAGGCAGAACGTCCACAATGATGCACTTGGCCAAAAAGGGCGTATGCGTTTTTTCCTGAATATATTCAGGAAAAAACGCATACGCCCTTTTTGGCCAACCAAGCAAGCTTGCAAAGGAAATCTGCACTACAATGAAGTCTCACTTCCCCCCGGTCAAAAGGGCCATCTGAAAAAAGTGTAAAATCCAGAAAGGCAGTACAGGCCATGGAGAACTGGGAGCCTTGTTATGCTGATGGGCGGGATGTAAATTGCCAACAGACACTCGGGAGAAGTGTATGGTGTTTCCTGAAACATCTAAAAAACAAAGCAACAGAGCCTAGGGCACTTCCACTTATGGTCCTATAGCTTAGGGAAATTAAAATCAAAAAGACACAGCCACCCCAAAGTTTGGGACGCCTCTGTTTACAAGAACCTCGTTTACAGTACAAGTTCAACATCGCAGAAAGTGAAAAATGGATAAAGAAGTTGTGGTATTTACTTACAAAGCAATATCACTCAGCAATGAAATCTATGTCATCAGGCCCTTAGCAGCACAATGAGTGGATTCAGGTATGATGATTCTAACTGAAATAAGTCACACAGAAGAAGAAACATCATAAGATATCAGTAATACACGGAATGTAAACTTGGCTACACAGGAACTGAATTACAGAACAGAACAGGGTCTCAAATTTAGAAAACCAACTTATGCTTGCTTAAGGGGAAAGGTGAGTTGGGGTGCTGCATAAAACCAGAGATTGAAATGAGCACAGATAAAGTTCCTTAAGCCAAATATGGAATAGACAAGAGCTACTCCTTGCTCAACGAAATGGACTCAACACCCCATATTAAATGCCTAAGAATGTACCTGACTAGTAAGTATCTTAAAACCTATGGATTGCTATGTCTCCGAAAGAGAATCAAGCATGTGTACAGGGGCATAAACGCAGCAGTGATAGGATTGGAGAGGTTCGGTGAGCAAATGAAGACCCTTTGAAGTCATATTGCATGGTACCCATTCCACGGGTTTCAACTACCCAGGTTTAAGGTATTCTTCCTTCAGCTAAAACATGCATGTGGAACCTAGAGTATGATCAACCATGTGATCGGGAGACGTGTTCAAATATGTCTCAGTTTTCGTACCCTGGTACTCGGGTGCAACATTCCAGACGCTTTACTAACACCCTCCCGACTTGGAGAGTCAGTCCCTTTAACCTCCTGTTTGGCCCAGTTTGCAATTTCTGCGGAAGATGAACAGGAATAGCGAGAACCAATGAGAGACTAGCTGGAGGTGTCTGGACGGGCAAATTTAACTCTCATTTCCCACCAGGAAGAGGAATTAACCAAAGGCTCAGCGTGCCGTGCCGGAACCAGATTAGGGCCTGAAGCCATCCTGCGGTGTTGCGGCCAGCTCAAAAGAAAGCGAGTTGAAGAAAGGAGCTCAGGGGCACTGTAATTCACAAACCTGCAGAGTTATAAATGACAGCTATCGTCCAAAAATATACTGAAGTAAGGCTGCCAAGAGGACTTGAAAGCGGGACAGAATTGCAGGAAACCGATTTCAGGAGGTAGACTGGAATTGCATTGAAAGCATAGGAAAAGAGGCAGAACGTCCACAATGATGCACTTGGCCAAAAAGGGCGTATGCGTTTTTTCCTGAATATATTCAGGAAAAAACGCATACGCCCTTTTTGGCCAACCAAGCAAGCTTGCAAAGGAAATCTGCACTACAATGAAGTCTCACTTCCCCCCGATCAAAAGGGCCATCTGAAAAAAGTGTAAAATCCAGAAAGGCAGGACAGGCCATGGAGAACTGGGAGCCTTGTTATGCTGATGGGCGGGATGTAAATTGCCAACAGACACTCGGGAGAAGTGTATGGTGTTTCCTGAAACATCTAAAAAACAAAGCAACAGAGCCTAGGGCACTTCCACTTATGGTCCTATAGCTTAGGGAAATTAAAATCAAAAAGACACAGCCACCCCAAAGTTTGGGACACCTCTGTTTACAAGAACCTCGTTTACAGTACAAGTTCAACATCGCAGAAAGTGAAAAATGGATAAAGAAGTTGTGGTATTTACTTACAAAGCAATATCACTCAGCAATGAAATCTATGTCATCAGGCCCTTAGCAGCACAATGAGTGGATTCAGGTATGATGATTCTAACTGAAATAAGTCACACAGAAAAAGAAACATCATAAGATATCAGTAATACACGGAATGTAAACTTGGCTACACAGGAACTGAATTACAGAACAGAACAGGGTCTCAAATTTAGAAAACCAAGTTATGCTTGCTTAAGGGGAAAGGTGAGTTGGGGTGCTGCATAAAACCAGAGATTGAAATGAGCACAGATAAAGTTCCTTAAGCCAAATATGGAATAGACAAGAGCTACTCCTTGCTCAACGAAATGGACTCAAAACCGCATATTAAATGCCTAAGAATGTACCTGACTAGTAAGTATCTTAAAACCTATGGATTGCTATGTCTCCAAAAGAGAATCAAGCATGTGTACAGGGGCATAAACGCAGCAGTGATAGGATTGGAGAGGTTCGGTGAGCAAATGAAGACCCTTTGAAGTCATATTGCATGGTACCCATTCCACGGGTTTCAACTACCCAGGTTTAAGGTATTCTTCCTTCAGCTAAAACATGCATGTGGAACCTAGAGTATGATCAACCATGTGATCGGGAGACGTGTTCAAATATGTCTCAGTTTTCGTACCCTGGTACTCGGGTGCAACATTCCAGACGCTTTACTAACACCCTCCCGACTTGGAGAGTCAGTCCCTTTAACCTCCTGTTTGGCCCAGTTTGCAATTTCTGCGGAAGATGAACAGGAATAGCGAGAACCAATGAGAGACTAGCTGGAGGTGTCTGGACGGGCAAATTTAACTCTCATTTCCCACCAGGAAGAGGAATTAACCAAAGGCTCAGCGTGCCGTGCCGGAACCAGATTAGGGCCTGAAGCCATCCTGCGGTGTTGCGGCCAGCTCAAAAGAAAGCGAGTTGAAGAAAGGAGCTCAGGGGCACTGTAATTCACAAACCTGCAGAGTTATAAATGACAGCTATCGTCCAAAAATATACTGAAGTAAGGCTGCCAAGAGGACTTGAAAGCGGGGCAGAATTGCAGGAAACCGATTTCAGGAGGTAGACTGGAATTGCATTGAAAGCATAGGAAAAGAGGCAGAACGTCCACAATGATGCACTTGGCCAAAAAGGGCGTATGCGTTTTTTCCTGAATATATTCAGGAAAAAACGCATACGCCCTTTTTGGCCAACCAAGCAAGCTTGCAAAGGAAATCTGCACTACAATGAAGTCTCACTTCCCCCCGGTCAAAAGGGCCATCTGAAAAAAGTGTAAAATCCAGAAAGGCAGGACAGGCCATGGAGAACTGGGAGCCTTGTTATGCTGATGGGCGGGATGTAAATTGCCAACAGACACTCGGGAGAAGTGTATGGTGTTTCCTGAAACATCTAAAAAACAAAGCAACAGAGCCTAGGGCACTTCCACTTATGGTCCTATAGCTTAGGGAAATTAAAATCAAAAAGACACAGCCACCCCAAAGTTTGGGACGCCTCTGTTTACAAGAACCTCGTTTACAGTACAAGTTCAACATCGCAGAAAGTGAAAAATGGATAAAGAAGTTGTGGTATTTACTTACAAAGCAATATCACTCAGCAATGAAATCTATGTCATCAGGCCCTTAGCAGCACAATGAGTGGATTCAGGTATGATGATTCTAACTGAAATAAGTCACACAGAAAAAGAAACATCATAAGATATCAGTAATACACGGAATGTAAACTTGGCTACACAGGAACTGAATTACAGAACAGAACAGGGTCTCAAATTTAGAAAACCAACTTATGCTTGCTTAAGGGGAAAGGTGAGTTGGGGTGCTGCATAAAACCAGAGATTGAAATGAGCACAGATAAAGTTCCTTAAGCCAAATATGGAATAGACAAGAGCTACTCCTTGCTCAACGAAATGGACTCAACACCCCATATTAAATGCCTAAGAATGTACCTGACTAGTAAGTATCTTAAAACCTATGGATTGCTATGTCTCCGAAAGAGAATCAAGCATGTGTACAGGGGCATAAACGCAGCAGTGATAGGATTGGAGAGGTTCGGTGAGCAAATGAAGACCCTTTGAAGTCATATTGCATGGTACCCATTCCACGGGTTTCAACTACCCAGGTTTAAGGTATTCTTCCTTCAGCTAAAACATGCATGTGGAACCTAGAGTATGATCAACCATGTGATCGGGAGACGTGTTCAAATATGTCTCAGTTTTCGTACCCTGGTACTCGGGTGCAACATTCCAGACGCTTTACTAACACCCTCCCGACTTGGAGAGTCAGTCCCTTTAACCTCCTGTTTGGCCCAGTTTGCAATTTCTGCGGAAGATGAACAGGAATAGCGAGAACCAATGAGAGACTAGCTGGAGGTGTCTGGACGGGCAAATTTAACTCTCATTTCCCACCAGGAAGAGGAATTAACCAAAGGCTCAGCGTGCCGTGCCGGAACCAGATTAGGGCCTGAAGCCATCCTGCGGTGTTGCGGCCAGCTCAAAAGAAAGCGAGTTGAAGAAAGGAGCTCAGGGGCACTGTAATTCACAAACCTGCAGAGTTATAAATGACAGCTATCGTCCAAAAATATACTGAAGTAAGGCTGCCAAGAGGACTTGAAAGCGGGGCAGAATTGCAGGAAACCGATTTCAGGAGGTAGACTGGAATTGCATTGAAAGCATAGGAAAAGAGGCAGAACGTCCACAATGATGCACTTGGCCAAAAAGGGCGTATGCGTTTTTTCCTGAATATATTCAGGAAAAAACGCATACGCCCTTTTTGGCCAACCAAGCAAGCTTGCAAAGGAAATCTGCACTACAATGAAGTCTCACTTCCCCCCGGTCAAAAGGGCCATCTGAAAAAAGTGTAAAATCCAGAAAGGCAGGACAGGCCATGGAGAACTGGGAGCCTTGTTATGCTGATGGGCGGGATGTAAATTGCCAACAGACACTCGGGAGAAGTGTATGGTGTTTCCTGAAACATCTAAAAAACAAAGCAACAGAGCCTAGGGCACTTCCACTTATGGTCCTATAGCTTAGGGAAATTAAAATCAAAAAGACACAGCCACCCCAAAGTTTGGGACGCCTCTGTTTACAAGAACCTCGTTTACAGTACAAGTTCAACATCGCAGAAAGTGAAAAATGGATAAAGAAGTTGTGGTATTTACTTACAAAGCAATATCACTCAGCAATGAAATCTATGTCATCAGGCCCTTAGCAGCACAATGAGTGGATTCAGGTATGATGATTCTAACTGAAATAAGTCACACAGAAGAAGAAACATCATAAGATATCAGTAATACACGGAATGTAAACTTGGCTACACAGGAACTGAATTACAGAACAGAACAGGGTCTCAAATTTAGAAAACCAACTTATGCTTGCTTAAGGGGAAAGGTGAGTTGGGGTGCTGCATAAAACCAGAGATTGAAATGAGCACAGATAAAGTTCCTTAAGCCAAATATGGAATAGACAAGAGCTACTCCTTGCTCAACGAAATGGACTCAACACCCCATATTAAATGCCTAAGAATGTACCTGACTAGTAAGTATCTTAAAACCTATGGATTGCTATGTCTCCGAAAGAGAATCAAGCATGTGTACAGGGGCATAAACGCAGCAGTGATAGGATTGGAGAGGTTCGGTGAGCAAATGAAGACCCTTTGAAGTCATATTGCATGGTACCCATTCCACGGGTTTCAACTACCCAGGTTTAAGGTATTCTTCCTTCAGCTAAAACATGCATGTGGAACCTAGAGTATGATCAACCATGTGATCGGGAGACGTGTTCAAATATGTCTCAGTTTTCGTACCCTGGTACTCGGGTGCAACATTCCAGACGCTTTACTAACACCCTCCCGACTTGGAGAGTCAGTCCCTTTAACCTCCTGTTTGGCCCAGTTTGCAATTTCTGCGGAAGATGAACAGGAATAGCGAGAACCAATGAGAGACTAGCTGGAGGTGTCTGGACGGGCAAATTTAACTCTCATTTCCCACCAGGAAGAGGAATTAACCAAAGGCTCAGCGTGCCGTGCCGGAACCAGATTAGGGCCTGAAGCCATCCTGCGGTGTTGCGGCCAGCTCAAAAGAAAGCGAGTTGAAGAAAGGAGCTCAGGGGCACTGTAATTCACAAACCTGCAGAGTTATAAATGACAGCTATCGTCCAAAAATATACTGAAGTAAGGCTGCCAAGAGGACTTGAAAGCGGGACAGAATTGCAGGAAACCGATTTCAGGAGGTAGACTGGAATTGCATTGAAAGCATAGGAAAAGAGGCAGAACGTCCACAATGATGCACTTGGCCAAAAAGGGCGTATGCGTTTTTTCCTGAATATATTCAGGAAAAAACGCATACGCCCTTTTTGGCCAACCAAGCAAGCTTGCAAAGGAAATCTGCACTACAATGAAGTCTCACTTCCCCCCGATCAAAAGGGCCATCTGAAAAAAGTGTAAAATCCAGAAAGGCAGGACAGGCCATGGAGAACTGGGAGCCTTGTTATGCTGATGGGCGGGATGTAAATTGCCAACAGACACTCGGGAGAAGTGTATGGTGTTTCCTGAAACATCTAAAAAACAAAGCAACAGAGCCTAGGGCACTTCCACTTATGGTCCTATAGCTTAGGGAAATTAAAATCAAAAAGACACAGCCACCCCAAAGTTTGGGACACCTCTGTTTACAAGAACCTCGTTTACAGTACAAGTTCAACATCGCAGAAAGTGAAAAATGGATAAAGAAGTTGTGGTATTTACTTACAAAGCAATATCACTCAGCAATGAAATCTATGTCATCAGGCCCTTAGCAGCACAATGAGTGGATTCAGGTATGATGATTCTAACTGAAATAAGTCACACAGAAAAAGAAACATCATAAGATATCAGTAATACACGGAATGTAAACTTGGCTACACAGGAACTGAATTACAGAACAGAACAGGGTCTCAAATTTAGAAAACCAAGTTATGCTTGCTTAAGGGGAAAGGTGAGTTGGGGTGCTGCATAAAACCAGAGATTGAAATGAGCACAGATAAAGTTCCTTAAGCCAAATATGGAATAGACAAGAGCTACTCCTTGCTCAACGAAATGGACTCAAAACCGCATATTAAATGCCTAAGAATGTACCTGACTAGTAAGTATCTTAAAACCTATGGATTGCTATGTCTCCAAAAGAGAATCAAGCATGTGTACAGGGGCATAAACGCAGCAGTGATAGGATTGGAGAGGTTCGGTGAGCAAATGAAGACCCTTTGAAGTCATATTGCATGGTACCCATTCCACGGGTTTCAACTACCCAGGTTTAAGGTATTCTTCCTTCAGCTAAAACATGCATGTGGAACCTAGAGTATGATCAACCATGTGATCGGGAGACGTGTTCAAATATGTCTCAGTTTTCGTACCCTGGTACTCGGGTGCAACATTCCAGACGCTTTACTAACACCCTCCCGACTTGGAGAGTCAGTCCCTTTAACCTCCTGTTTGGCCCAGTTTGCAATTTCTGCGGAAGATGAACAGGAATAGCGAGAACCAATGAGAGACTAGCTGGAGGTGTCTGGACGGGCAAATTTAACTCTCATTTCCCACCAGGAAGAGGAATTAACCAAAGGCTCAGCGTGCCGTGCCGGAACCAGATTAGGGCCTGAAGCCATCCTGCGGTGTTGCGGCCAGCTCAAAAGAAAGCGAGTTGAAGAAAGGAGCTCAGGGGCACTGTAATTCACAAACCTGCAGAGTTATAAATGACAGCTATCGTCCAAAAATATACTGAAGTAAGGCTGCCAAGAGGACTTGAAAGCGGGGCAGAATTGCAGGAAACCGATTTCAGGAGGTAGACTGGAATTGCATTGAAAGCATAGGAAAAGAGGCAGAACGTCCACAATGATGCACTTGGCCAAAAAGGGCGTATGCGTTTTTTCCTGAATATATTCAGGAAAAAACGCATACGCCCTTTTTGGCCAACCAAGCAAGCTTGCAAAGGAAATCTGCACTACAATGAAGTCTCACTTCCCCCCGGTCAAAAGGGCCATCTGAAAAAAGTGTAAAATCCAGAAAGGCAGGACAGGCCATGGAGAACTGGGAGCCTTGTTATGCTGATGGGCGGGATGTAAATTGCCAACAGACACTCGGGAGAAGTGTATGGTGTTTCCTGAAACATCTAAAAAACAAAGCAACAGAGCCTAGGGCACTTCCACTTATGGTCCTATAGCTTAGGGAAATTAAAATCAAAAAGACACAGCCACCCCAAAGTTTGGGACGCCTCTGTTTACAAGAACCTCGTTTACAGTACAAGTTCAACATCGCAGAAAGTGAAAAATGGATAAAGAAGTTGTGGTATTTACTTACAAAGCAATATCACTCAGCAATGAAATCTATGTCATCAGGCCCTTAGCAGCACAATGAGTGGATTCAGGTATGATGATTCTAACTGAAATAAGTCACACAGAAAAAGAAACATCATAAGATATCAGTAATACACGGAATGTAAACTTGGCTACACAGGAACTGAATTACAGAACAGAACAGGGTCTCAAATTTAGAAAACCAACTTATGCTTGCTTAAGGGGAAAGGTGAGTTGGGGTGCTGCATAAAACCAGAGATTGAAATGAGCACAGATAAAGTTCCTTAAGCCAAATATGGAATAGACAAGAGCTACTCCTTGCTCAACGAAATGGACTCAACACCGCATATTAAATGCCTAAGAATGTACCTGACTAGTAAGTATCTTAAAACCTATGGATTGCTATGTCTCCGAAAGAGAATCAAGCATGTGTACAGGGGCATAAACGCAGCAGTGATAGGATTGGAGAGGTTCGGTGAGCAAATGAAGACCCTTTGAAGTCATATTGCATGGTACCCATTCCACGGGTTTCAACTACCCAGGTTTAAGGTATTCTTCCTTCAGCTAAAACATGCATGTGGAACCTAGAGTATGATCAACCATGTGATCGGGAGACGTGTTCAAATATGTCTCAGTTTTCGTACCCTGGTACTCGGGTGCAACATTCCAGACGCTTTACTAACACCCTCCCGACTTGGAGAGTCAGTCCCTTTAACCTCCTGTTTGGCCCAGTTTGCAATTTCTGCGGAAGATGAACAGGAATAGCGAGAACCAATGAGAGACTAGCTGGAGGTGTCTGGACGGGCAAATTTAACTCTCATTTCCCACCAGGAAGAGGAATTAACCAAAGGCTCAGCGTGCCGTGCCGGAACCAGATTAGGGCCTGAAGCCATCCTGCGGTGTTGCGGCCAGCTCAAAAGAAAGCGAGTTGAAGAAAGGAGCTCAGGGGCACTGTAATTCACAAACCTGCAGAGTTATAAATGACAGCTATCGTCCAAAAATATACTGAAGTAAGGCTGCCAAGAGGACTTGAAAGCGGGGCAGAATTGCAGGAAACCGATTTCAGGAGGTAGACTGGAATTGCATTGAAAGCATAGGAAAAGAGGCAGAACGTCCACAATGATGCACTTGGCCAAAAAGGGCGTATGCGTTTTTTCCTGAATATATTCAGGAAAAAACGCATACGCCCTTTTTGGCCAACCAAGCAAGCTTGCAAAGGAAATCTGCACTACAATGAAGTCTCACTTCCCCCCGGTCAAAAGGGCCATCTGAAAAAAGTGTAAAATCCAGAAAGGCAGGACAGGCCATGGAGAACTGGGAGCCTTGTTATGCTGATGGGCGGGATGTAAATTGCCAACAGACACTCGGGAGAAGTGTATGGTGTTTCCTGAAACATCTAAAAAACAAAGCAACAGAGCCTAGGGCACTTCCACTTATGGTCCTATAGCTTAGGGAAATTAAAATCAAAAAGACACAGCCACCCCAAAGTTTGGGACGCCTCTGTTTACAAGAACCTCGTTTACAGTACAAGTTCAACATCGCAGAAAGTGAAAAATGGATAAAGAAGTTGTGGTATTTACTTACAAAGCAATATCACTCAGCAATGAAATCTATGTCATCAGGCCCTTAGCAGCACAATGAGTGGATTCAGGTATGATGATTCTAACTGAAATAAGTCACACAGAAAAAGAAACATCATAAGATATCAGTAATACACGGAATGTAAACTTGGCTACACAGGAACTGAATTACAGAACAGAACAGGGTCTCAAATTTAGAAAACCAAGTTATGCTTGCTTAAGGGGAAAGGTGAGTTGGGGTGCTGCATAAAACCAGAGATTGAAATGAGCACAGATAAAGTTCCTTAAGCCAAATATGGAATAGACAAGAGCTACTCCTTGCTCAACGAAATGGACTCAACACCGCATATTAAATGCCTAAGAATGTACCTGACTAGTAAGTATCTTAAAACCTATGGATTGCTATGTCTCCGAAAGAGAATCAAGCATGTGTACAGGGGCATAAACGCAGCAGTGATAGGATTGGAGAGGTTCGGTGAGCAAATGAAGACCCTTTGAAGTCATATTGCATGGTACCCATTCCATGGGTTTCAACTACCCAGGTTTAAGGTATTCTTCCTTCAGCTAAAACATGCATGTGGAACCTAGAGTATGATCAACCATGTGATCGGGAGACGTGTTCAAATATGTCTCAGTTTTCGTACCCTGGTACTCGGGTGCAACATTCCAGACGCTTTACTAACACCCTCCCGACTTGGAGAGTCAGTCCCTTTAACCTCCTGTTTGGCCCAGTTTGCAATTTCTGCGGAAGATGAACAGGAATAGCGAGAACCAATGAGAGACTAGCTGGAGGTGTCTGGACGGGCAAATTTAACTCTCATTTCCCACCAGGAAGAGGAATTAACCAAAGGCTCAGCGTGCCGTGCCGGAACCAGATTAGGGCCTGAAGCCATCCTGCGGTGTTGCGGCCAGCTCAAAAGAAAGCGAGTTGAAGAAAGGAGCTCAGGGGCACTGTAATTCACAAACCTGCAGAGTTATAAATGACAGCTATCGTCCAAAAATATACTGAAGTAAGGCTGCCAAGAGGACTTGAAAGCGGGGCAGAATTGCAGGAAACCGATTTCAGGAGGTAGACTGGAATTGCATTGAAAGCATAGGAAAAGAGGCAGAACGTCCACAATGATGCACTTGGCCAAAAAGGGCGTATGCGTTTTTTCCTGAATATATTCAGGAAAAAACGCATACGCCCTTTTTGGCCAACCAAGCAAGCTTGCAAAGGAAATCTGCACTACAATGAAGTCTCACTTCCCCCCGGTCAAAAGGGCCATCTGAAAAAAGTGTAAAATCCAGAAAGGCAGGACAGGCCATGGAGAACTGGGAGCCTTGTTATGCTGATGGGCGGGATGTAAATTGCCAACAGACACTCGGGAGAAGTGTATGGTGTTTCCTGAAACATCTAAAAAACAAAGCAACAGAGCCTAGGGCACTTCCACTTATGGTCCTATAGCTTAGGGAAATTAAAATCAAAAAGACACAGCCACCCCAAAGTTTGGGACGCCTCTGTTTACAAGAACCTCGTTTACAGTACAAGTTCAACATCGCAGAAAGTGAAAAATGGATAAAGAAGTTGTGGTATTTACTTACAAAGCAATATCACTCAGCAATGAAATCTATGTCATCAGGCCCTTAGCAGCACAATGAGTGGATTCAGGTATGATGATTCTAACTGAAATAAGTCACACAGAAAAAGAAACATCATAAGATATCAGTAATACACGGAATGTAAACTTGGCTACACAGGAACTGAATTACAGAACAGAACAGGGTCTCAAATTTAGAAAACCAAGTTATGCTTGCTTAAGGGGAAAGGTGAGTTGGGGTGCTGCATAAAACCAGAGATTGAAATGAGCACAGATAAAGTTCCTTAAGCCAAATATGGAATAGACAAGAGCTACTCCTTGCTCAACGAAATGGACTCAACACCGCATATTAAATGCCTAAGAATGTACCTGACTAGTAAGTATCTTAAAACCTATGGATTGCTATGTCTCCGAAAGAGAATCAAGCATGTGTACAGGGGCATAAACGCAGCAGTGATAGGATTGGAGAGGTTCGGTGAGCAAATGAAGACCCTTTGAAGTCATATTGCATGGTACCCATTCCATGGGTTTCAACTACCCAGGTTTAAGGTATTCTTCCTTCAGCTAAAACATGCATGTGGAACCTAGAGTATGATCAACCATGTGATCGGGAGACGTGTTCAAATATGTCTCAGTTTTCGTACCCTGGTACTCGGGTGCAACATTCCAGACGCTTTACTAACACCCTCCCGACTTGGAGAGTCAGTCCCTTTAACCTCCTGTTTGGCCCAGTTTGCAATTTCTGCGGAAGATGAACAGGAATAGCGAGAACCAATGAGAGACTAGCTGGAGGTGTCTGGACGGGCAAATTTAACTCTCATTTCCCACCAGGAAGAGGAATTAACCAAAGGCTCAGCGTGCCGTGCCGGAACCAGATTAGGGCCTGAAGCCATCCTGCGGTGTTGCGGCCAGCTCAAAAGAAAGCGAGTTGAAGAAAGGAGCTCAGGGGCACTGTAATTCACAAACCTGCAGAGTTATAAATGACAGCTATCGTCCAAAAATATACTGAAGTAAGGCTGCCAAGAGGACTTGAAAGCGGGGCAGAATTGCAGGAAACCGATTTCAGGAGGTAGACTGGAATTGCATTGAAAGCATAGGAAAAGAGGCAGAACGTCCACAATGATGCACTTGGCCAAAAAGGGCGTATGCGTTTTTTCCTGAATATATTCAGGAAAAAACGCATACGCCCTTTTTGGCCAACCAAGCAAGCTTGCAAAGGAAATCTGCACTACAATGAAGTCTCACTTCCCCCCGGTCAAAAGGGCCATCTGAAAAAAGTGTAAAATCCAGAAAGGCAGGACAGGCCATGGAGAACTGGGAGCCTTGTTATGCTGATGGGCGGGATGTAAATTGCCAACAGACACTCGGGAGAAGTGTATGGTGTTTCCTGAAACATCTAAAAAACAAAGCAACAGAGCCTAGGGCACTTCCACTTATGGTCCTATAGCTTAGGGAAATTAAAATCAAAAAGACACAGCCACCCCAAAGTTTGGGACGCCTCTGTTTACAAGAACCTCGTTTACAGTACAAGTTCAACATCGCAGAAAGTGAAAAATGGATAAAGAAGTTGTGGTATTTACTTACAAAGCAATATCACTCAGCAATGAAATCTATGTCATCAGGCCCTTAGCAGCACAATGAGTGGATTCAGGTATGATGATTCTAACTGAAATAAGTCACACAGAAAAAGAAACATCATAAGATATCAGTAATACACGGAATGTAAACTTGGCTACACAGGAACTGAATTACAGAACAGAACAGGGTCTCAAATTTAGAAAACCAACTTATGCTTGCTTAAGGGGAAAGGTGAGTTGGGGTGCTGCATAAAACCAGAGATTGAAATGAGCACAGATAAAGTTCCTTAAGCCAAATATGGAATAGACAAGAGCTACTCCTTGCTCAACGAAATGGACTCAACACCGCATATTAAATGCCTAAGAATGTACCTGACTAGTAAGTATCTTAAAACCTATGGATTGCTATGTCTCCGAAAGAGAATCAAGCATGTGTACAGGGGCATAAACGCAGCAGTGATAGGATTGGAGAGGTTCGGTGAGCAAATGAAGACCCTTTGAAGTCATATTGCATGGTACCCATTCCACGGGTTTCAACTACCCAGGTTTAAGGTATTCTTCCTTCAGCTAAAACATGCATGTGGAACCTAGAGTATGATCAACCATGTGATCGGGAGACGTGTTCAAATATGTCTCAGTTTTCGTACCCTGGTACTCGGGTGCAACATTCCAGACGCTTTACTAACACCCTCCCGACTTGGAGAGTCAGTCCCTTTAACCTCCTGTTTGGCCCAGTTTGCAATTTCTGCGGAAGATGAACAGGAATAGCGAGAACCAATGAGAGACTAGCTGGAGGTGTCTGGACGGGCAAATTTAACTCTCATTTCCCACCAGGAAGAGGAATTAACCAAAGGCTCAGCGTGCCGTGCCGGAACCAGATTAGGGCCTGAAGCCATCCTGCGGTGTTGCGGCCAGCTCAAAAGAAAGCGAGTTGAAGAAAGGAGCTCAGGGGCACTGTAATTCACAAACCTGCAGAGTTATAAATGACAGCTATCGTCCAAAAATATACTGAAGTAAGGCTGCCAAGAGGACTTGAAAGCGGGGCAGAATTGCAGGAAACCGATTTCAGGAGGTAGACTGGAATTGCATTGAAAGCATAGGAAAAGAGGCAGAACGTCCACAATGATGCACTTGGCCAAAAAGGGCGTATGCGTTTTTTCCTGAATATATTCAGGAAAAAACGCATACGCCCTTTTTGGCCAACCAAGCAAGCTTGCAAAGGAAATCTGCACTACAATGAAGTCTCACTTCCCCCCGGTCAAAAGGGCCATCTGAAAAAAGTGTAAAATCCAGAAAGACAGGACAGGCCATGGAGAACTGGGAGCCTTGTTATGCTGATGGGCGGGATGTAAATTGCCAACAGACACTCGGGAGAAGTGTATGGTGTTTCCTGAAACATCTAAAAAACAAAGCAACAGAGCCTAGGGCACTTCCACTTATGGTCCTATAGCTTAGGGAAATTAAAATCAAAAAGACACAGCCACCCCAAAGTTTGGGACGCCTCTGTTTACAAGAACCTCGTTTACAGTACAAGTTCAACATCGCAGAAAGTGAAAAATGGATAAAGAAGTTGTGGTATTTACTTACAAAGCAATATCACTCAGCAATGAAATCTATGTCATCAGGCCCTTAGCAGCACAATGAGTGGATTCAGGTATGATGATTCTAACTGAAATAAGTCACACAGAAAAAGAAACATCATAAGATATCAGTAATACACGGAATGTAAACTTGGCTACACAGGAACTGAATTACAGAACAGAACAGGGTCTCAAATTTAGAAAACCAACTTATGGTTGCTTAAGGGGAAAGGTGAGTTGGGGTGCTGCATGAAACCAGAGATTGAAATGAGCACAGATAAAGTTCCTTAAGCCAAATATGGAATAGACAAGAGCTACTCCTTGCTCAACGAAATGGACTCAACACCGCATATTAAATGCCTAAGAATGTACCTGACTAGTAAGTATCTTAAAACCTATGGATTGCTATGTCTCCGAAAGAGAATCAAGCATGTGTACAGGGGCATAAACGCAGCAGTGATAGGATTGGAGAGGTTCGGTGAGCAAATGAAGACCCTTTGAAGTCATATTGCATGGTACCCATTCCACGGGTTTCAACTACCCAGGTTTAAGGTATTCTTCCTTCAGCTAAAACATGCATGTGGAACCTAGAGTATGATCAACCATGTGATCGGGAGACGTGTTCAAATATGTCTCAGTTTTCGTACCCTGGTACTCGGGTGCAACATTCCAGACGCTTTACTAACACCCTCCCGACTTGGAGAGTCAGTCCCTTTAACCTCCTGTTTGGCCCAGTTTGCAATTTCTGCGGAAGATGAACAGGAATAGCGAGAACCAATGAGAGACTAGCTGGAGGTGTCTGGACGGGCAAATTTAACTCTCATTTCCCACCAGGAAGAGGAATTAACCAAAGGCTCAGCGTGCCGTGCCGGAACCAGATTAGGGCCTGAAGCCATCCTGCGGTGTTGCGGCCAGCTCAAAAGAAAGCGAGTTGAAGAAAGGAGCTCAGGGGCACTGTAATTCACAAACCTGCAGAGTTATAAATGACAGCTATCGTCCAAAAATATACTGAAGTAAGGCTGCCAAGAGGACTTGAAAGCGGGGCAGAATTGCAGGAAACCGATTTCAGGAGGTAGACTGGAATTGCATTGAAAGCATAGGAAAAGAGGCAGAACGTCCACAATGATGCACTTGGCCAAAAAGGGCGTATGCGTTTTTTCCTGAATATATTCAGGAAAAAACGCATACGCCCTTTTTGGCCAACCAAGCAAGCTTGCAAAGGAAATCTGCACTACAATGAAGTCTCACTTCCCCCCGGTCAAAAGGGCCATCTGAAAAAAGTGTAAAATCCAGAAAGGCAGGACAGGCCATGGAGAACTGGGAGCCTTGTTATGCTGATGGGCGGGATGTAAATTGCCAACAGACACTCGGGAGAAGTGTATGGTGTTTCCTGAAACATCTAAAAAACAAAGCAACAGAGCCTAGGGCACTTCCACTTATGGTCCTATAGCTTAGGGAAATTAAAATCAAAAAGACACAGCCACCCCAAAGTTTGGGACGCCTCTGTTTACAAGAACCTCGTTTACAGTACAAGTTCAACATCGCAGAAAGTGAAAAATGGATAAAGAAGTTGTGGTATTTACTTACAAAGCAATATCACTCAGCAATGAAATCTATGTCATCAGGCCCTTAGCAGCACAATGAGTGGATTCAGGTATGATGATTCTAACTGAAATAAGTCACACAGAAAAAGAAACATCATAAGATATCAGTAATACACGGAATGTAAACTTGGCTACACAGGAACTGAATTACAGAACAGAACAGGGTCTCAAATTTAGAAAACCAACTTATGCTTGCTTAAGGGGAAAGGTGAGTTGGGGTGCTGCATGAAACCAGAGATTGAAATGAGCACAGATAAAGTTCCTTAAGCCAAATATGGAATAGACAAGAGCTACTCCTTGCTCAACGAAATGGACTCAACACCCCATATTAAATGCCTAAGAATGTACCTGACTAGTAAGTATCTTAAAACCTATGGATTGCTATGTCTCCGAAAGAGAATCAAGCATGTGTACAGGGGCATAAACGCAGCAGTGATAGGATTGGAGAGGTTCGGTGAGCAAATGAAGACCCTTTGAAGTCATATTGCATGGTACCCATTCCACGGGTTTCAACTACCCAGGTTTAAGGTATTCTTCCTTCAGCTAAAACATGCATGTGGAACCTAGAGTATGATCAACCATGTGATCGGGAGACGTGTTCAAATATGTCTCAGTTTTCGTACCCTGGTACTCGGGTGCAACATTCCAGACGCTTTACTAACACCCTCCCGACTTGGAGAGTCAGTCCCTTTAACCTCCTGTTTGGCCCAGTTTGCAATTTCTGCGGAAGATGAACAGGAATAGCGAGAACCAATGAGAGACTAGCTGGAGGTGTCTGGACGGGCAAATTTAACTCTCATTTCCCACCAGGAAGAGGAATTAACCAAAGGCTCAGCGTGCCGTGCCGGAACCAGATTAGGGCCTGAAGCCATCCTGCGGTGTTGCGGCCAGCTCAAAAGAAAGCGAGTTGAAGAAAGGAGCTCAGGGGCACTGTAATTCACAAACCTGCAGAGTTATAAATGACAGCTATCGTCCAAAAATATACTGAAGTAAGGCTGCCAAGAGGACTTGAAAGCGGGGCAGAATTGCAGGAAACCGATTTCAGGAGGTAGACTGGAATTGCATTGAAAGCATAGGAAAAGAGGCAGAACGTCCACAATGATGCACTTGGCCAAAAAGGGCGTATGCGTTTTTTCCTGAATATATTCAGGAAAAAACGCATACGCCCTTTTTGGCCAACCAAGCAAGCTTGCAAAGGAAATCTGCACTACAATGAAGTCTCACTTCCCCCCGGTCAAAAGGGCCATCTGAAAAAAGTGTAAAATCCAGAAAGGCAGGACAGGCCATGGAGAACTGGGAGCCTTGTTATGCTGATGGGCGGGATGTAAATTGCCAACAGACACTCGGGAGAAGTGTATGGTGTTTCCTGAAACATCTAAAAAACAAAGCAACAGAGCCTAGGGCAGTTCCACTTATGGTCCTATAGCTTAGGGAAATTAAAATCAAAAAGACACAGCCACCCCAAAGTTTGGGACGCCTCTGTTTACAAGAACCTCGTTTACAGTACAAGTTCAACATCGCAGAAAGTGAAAAATGGATAAAGAAGTTGTGGTATTTACTTACAAAGCAATATCACTCAGCAATGAAATCTATGTCATCAGGCCCTTAGCAGCACAATGAGTGGATTCAGGTATGATGATTCTAACTGAAATAAGTCACACAGAAAAAGAAACATCATAAGATATCAGTAATACACGGAATGTAAACTTGGCTACACAGGAACTGAATTACAGAACAGAACAGGGTCTCAAATTTAGAAAACCAACTTATGGTTGCTTAAGGGGAAAGGTGAGTTGGGGTGCTGCATGAAACCAGAGATTGAAATGAGCACAGATAAAGTTCCTTAAGCCAAATATGGAATAGACAAGAGCTACTCCTTGCTCAACGAAATGGACTCAACACCGCATATTAAATGCCTAAGAATGTACCTGACTAGTAAGTATCTTAAAACCTATGGATTGCTATGTCTCCGAAAGAGAATCAAGCATGTGTACAGGGGCATAAACGCAGCAGTGATAGGATTGGAGAGGTTCGGTGAGCAAATGAAGACCCTTTGAAGTCATATTGCATGGTACCCATTCCACGGGTTTCAACTACCCAGGTTTAAGGTATTCTTCCTTCAGCTAAAACATGCATGTGGAACCTAGAGTATGATCAACCATGTGATCGGGAGACGTGTTCAAATATGTCTCAGTTTTCGTACCCTGGTACTCGGGTGCAACATTCCAGACGCTTTACTAACACCCTCCCGACTTGGAGAGTCAGTCCCTTTAACCTCCTGTTTGGCCCAGTTTGCAATTTCTGCGGAAGATGAACAGGAATAGCGAGAACCAATGAGAGACTAGCTGGAGGTGTCTGGACGGGCAAATTTAACTCTCATTTCCCACCAGGAAGAGGAATTAACCAAAGGCTCAGCGTGCCGTGCCGGAACCAGATTAGGGCCTGAAGCCATCCTGCGGTGTTGCGGCCAGCTCAAAAGAAAGCGAGTTGAAGAAAGGAGCTCAGGGGCACTGTAATTCACAAACCTGCAGAGTTATAAATGACAGCTATCGTCCAAAAATATACTGAAGTAAGGCTGCCAAGAGGACTTGAAAGCGGGGCAGAATTGCAGGAAACCGATTTCAGGAGGTAGACTGGAATTGCATTGAAAGCATAGGAAAAGAGGCAGAACGTCCACAATGATGCACTTGGCCAAAAAGGGCGTATGCGTTTTTTCCTGAATATATTCAGGAAAAAACGCATACGCCCTTTTTGGCCAACCAAGCAAGCTTGCAAAGGAAATCTGCACTACAATGAAGTCTCACTTCCCCCCGGTCAAAAGGGCCATCTGAAAAAAGTGTAAAATCCAGAAAGGCAGGACAGGCCATGGAGAACTGGGAGCCTTGTTATGCTGATGGGCGGGATGTAAATTGCCAACAGACACTCGGGAGAAGTGTATGGTGTTTCCTGAAACATCTAAAAAACAAAGCAACAGAGCCTAGGGCACTTCCACTTATGGTCCTATAGCTTAGGGAAATTAAAATCAAAAAGACACAGCCACCCCAAAGTTTGGGACGCCTCTGTTTACAAGAACCTCGTTTACAGTACAAGTTCAACATCGCAGAAAGTGAAAAATGGATAAAGAAGTTGTGGTATTTACTTACAAAGCAATATCACTCAGCAATGAAATCTATGTCATCAGGCCCTTAGCAGCACAATGAGTGGATTCAGGTATGATGATTCTAACTGAAATAAGTCACACAGAAAAAGAAACATCATAAGATATCAGTAATACACGGAATGTAAACTTGGCTACACAGGAACTGAATTACAGAACAGAACAGGGTCTCAAATTTAGAAAACCAACTTATGCTTGCTTAAGGGGAAAGGTGAGTTGGGGTGCTGCATGAAACCAGAGATTGAAATGAGCACAGATAAAGTTCCTTAAGCCAAATATGGAATAGACAAGAGCTACTCCTTGCTCAACGAAATGGACTCAACACCCCATATTAAATGCCTAAGAATGTACCTGACTAGTAAGTATCTTAAAACCTATGGATTGCTATGTCTCCGAAAGAGAATCAAGCATGTGTACAGGGGCATAAACGCAGCAGTGATAGGATTGGAGAGGTTCGGTGAGCAAATGAAGACCCTTTGAAGTCATATTGCATGGTACCCATTCCACGGGTTTCAACTACCCAGGTTTAAGGTATTCTTCCTTCAGCTAAAACATGCATGTGGAACCTAGAGTATGATCAACCATGTGATCGGGAGACGTGTTCAAATATGTCTCAGTTTTCGTACCCTGGTACTCGGGTGCAACATTCCAGACGCTTTACTAACACCCTCCCGACTTGGAGAGTCAGTCCCTTTAACCTCCTGTTTGGCCCAGTTTGCAATTTCTGCGGAAGATGAACAGGAATAGCGAGAACCAATGAGAGACTAGCTGGAGGTGTCTGGACGGGCAAATTTAACTCTCATTTCCCACCAGGAAGAGGAATTAACCAAAGGCTCAGCGTGCCGTGCCGGAACCAGATTAGGGCCTGAAGCCATCCTGCGGTGTTGCGGCCAGCTCAAAAGAAAGCGAGTTGAAGAAAGGAGCTCAGGGGCACTGTAATTCACAAACCTGCAGAGTTATAAATGACAGCTATCGTCCAAAAATATACTGAAGTAAGGCTGCCAAGAGGACTTGAAAGCGGGGCAGAATTGCAGGAAACCGATTTCAGGAGGTAGACTGGAATTGCATTGAAAGCATAGGAAAAGAGGCAGAACGTCCACAATGATGCACTTGGCCAAAAAGGGCGTATGCGTTTTTTCCTGAATATATTCAGGAAAAAACGCATACGCCCTTTTTGGCCAACCAAGCAAGCTTGCAAAGGAAATCTGCACTACAATGAAGTCTCACTTCCCCCCGGTCAAAAGGGCCATCTGAAAAAAGTGTAAAATCCAGAAAGGCAGGACAGGCCATGGAGAACTGGGAGCCTTGTTATGCTGATGGGCGGGATGTAAATTGCCAACAGACACTCGGGAGAAGTGTATGGTGTTTCCTGAAACATCTAAAAAACAAAGCAACAGAGCCTAGGGCACTTCCACTTATGGTCCTATAGATTAGGGAAATTAAAATCAAAAAGACACAGCCACCCCAAAGTTTGGGACGCCTCTGTTTACAAGAACCTCGTTTACCGTACAAGTTCAACATCGCAGAAAGTGAAAAATGGATAAAGAAGTTGTGGTATTTACTTACAAAGCAATATCACTCAGCAATGAAATCTATGTCATCAGGCCCTTAGCAGCACAATGAGTGGATTCAGGTATGATGATTCTAACTGAAATAAGTCACACAGAAAAAGAAACATCATAAGATATCAGTAATACACGGAATTTAAACTTGGCTACACAGGAACTGAATTCCAAAACAGAACAGGGTCTCAAATTTAGAAAACCAACTTATGCTTGCTTAAGGGGAAAGGTGAGTTGGGGTGCTGCATAAAACCAGAGATTGAAATGAGCACAGATAAAGTTCCTTAAGCCAAATATGGAATAGACAAGAGCTACTCCTTGCTCAACGAAATGGACTCAACACCGCATATTAAATGCCTAAGAATGTACCTGACTAGTAAGTATCTTAAAACCTATGGATTGCTATGTCTCCGAAAGAGAATCAAGCATGTGTACAGGGGCATAAACGCAGCAGTGATAGGATTGGAGAGGTTCGGTGAGCAAATGAAGACCCTTTGAAGTCATATTGCATGGTACCCATTCCACGGGTTTCAACTACCCAGGTTTAAGGTATTCTTCCTTCAGCTAAAACATGCATGTGGAACCTAGAGTATGATCAACCATGTGATCGGGAGACGTGTTCAAATATGTCTCAGTTTTCGTACCCTGGTACTCGGGTGCAACATTCCAGACGCTTTACTAACACCCTCCCGACTTGGAGAGTCAGTCCCTTTAACCTCCTGTTTGGCCCAGTTTGCAATTTCTGCGGAAGATGAACAGGAATAGCGAGAACCAATGAGAGACTAGCTGGAGGTGTCTGGACGGGCAAATTTAACTCTCATTTCCCACCAGGAAGAGGAATTAACCAAAGGCTCAGCGTGCCGTGCCGGAACCAGATTAGGGCCTGAAGCCATCCTGCGGTGTTGCGGCCAGCTCAAAAGAAAGCGAGTTGAAGAAAGGAGCTCAGGGGCACTGTAATTCACAAACCTGCAGAGTTATAAATGACAGCTATCGTCCAAAAATATACTGAAGTAAGGCTGCCAAGAGGACTTGAAAGCGGGGCAGAATTGCAGGAAACCGATTTCAGGAGGTAGACTGGAATTGCATTGAAAGCATAGGAAAAGAGGCAGAACGTCCACAATGATGCACTTGGCCAAAAAGGGCGTATGCGTTTTTTCCTGAATATATTCAGGAAAAAACGCATACGCCCTTTTTGGCCAACCAAGCAAGCTTGCAAAGGAAATCTGCACTACAATGAAGTCTCACTTCCCCCCGGTCAAAAGGGCCATCTGAAAAAAGTGTAAAATCCAGAAAGGCAGGACAGGCCATGGAGAACTGGGAGCCTTGTTATGCTGATGGGCGGGATGTAAATTGCCAACAGACACTCGGGAGAAGTGTATGGTGTTTCCTGAAACATCTAAAAAACAAAGCAACAGAGCCTAGGGCACTTCCACTTATGGTCCTATAGATTAGGGAAATTAAAATCAAAAAGACACAGCCACCCCAAAGTTTGGGACGCCTCTGTTTACAAGAACCTCGTTTACCGTACAAGTTCAACATCGCAGAAAGTG
The DNA here is from genome assembly GCF_039906515.1 of Pseudorca crassidens. Lineage (NCBI taxonomy): Eukaryota > Metazoa > Chordata > Mammalia > Artiodactyla > Delphinidae > Pseudorca > Pseudorca crassidens. Next base: position 2,981,135 of record NW_027136304.1, read on the forward strand.
AAAAATGGATAAAGAAGTTGTGGTATTTACTTACAAAGCAATATCACTCAGCAATGAAATCTATGTCATCAGGCCCTTAGCAGCACAATGAGTGGATTCAGGTATGATGATTCTAACTGAAATAAGTCACACAGAAAAAGAAACATCATAAGATATCAGTAATACACGGAATGTAAACTTGGCTACACAGGAACTGAATTCCAAAACAGAACAGGGTCTCAAATTTAGAAAACCAACTTATGCTTGCTTAAGGGGAAAGGTGAGTTGGGGTGCTGCATAAAACCAGAGATTGAAATGAGCACAGATAAAGTTCCTTAAGCCAAATATGGAATAGACAAGAGCTACTCCTTGCTCAACGAAATGGACTCAACACCGCATATTAAATGCCTAAGAATGTACCTGACTAGTAAGTATCTTAAAACCTATGGATTGCTATGTCTCCGAAAGAGAATCAAGCATGTGTACAGGGGCATAAACGCAGCAGTGATAGGATTGGAGAGGTTCGGTGAGCAAATGAAGACCCTTTGAAGTCATATTGCATGGTACCCATTCCACGGGTTTCAACTACCCAGGTTTAAGGTATTCTTCCTTCAGCTAAAACATGCATGTGGAACCTAGAGTATGATCAACCATGTGATCGGGAGACGTGTTCAAATATGTCTCAGTTTTCGTACCCTGGTACTCGGGTGCAACATTCCAGACACTTTACTAACACCCTCCCGACTTGGAGAGTCAGTCCCTTTAACCTCCTGTTTGGCCCAGTTTGCAATTTCTGCGGAAGATGAACAGGAATAGCGAGAACCAATGAGAGACTAGCTGGAGGTGTCTGGACGGGCAAATTTAACTCTCATTTCCCACCAGGAAGAGGAATTAACCAAAGGCTCAGCGTGCCGTGCCGGAACCAGATTAGGGCCTGAAGCCATCCTGCGGTGTTGCGGCCAGCTCAAAAGAAAGCGAGTTGAAGAAAGGAGCTCAGGGGCACTGTAATTCACAAACCTGCAGAGTTATAAATGACAGCTATCGTCCAAAAATATACTGAAGTAAGGCTGCCAAGAGGACTTGAAAGCGGGGCAGAATTGCAGGAAACCGATTTCAGGAGGTAGACTGGAATTGCATTGAAAGCATAGGAAAAGAGGCAGAACGTCCACAATGATGCACTTGGCCAAAAAGGGCGTATGCGTTTTTTCCTGAATATATTCAGGAAAAAACGCATACGCCCTTTTTGGCCAACCAAGCAAGCTTGCAAAGGAAATCTGCACTACAATGAAGTCTCACTTCCCCCCGGTCAAAAGGGCCATCTGAAAAAAGTGTAAAATCCAGAAAGGCAGGACAGGCCATGGAGAACTGGGAGCCTTGTTATGCTGATGGGCGGGATGTAAATTGCCAACAGACACTCGGGAGAAGTGTATGGTGTTTCCTGAAACATCTAAAAAACAAAGCAACAGAGCCTAGGGCACTTCCACTTATGGTCCTATAGCTTAGGGAAATTAAAATCAAAAAGACACAGCCACCCCAAAGTTTGGGACGCCTCTGTTTACAAGAACCTCGTTTACAGTACAAGTTCAACATCGCAGAAAGTGAAAAATGGATAAAGAAGTTGTGGTATTTACTTACAAAGCAATATCACTCAGCAATGAAATCTATGTCATCAGGCCCTTAGCAGCACAATGAGTGGATTCAGGTATGATGATTCTAACTGAAATAAGTCACACAGAAAAAGAAACATCATAAGATATCAGTAATACACGGAATGTAAACTTGGCTACACAGGAACTGAATTACAGAACAGAACAGGGTCTCAAATTTAGAAAACCAACTTATGCTTGCTTAAGGGGAAAGGTGAGTTGGGGTGCTGCATAAAACCAGAGATTGAAATGAGCACAGATAAAGTTCCTTAAGCCAAATATGGAATAGACAAGAGCTACTCCTTGCTCAACGAAATGGACTCAACACCGCATATTAAATGCCTAAGAATGTACCTGACTAGTAAGTATCTTAAAACCTATGGATTGCTATGTCTCCGAAAGAGAATCAAGCATGTGTACAGGGGCATAAACGCAGCAGTGATAGGATTGGAGAGGTTCGGTGAGCAAATGAAGACCCTTTGAAGTCATATTGCATGGTACCCATTCCACGGGTTTCAACTACCCAGGTTTAAGGTATTCTTCCTTCAGCTAAAACATGCATGTGGAACCTAGAGTATGATCAACCATGTGATCGGGAGACGTGTTCAAATATGTCTCAGTTTTCGTACCCTGGTACTCGGGTGCAACATTCCAGACGCTTTACTAACACCCTCCCGACTTGGAGAGTCAGTCCCTTTAACCTCCTGTTTGGCCCAGTTTGCAATTTCTGCGGAAGATGAACAGGAATAGCGAGAACCAATGAGAGACTAGCTGGAGGTGTCTGGACGGGCAAATTTAACTCTCATTTCCCACCAGGAAGAGGAATTAACCAAAGGCTCAGCGTGCCGTGCCGGAACCAGATTAGGGCCTGAAGCCATCCTGCGGTGTTGCGGCCAGCTCAAAAGAAAGCGAGTTGAAGAAAGGAGCTCAGGGGCACTGTAATTCACAAACCTGCAGAGTTATAAATGACAGCTATCGTCCAAAAATATACTGAAGTAAGGCTGCCAAGAGGACTTGAAAGCGGGGCAGAATTGCAGGAAACCGATTTCAGGAGGTAGACTGGAATTGCATTGAAAGCATAGGAAAAGAGGCAGAACGTCCACAATGATGCACTTGGCCAAAAAGGGCGTATGCGTTTTTTCCTGAATATATTCAGGAAAAAACGCATACGCCCTTTTTGGCCAACCAAGCAAGCTTGCAAAGGAAATCTGCACTACAATGAAGTCTCACTTCCCCCCGGTCAAAAGGGCCATCTGAAAAAAGTGTAAAATCCAGAAAGGCAGGACAGGCCATGGAGAACTGGGAGCCTTGTTATGCTGATGGGCGGGATGTAAATTGCCAACAGACACTCGGGAGAAGTGTATGGTGTTTCCTGAAACATCTAAAAAACAAAGCAACAGAGCCTAGGGCACTTCCACTTATGGTCCTATAGATTAGGGAAATTAAAATCAAAAAGACACAGCCACCCCAAAGTTTGGGACGCCTCTGTTTACAAGAACCTCGTTTACCGTACAAGTTCAACATCGCAGAAAGTGAAAAATGGATAAAGAAGTTGTGGTATTTACTTACAAAGCAATATCACTCAGCAATGAAATCTATGTCATCAGGCCCTTAGCAGCACAATGAGTTGATTCAGGTATGATGATTCTAACTGAAATAAGTCACACAGAAAAAGAAACATCATAAGATATCAGTAATACACGGAATGTAAACTTGGCTACACAGGAACTGAATTCCAAAACAGAACAGGGTCTCAAATTTAGAAAACCAACTTATGCTTGCTTAAGGGGAAAGGTGAGTTGGGGTGCTGCATAAAACCAGAGATTGAAATGAGCACAGATAAAGTTCCTTAAGCCAAATATGGAATAGACAAGAGCTACTCCTTGCTCAACGAAATGGACTCAACACCGCATATTAAATGCCTAAGAATGTACCTGACTAGTAAGTATCTTAAAACCTATGGATTGCTATGTCTCCGAAAGAGAATCAAGCATGTGTACAGGGGCATAAACGCAGCAGTGATAGGATTGGAGAGGTTCGGTGAGCAAATGAAGACCCTTTGAAGTCATATTGCATGGTACCCATTCCACGGGTTTCAACTACCCAGGTTTAAGGTATTCTTCCTTCAGCTAAAACATGCATGTGGAACCTAGAGTATGATCAACCATGTGATCGGGAGACGTGTTCAAATATGTCTCAGTTTTCGTACCCTGGTACTCGGGTGCAACATTCCAGACGCTTTACTAACACCCTCCCGACTTGGAGAGTCAGTCCCTTTAACCTCCTGTTTGGCCCAGTTTGCAATTTCTGCGCAAGATGAACAGGAATAGCGAGAACCAATGAGAGACTAGCTGGAGGTGTCTGGACGGGCAAATTTAACTCTCATTTCCCACCAGGAAGAGGAATTAACCAAAGGCTCAGCGTGCCGTGCCGGAACCAGATTAGGGCCTGAAGCCATCCTGCGGTGTTGCGGCCAGCTCAAAAGAAAGCGAGTTGAAGAAAGGAGCTCAGGGGCACTGTAATTCACAAACCTGCAGAGTTATAAATGACAGCTATCGTCCAAAAATATACTGAAGTAAGGCTGCCAAGAGGACTTGAAAGCGGGGCAGAATTGCAGGAAACCGATTTCAGGAGGTAGACTGGAATTGCATTGAAAGCATAGGAAAAGAGGCAGAACGTCCACAATGATGCACTTGGCCAAAAAGGGCGTATGCGTTTTTTCCTGAATATATTCAGGAAAAAACGCATACGCCCTTTTTGGCCAACCAAGCAAGCTTGCAAAGGAAATCTGCACTACAATGAAGTCTCACTTCCCCCCGGTCAAAAGGGCCATCTGAAAAAAGTGTAAAATCCAGAAAGGCAGGACAGGCCATGGAGAACTGGGAGCCTTGTTATGCTGATGGGCGGGATGTAAATTGCCAACAGACACTCGGGAGAAGTGTATGGTGTTTCCTGAAACATCTAAAAAACAAAGCAACAGAGCCTAGGGCACTTCCACTTATGGTCCTATAGCTTAGGGAAATTAAAATCAAAAAGACACAGCCACCCCAAAGTTTGGGACGCCTCTGTTTACAAGAACCTCGTTTACAGTACAAGTTCAACATCGCAGAAAGTGAAAAATGGATAAAGAAGTTGTGGTATTTACTTACAAAGCAATATCACTCAGCAATGAAATCTATGTCATCAGGCCCTTAGCAGCACAATGAGTGGATTCAGGTATGATGATTCTAACTGAAATAAGTCACACAGAAAAAGAAACATCATAAGATATCAGTAATACACGGAATGTAAACTTGGCTACACAGGAACTGAATTACAGAACAGAACAGGGTCTCAAATTTAGAAAACCAACTTATGCTTGCTTAAGGGGAAAGGTGAGTTGGGGTGCTGCATAAAACCAGAGATTGAAATGAGCACAGATAAAGTTCCTTAAGCCAAATATGGAATAGACAAGAGCTACTCCTTGCTCAACGAAATGGACTCAACACCGCATATTAAATGCCTAAGAATGTACCTGACTAGTAAGTATCTTAAAACCTATGGATTGCTATGTCTCCGAAAGAGAATCAAGCATGTGTACAGGGGCATAAACGCAGCAGTGATAGGATTGGAGAGGTTCGGTGAGCAAATGAAGACCCTTTGAAGTCATATTGCATGGTACCCATTCCACGGGTTTCAACTACCCAGGTTTAAGGTATTCTTCCTTCAGCTAAAACATGCATGTGGAACCTAGAGTATGATCAACCATGTGATCGGGAGACGTGTTCAAATATGTCTCAGTTTTCGTACCCTGGTACTCGGGTGCAACATTCCAGACGCTTTACTAACACCCTCCCGACTTGGAGAGTCAGTCCCTTTAACCTCCTGTTTGGCCCAGTTTGCAATTTCTGCGGAAGATGAACAGGAATAGCGAGAACCAATGAGAGACTAGCTGGAGGTGTCTGGACGGGCAAATTTAACTCTCATTTCCCACCAGGAAGAGGAATTAACCAAAGGCTCAGCGTGCCGTGCCGGAACCAGATTAGGGCCTGAAGCCATCCTGCGGTGTTGCGGCCAGCTCAAAAGAAAGCGAGTTGAAGAAAGGAGCTCAGGGGCACTGTAATTCACAAACCTGCAGAGTTATAAATGACAGCTATCGTCCAAAAATATACTGAAGTAAGGCTGCCAAGAGGACTTGAAAGCGGGGCAGAATTGCAGGAAACCGATTTCAGGAGGTAGACTGGAATTGCATTGAAAGCATAGGAAAAGAGGCAGAACGTCCACAATGATGCACTTGGCCAAAAAGGGCGTATGCGTTTTTTCCTGAATATATTCAGGAAAAAACGCATACGCCCTTTTTGGCCAACCAAGCAAGCTTGCAAAGGAAATCTGCACTACAATGAAGTCTCACTTCCCCCCGGTCAAAAGGGCCATCTGAAAAAAGTGTAAAATCCAGAAAGGCAGGACAGGCCATGGAGAACTGGGAGCCTTGTTATGCTGATGGGCGGGATGTAAATTGCCAACAGACACTCGGGAGAAGTGTATGGTGTTTCCTGAAACATCTACAAAACAAAGCAACAGAGCCTAGGGCACTTCCACTTATGGTCCTATAGCTTAGGGAAATTAAAATCAAAAAGACACAGCCACCCCAAAGTTTGGGACGCCTCTGTTTACAAGAACCTCGTTTACAGTACAAGTTCAACATCGCAGAAAGTGAAAAATGGATAAAGAAGTTGTGGTATTTACTTACAAAGCAATATCACTCAGCAATGAAATCTATGTCATCAGGCCCTTAGCAGCACAATGAGTGGATTCAGGTATGATGATTCTAACTGAAATAAGTCACACAGAAAAAGAAACATCATAAGATATCAGTAATACACGGAATGTAAACTTGGCTCCACAGGAACTGAATTACAGAACAGAACAGGGTCTCAAATTTAGAAAACCAACTTATGCTTGCTTAAGGGGAAAGGTGAGTTGGGGTGCTGCATAAAACCAGAGATTGAAATGAGCACAGATAAAGTTCCTTAAGCCAAATATGGAATAGACAAGAGCTACTCCTTGCTCAACGAAATGGACTCAACACCGCATATTAAATGCCTAAGAATGTACCTGACTAGTAAGTATCTTAAAACCTATGGATTGCTATGTCTCCGAAAGAGAATCAAGCATGTGTACAGGGGCATAAACGCAGCAGTGATAGGATTGGAGAGGTTCGGTGAGCAAATGAAGACCCTTTGAAGTCATATTGCATGGTACCCATTCCACGGGTTTCAACTACCCAGGTTTAAGGTATTCTTCCTTCAGCTAAAACATGCATGTGGAACCTAGAGTATGATCAACCATGTGATCGGGAGACGTGTTCAAATATGTCTCAGTTTTCGTACCCTGGTACTCGGGTGCAACATTCCAGACGCTTTACTAACACCCTCCCGACTTGGAGAGTCAGTCCCTTTAACCTCCTGTTTGGCCCAGTTTGCAATTTCTGCGGAAGATGAACAGGAATAGCGAGAACCAATGAGAGACTAGCTGGAAGGTGTCTGGACGGGCAAATTTAACTCTCATTTCCCACCAGGAAGAGGAATTAACCAAAGGCTCAGCGTGCCGTGCCGGAACTAGATTAGGGCCTGAAGCCATCCTGCGGTGTTGCGGCCAGCTCAAAAGAAAGCGAGTTGAAGAAAGGAGCTCAGGGGCACTGTAATTCACAAACCTGCAGAGTTATAAATGACAGCTATCGTCCAAAAATATACTGAAGTAAGGCTGCCAAGAGGACTTGAAAGCGGGGCAGAATTGCAGGAAACCGATTTCAGGAGGCAGACTGGAATTGCATTGAAAGCATAGGAAAAGAGGCAGAACGTCCACAATGATGCACTTGGCCAAAAAGGGCGTATGCGTTTTTTCCTGAATATATTCAGGAAAAAACGCATACGCCCTTTTTGGCCAACCAAGCAAGCTTGCAAAGGAAATCTGCACTACAATGAAGTCTCACTTCCCCCCGGTCAAAAGGGCCATCTGAAAAAAGTGTAAAATCCAGAAAGGCAGGACAGGCCATGGAGAACTGGGAGCCTTGTTATGCTGATGGGCGGGATGTAAATTGCCAACAGACACTCGGGAGAAGTGTATGGTGTTTCCTGAAACATCTAAAAAACAAAGCAACAGAGCCTAGGGCACTTCCACTTATGGTCCTATAGATTAGGGAAATTAAAATCAAAAAGACACAGCCACCCCAAAGTTTGGGACGCCTCTGTTTACAAGAACCTCGTTTACCGTACAAGTTCAACATCGCAGAAAGTGAAAAATGGATAAAGAAGTTGTGGTATTTACTTACAAAGCAATATCACTCAGCAATGAAATCTATGTCATCAGGCCCTTAGCAGCACAATGAGTGGATTCAGGTATGATGATTCTAACTGAAATAAGTCACACAGAAAAAGAAACATCATAAGATATCAGTAATACACGGAATGTAAACTTGGCTACACAGGAACTGAATTCCAAAACAGAACAGGGTCTCAAATTTAGAAAACCAACTTATGCTTGCTTAAGGGGAAAGGTGAGTTGGGGTGCTGCATAAAACCAGAGATTGAAATGAGCACAGATAAAGTTCCTTAAGCCAAATATGGAATAGACAAGAGCTACTCCTTGCTCAACGAAATGGACTCAACACCGCATATTAAATGCCTAAGAATGTACCTGACTAGTAAGTATCTTAAAACCTATGGATTGCTATGTCTCCGAAAGAGAATCAAGCATGTGTACAGGGGCATAAACGCAGCAGTGATAGGATTGGAGAGGTTCGGTGAGCAAATGAAGACCCTTTGAAGTCATATTGCATGGTACCCATTCCACGGGTTTCAACTACCCAGGTTTAAGGTATTCTTCCTTCAGCTAAAACATGCATGTGGAACCTAGAGTATGATCAACCATGTGATCGGGAGACGTGTTCAAATATGTCTCAGTTTTCGTACCCTGGTACTCGGGTGCAACATTCCAGACGCTTTACTAACACCCTCCCGACTTGGAGAGTCAGTCCCTTTAACCTCCTGTTTGGCCCAGTTTGCAATTTCTGCGGAAGATGAACAGGAATAGCGAGAACCAATGAGAGACTAGCTGGAGGTGTCTGGACGGGCAAATTTAACTCTCATTTCCCACCAGGAAGAGGAATTAACCAAAGGCTCAGCGTGCCGTGCCGGAACCAGATTAGGGCCTGAAGCCATCCTGCGGTGTTGCGGCCAGGTCACAAGAAAGCGAGTTGAAGAAAGGAGCTCAGGGGCACTGTAATTCACAAACCTGCAGAGTTATAAATGACAGCTATCGTCCAAAAATATACTGAAGTAAGGCTGCCAAGAGGACTTGAAAGCGGGGCAGAATTGCAGGAAACCGATTTCAGGAGGTAGACTGGAATTGCATTGAAAGCATAGGAAAAGAGGCAGAACGTCCACAATGATGCACTTGGCCAAAAAGGGCGTATGCGTTTTTTCCTGAATATATTCAGGAAAAAACGCATACGCCCTTTTTGGCCAACCAAGCAAGCTTGCAAAGGAAATCTGCACTACAATGAAGTCTCACTTCCCCCCGGTCAAAAGGGCCATCTGAAAAAAGTGTAAAATCCAGAAAGGCAGGACAGGCCATGGAGAACTGGGAGCCTTGTTATGCTGATGGGCGGGATGTAAATTGCCAACAGACACTCGGGAGAAGTGTATGGTGTTTCCTGAAACATCTAAAAAACAAAGCAACAGAGCCTAGGGCACTTCCACTTATGGTCCTATAGCTTAGGGAAATTAAAATCAAAAAGACACAGCCACCCCAAAGTTTGGGACGCCTCTGTTTACAAGAACCTCGTTTACAGTACAAGTTCAACATCGCAGAAAGTGAAAAATGGATAAAGAAGTTGTGGTATTTACTTACAAAGCAATATCACTCAGCAATGAAATCTATGTCATCAGGCCCTTAGCAGCACAATGAGTGGATTCAGGTATGATGATTCTAACTGAAATAAGTCACACAGAAAAAGAAACATCATAAGATATCAGTAATACACGGAATGTAAACTTGGCTACACAGGAACTGAATTACAGAACAGAACAGGGTCTCAAATTTAGAAAACCAACTTATGCTTGCTTAAGGGGAAAGGTGAGTTGGGGTGCTGCATAAAACCAGAGATTGAAATGAGCACAGATAAAGTTCCTTAAGCCAAATATGGAATAGACAAGAGCTACTCCTTGCTCAACGAAATGGACTCAACACCGCATATTAAATGCCTAAGAATGTACCTGACTAGTAAGTATCTTAAAACCTATGGATTGCTATGTCTCCGAAAGAGAATCAAGCATGTGTACAGGGGCATAAACGCAGCAGTGATAGGATTGGAGAGGTTCGGTGAGCAAATGAAGACCCTTTGAAGTCATATTGCATGGTACCCATTCCACGGGTTTCAACTACCCAGGTTTAAGGTATTCTTCCTTCAGCTAAAACATGCATGTGGAACCTAGAGTATGATCAACCATGTGATCGGGAGACGTGTTCAAATATGTCTCAGTTTTCGTACCCTGGTACTCGGGTGCAACATTCCAGACGCTTTACTAACACCCTCCCGACTTGGAGAGTCAGTCCCTTTAACCTCCTGTTTGGCCCAGTTTGCAATTTCTGCGGAAGATGAACAGGAATAGCGAGAACCAATGAGAGACTAGCTGGAGGTGTCTGGACGGGCAAATTTAACTCTCATTTCCCACCAGGAAGAGGAATTAACCAAAGGCTCAGCGTGCCGTGCCGGAACCAGATTAGGGCCTGAAGCCATCCTGCGGTGTTGCGGCCAGCTCAAAAGAAAGCGAGTTGAAGAAAGGAGCTCAGGGGCACTGTAATTCACAAACCTGCAGAGTTATAAATGACAGCTATCGTCCAAAAATATACTGAAGTAAGGCTGCCAAGAGGACTTGAAAGCGGGGCAGAATTGCAGGAAACCGATTTCAGGAGGCAGACTGGAATTGCATTGAAAGCATAGGAAAAGAGGCAGAACGTCCACAATGATGCACTTGGCCAAAAAGGGCGTATGCGTTTTTTCCTGAATATATTCAGGAAAAAACGCATACGCCCTTTTTGGCCAACCAAGCAAGCTTGCAAAGGAAATCTGCACTACAATGAAGTCTCACTTCCCCCCGGTCAAAAGGGCCATCTGAAAAAAGTGTAAAATCCAGAAAGGCAGGACAGGCCATGGAGAACTGGGAGCCTTGTTATGCTGATGGGCGGGATGTAAATTGCCAACAGACACTCGGGAGAAGTGTATGGTGTTTCCTGAAACATCTAAAAAACAAAGCAACAGAGCCTAGGGCACTTCCACTTATGGTCCTATAGCTTAGGGAAATTAAAATCAAAAAGACACAGCCACCCCAAAGTTTGGGACGCCTCTGTTTACAAGAACCTCGTTTACCGTACAAGTTCAACATCGCAGAAAGTGAAAAATGGATAAAGAAGTTGTGGTATTTACTTACAAAGCAATATCACTCAGCAATGAAATCTATGTCATCAGGCCCTTAGCAGCACAATGAGTTGATTCAGGTATGATGATTCTAACTGAAATAAGTCACACAGAAAAAGAAACATCATAAGATATCAGTAATACACGGAATTTAAACTTGGCTACACAGGAACTGAATTCCAAAACAGAACAGGGTCTCAAATTTAGAAAACCAACTTATGCTTGCTTAAGGGGAAAGGTGAGTTGGGGTGCTGCATAAAACCAGAGATTGAAATGAGCACAGATAAAGTTCCTTAAGCCAAATATGGAATAGACAAGAGCTACTCCTTGCTCAACGAAATGGACTCAACACCGCATATTAAATGCCTAAGAATGTACCTGACTAGTAAGTATCTTAAAACCTATGGATTGCTATGTCTCCGAAAGAGAATCAAGCATGTGTACAGGGGCATAAACGCAGCAGTGATAGGATTGGAGAGGTTCGGTGAGCAAATGAAGACCCTTTGAAGTCATATTGCATGGTACCCATTCCACGGGTTTCAACTACCCAGGTTTAAGGTATTCTTCCTTCAGCTAAAACATGCATGTGGAACCTAGAGTATGATCAACCATGTGATCGGGAGACGTGTTCAAATATGTCTCAGTTTTCGTACCCTGGTACTCGGGTGCAACATTCCAGACGCTTTACTAACACCCTCCCGACTTGGAGAGTCAGTCCCTTTAACCTCCTGTTTGGCCCAGTTTGCAATTTCTGCGGAAGATGAACAGGAATAGCGAGAACCAATGAGAGACTAGCTGGAGGTGTCTGGACGGGCAAATTTAACTCTCATTTCCCACCAGGAAGAGGAATTAACCAAAGGCTCAGCGTGCCGTGCCGGAACCAGATTAGGGCCTGAAGCCATCCTGCGGTGTTGCGGCCAGCTCAAAAGAAAGCGAGTTGAAGAAAGGAGCTCAGGGGCACTGTAATTCACAAACCTGCAGAGTTATAAATGACAGCTAACGTCCAAAAATATACTGAAGTAAGGCTGCCAAGAGGACTTGAAAGTGGGGCAGAATTGCAGGAAACCGATTTCAGGAGGCAGACTGGAATTGCATTGAAAGCATAGGAAAAGAGGCAGAACGTCCAAAATGATGCACTTGGCCAAAAAGGGCGTATGCGTTTTTTCCTGAATATATTCAGGAAAAAACGCATACGCCCTTTTTGGCCAACCAAGCAAGCTTGCAAAGGAAATCTGCACTACAATGAAGTCTCACTTCCTCCCGGTCAAAAGGGCCATCTGAAAAAAGTGTAAAATCCAGAAAGGCAGGACAGGCCATGGAGAACTGGGAGCCTTGTTATGCTGATGGGCGGGATGTAAATTGCCAACAGACACTCGGGAGAAGTGTATGGTGTTTCCTGAAACATCTAAAAAACAAAGCAACAGAGCCTAGGGCACTTCCACTTATGGTCCTATAGCTTAGGGAAATTAAAATCAAAAAGACACAGCCACCTCAAAGTTTGGGACGCCTCTGTTTACAAGAACCTCGTTTAGCGTACAAGTTCAACATCGCAGAAAGTGAAAAATGGATAAAGAAGTTGTGGTATTTACTTACAAAGCAATATCACTCAGCAATGAAATCTATGTCATCAGGCCCTTAGCAGCACAATGAGTGGATTCAGGTATGATGATTCTAACTGAAATAAGTCACACAGAAAAAGAAACATCATAAGATATCAGTAATACACGGAATGTAAACTTGGCTACACAGGAACTGAATTACAGAACAGAACAGGGTCTCAAATTTAGAAAACCAACTTATGCTTGCTTAAGGGGAAAGGTGAGTTGGGGTGCTGCATAAAACCAGAGATTGAAATGAGCACAGATAAAGTTCCTTAAGCCAAATATGGAATAGACAAGAGCTACTCCTTGCTCAACGAAATGGACTCAACACCGCATATTAAATGCCTAAGAATGTACCTGACTAGTAAGTATCTTAGAACCTATGGATTGCTATGTCTCCGAAAGAGAATCAAGCATGTGTACAGGGGCATAAACGCAGCAGTGATAGGATTGGAGAGGTTCGGTGAGCAAATGAAGACCCTTTGAAGTCATATTGCATGGTACCCATTCCACGGGTTTCAACTACCCAGGTTTAAGGTATTCTTCCTTCAGCTAAAACATGCATGTGGAACCTAGAGTATGATCAACCATGTGATCGGGAGACGTGTTCAAATATGTCTCAGTTTTCGTACCCTGGTACTCGGGTGCAACATTCCAGACGCTTTACTAACACCCTCCCGACTTGGAGAGTCAGTCCCTTTAACCTCCTGTTTGGCCCAGTTTGCAATTTCTGCGGAAGATGAACAGGAATAGCGAGAACCAATGAGAGACTAGCTGGAGGTGTCTGGACGGGCAAATTTAACTCTCATTTCCCACCAGGAAGAGGAATTAACCAAAGGCTCAGCGTGCCGTGCCGGAACCAGATTAGGGCCTGAAGCCATCCTGCGGTGTTGCGGCCAGCTCAAAAGAAAGCGAGTTGAAGAAAGGAGCTCAGGGGCACTGTAATTCACAAACCTGCAGAGTTATAAATGACAGCTATCGTCCAAAAATATACTGAAGTAAGGCTGCCAAGAGGACTTGAAAGCGGGGCAGAATTGCAGGAAACCGATTTCAGGAGGTAGACTGGAATTGCATTGAAAGCATAGGAAAAGAGGCAGAACGTCCACAATGATGCACTTGGCCAAAAAGGGCGTATGCGTTTTTTCCTGAATATATTCAGGAAAAAACGCATACGCCCTTTTTGGCCAACCAAGCAAGCTTGCAAAGGAAATCTGCACTACAATGAAGTCTCACTTCCCCCCGGTCAAAAGGGCCATCTGAAAAAAGTGTAAAATCCAGAAAGACAGGACAGGCCATGGAGAACTGGGAGCCTTGTTATGCTGATGGGCGGGATGTAAATTGCCAACAGACACTCGGGAGAAGTGTATGGTGTTTCCTGAAACATCTAAAAAACAAAGCAACAGAGCCTAGGGCACTTCCACTTATGGTCCTATAGCTTAGGGAAATTAAAATCAAAAAGACACAGCCACCTCAAAGTTTGGGACGCCTCTGTTTACAAGAACCTCGTTTACAGTACAAGTTCAACATCGCAGAAAGTGAAAAATGGATAAAGAAGTTGTGGTATTTACTTACAAAGCAATATCACTCAGCAATGAAATCTATGTCATCAGGCCCTTAGCAGCACAATGAGTGGATTCAGGTATGATGATTCTAACTGAAATAAGTCACACAGAAAAAGAAACATCATAAGATATCAGTAATACACGGAATGTAAACTTGGCTACACAGGAACTGAATTACAGAACAGAACAGGGTCTCAAATTTAGAAAACCAACTTATGCTTGCTTAAGGGTAAAGGTGAGTTGGGGTGCTGCATAAAACCAGAGATTGAAATGAGCACAGATAAAGTTCCTTAAGCCAAATATGGAATAGACAAGAGCTACTCCTTGCTCAACGAAATGGACTCAACACCGCATATTAAATGCCTAAGAATGTACCTGACCAGTAAGTATCTTAAAACCTATGGATTGCTATGTCTCCGAAAGAGAATCAAGCATGTGTACAGGGGCATAAACGCAGCAGTGATAGGATTGGAGAGGTTCGGTGAGCAAATGAAGACCCTTTGAAGTCATATTGCATGGTACCCATTCCACGGGTTTCAACTACCCAGGTTTAAGGTATTCTTCCTTCAGCTAAAACATGCATGTGGAACCTAGAGTATGATCAACCATGTGATCGGGAGACGTGTTCAAATATGTCTCAGTTTTCGTACCCTGGTACTCGGGTGCAACATTCCAGACGCTTTACTAACACCCTCCCGACTTGGAGAGTCAGTCCCTTTAACCTCCTGTTTGGCCCAGTTTGCAATTTCTGCGGAAGATGAACAGGAATAGCGAGAACCAATGAGAGACTAGCTGGAGGTGTCTGGACGGGCAAATTTAACTCTCATTTCCCACCAGGAAGAGGAATTAACCAAAGGCTCAGCGTGCCGTGCCGGAACCAGATTAGGGCCTGAAGCCATCCTGCGGTGTTGCGGCCAGCTCAAAAGAAAGCGAGTTGAAGAAAGGAGCTCAGGGGCACTGTAATTCACAAACCTGCAGAGTTATAAATGACAGCTAACGTCCAAAAATATACTGAAGTAAGGCTGCCAAGAGGACTTGAAAGTGGGGCAGAATTGCAGGAAACCGATTTCAGGAGGCAGACTGGAATTGCATTGAAAGCATAGGAAAAGAGGCAGAACGTCCAAAATGATGCACTTGGCCAAAAAGGGCGTATGCGTTTTTTCCTGAATATATTCAGGAAAAAACGCATACGCCCTTTTTGGCCAACCAAGCAAGCTTGCAAAGGAAATCTGCACTACAATGAAGTCTCACTTCCCCCCGGTCAAAAGGGCCATCTGAAAAAAGTGTAAAATCCAGAAAGGCAGGACAGGCCATGGAGAACTGGGAGCCTTGTTATGCTGATGGGCGGGATGTAAATTGCCAACAGACACTCGGGAGAAGTGTATGGTGTTTCCTGAAACATCTAAAAAACAAAGCAACAGAGCCTAGGGCACTTCCACTTATGGTCCTATAGCTTAGGGAAATTAAAATCAAAAAGACACAGCCACCTCAAAGTTTGGGACGCCTCTGTTTACAAGAACCTCGTTTACAGTACAAGTTCAACATCGCAGAAAGTGAAAAATGGATAAAGAAGTTGTGGTATTTACTTACAAAGCAATATCACTCAGCAATGAAATCTATGTCATCAGGCCCTTAGCAGCACAATGAGTGGATTCAGGTATGATGATTCTAACTGAAATAAGTCACACAGAAAAAGAAACATCATAAGATATCAGTAATACACGGAATGTAAACTTGGCTCCACAGGAACTGAATTACAGAACAGAACAGGGTCTCAAATTTAGAAAACCAACTTATGCTTGCTTAAGGGTAAAGGTGAGTTGGGGTGCTGCATAAAACCAGAGATTGAAATGAGCACAGATAAAGTTCCTTAAGCCAAATATGGAATAGACAAGAGCTACTCCTTGCTCAACGAAATGGACTCAACACCGCATATTAAATGCCTAAGAATGTACCTGACTAGTCAGTATCTTAAAACCTATGGATTGCTATGTCTCCGAAAGAGAATCAAGCATGTGTACAGGGGCATAAACGCAGCAGTGATAGGATTGGAGAGGTTCGGTGAGCAAATGAAGACCCTTTGAAGTCATATTGCATGGTACCCATTCCACGGGTTTCAACTACCCAGGTTTAAGGTATTCTTCCTTCAGCTAAAACATGCATGTGGAACCTAGAGTATGATCAACCATGTGATCGGGAGACGTGTTCAAATATGTCTCAGTTTTCGTACCCTGGTACTCGGGTGCAACATTCCAGACGCTTTACTAACACCCTCCCGACTTGGAGAGTCAGTCCCTTTAACCTCCTGTTTGGCCCAGTTTGCAATTTCTGCGGAAGATGAACAGGAATAGCGAGAACCAATGAGAGACTAGCTGGAGGTGTCTGGACGGGCAAATTTAACTCTCATTTCCCACCAGGAAGAGGAATTAACCAAAGGCTCAGCGTGCCGTGCCGGAACCAGATTAGGGCCTGAAGCCATCCTGCGGTGTTGCGGCCAGCTCAAAAGAAAGCGAGTTGAAGAAAGGAGCTCAGGGGCACTGTAATTCACAAACCTGCAGAGTTATAAATGACAGCTATCGTCCAAAAATATACTGAAGTAAGGCTGCCAAGAGGACTTGAAAGTGGGGCAGAATTGCAGGAAACCGATTTCAGGAGGCAGACTGGAATTGCATTGAAAGCATAGGAAAAGAGGCAGAACGTCCAAAATGATACACTTGGCCAAAAAGGGCGTATGCGTTTTTTCCTGAATATATTCAGGAAAAAACGCATACGCCCTTTTTGGCCAACCAAGCAAGCTTGCAAAGGAAATCTGCACTACAATGAAGTCTCACTTCCCCCCGGTCAAAAGGGCCATCTGAAAAAAGTGTAAAATCCAGAAAGGCAGGACAGGCCATGGAGAACTGGGAGCCTTGTTATGCTGATGGGCGGGATGTAAATTGCCAACAGACACTCGGGAGAAGTGTATGGTGTTTCCTGAAACATCTAAAAAACAAAGCAACAGAGCCTAGGGCACTTCCACTTATGGTCCTATAGATTAGGGAAATTAAAATCAAAAAGACACAGCCACCCCAAAGTTTGGGACGCCTCTGTTTACAAGAACCTCGTTTACCGTACAAGTTCAACATCGCAGAAAGTGAAAAATGGATAAAGAAGTTGTGGTATTTACTTACAAAGCAATATCACTCAGCAATGAAATCTATGTCATCAGGCCCTTAGCAGCACAATGAGTTGATTCAGGTATGATGATTCTAACTGAAATAAGTCACACAGAAAAAGAAACATCATAAGATATCAGTAATACACGGAATTTAAACTTGGCTACACAGGAACTGAATTCCAAAACAGAACAGGGTCTCAAATTTAGAAAACCAACTTATGCTTGCTTAAGGGGAAAGGTGAGTTGGGGTGCTGCATAAAACCAGAGATTGAAATGAGCACAGATAAAGTTCCTTAAGCCAAATATGGAATAGACAAGAGCTACTCCTTGCTCAACGAAATGGACTCAACACCGCATATTAAATGCCTAAGAATGTACCTGACTAGTCAGTATCTTAAAACCTATGGATTGCTATGTCTCCGAAAGAGAATCAAGCATGTGTACAGGGGCATAAACGCAGCAGTGATAGGATTGGAGAGGTTCGGTGAGCAAATGAAGACCCTTTGAAGTCATATTGCATGGTACCCATTCCACGGGTTTCAACTACCCAGGTTTAAGGTATTCTTCCTTCAGCTAAAACATGCATGTGGAACCTAGAGTATGATCAACCATGTGATCGGGAGACGTGTTCAAATATGTCTCAGTTTTCGTACCTGGTACTCGGGTGCAACATTCCAGACGCTTTACTAACACCCTCCCGACTTGGAGAGTCAGTCCCTTTAACCTCCTGTTTGGCCCAGTTTGCAATTTCTGCGGAAGATGAACAGGAATAGCGAGAACCAATGAGAGACTAGCTGGAGGTGTCTGGACGGGCAAATTTAACTCTCATTTCCCACCAGGAAGAGGAATTAACCAAAGGCTCAGCGTGCCGTGCCGGAACCAGATTAGGGCCTGAAGCCATCCTGCGGTGTTGCGGCCAGCTCAAAAGAAAGCGAGTTGAAGAAAGGAGCTCAGGGGCACTGTAATTCACAAACCTGCAGAGTTATAAATGACAGCTATCGTCCAAAAATATACTGAAGTAAGGCTGCCAAGAGGACTTGAAAGCGGGGCAGAATTGCAGGAAACCGATTTCAGGAGGTAGACTGGAATTGCATTGAAAGCATAGGAAAAGAGGCAGAACGTCCACAATGATGCACTTGGCCAAAAAGGGCGTATGCGTTTTTTCCTGAATATATTCAGGAAAAAACGCATACGCCCTTTTTGGCCAACCAAGCAAACTTGCAAAGGAAATCTGCACTACAATGAAGTCTCACTTCCCCCCGGTCAAAAGGGCCATCTGAAAAACGTGTAAAATCCAGAAAGACAGGACAGGCCATGGAGAACTGGGAGCCTTGTTATGCTGATGGGCGGGATGTAAATTGCCAACAGACACTCGGGAGAAGTGTATGGTGTTTCCTGAAGCATCTAAAAAACAAAGCAACAGAGCCTAGGGCACTTCCACTTATGGTCCTATAGCTTAGGGAAATTAAAATCAAAAAGACACAGCCACCCCAAAGTTTGGGACGCCTCTGTTTACAAGAAACTCATTTACAGTACAAGTTCAACATCGCAGAAAGTGAAAAATGGATAAAGAAGTTGTGGTATTTACTTACAAAGCAATATCACTCAGCAATGAAATCTATGTCATCAGGCCCTTAGCAGCACAATGAGTGGATTCAGGTATGATGATTCTAACTGAAATAAGTCACACAGAAAAAGAAACATCATAAGATATCAGTAATACACGGAATGTAAACTTGGCTACACAGGAACTGAATTACAGAACAGAACAGGGTCTCAAATTTAGAAAACCAACTTATGCTTGTTTAAGGGGAAAGGTGAGTTGGGGTGCTGCATAAAACCAGAGATTGAAATGAGCACAGATAAAGTTCCTTAAGCCAAATATGGAATAGACAAGAGCTACTCCTTGCTCAACGAAATGGACTCAACACCGCATATTAAATGCCTAAGAATGTACCTGACTAGTCAGTATCTTAAAACCTATGGATTGCTATGTCTCCGAAAGAGAATCAAGCATGTGTACAGGGGCATAAACGCAGCAGTGATAGGATTGGAGAGGTTCGGTGAGCAAATGAAGACCCTTTGAAGTCATATTGCATGGTACCCATTCCACGGGTTTCAACTACCCAGGTTTAAGGTATTCTTCCTTCAGCTAAAACATGCATGTGGAACCTAGAGTATGATCAACCATGTGATCGGGAGACGTGTTCAAATATGTCTCAGTTTTCGTACCCTGGTACTCGGGTGCAACATTCCAGACGCTTTACTAACACCCTCCCGACTTGGAGAGTCAGTCCCTTTAACCTCCTGTTTGGCCCAGTTTGCAATTTCTGCGGAAGATGAACAGGAATAGCGAGAACCAATGAGAGACTAGCTGGAGGTGTCTGGACGGGCAAATTTAACTCTCATTTCCCACCAGGAAGAGGAATTAACCAAAGGCTCAGCGTGCCGTGCCGGAACCAGATTAGGGCCTGAAGCCATCCTGCGGTGTTGCGGCCAGCTCAAAAGAAAGCGAGTTGAAGAAAGGAGCTCAGGGGCACTGTAATTCACAAACCTGCAGAGTTATAAATGACAGCTATCGTCCAAAAATATACTGAAGTAAGGCTGCCAAGAGGACTTGAAAGCGGGGCAGAATTGCAGGAAACCGATTTCAGGAGGCAGACTGGAATTGCATTGAAAGCATAGGAAAAGAGGCAGAACGTCCACAATGATGCACTTGGCCAAAAAGGGCGTATGCGTTTTTTCCTGAATATATTCAGGAAAAAACGCATACGCCCTTTTTGGCCAACCAAGCAAGCTTGCAAAGGAAATCTGCACTACAATGAAGTCTCACTTCCCCCCGGTCAAAAGGGCCATCTGAAAAAAGTGTAAAATCCAGAAAGGCAGGACAGGCCATGGAGAACTGGGAGCCTTGTTATGCTGATGGGCGGGATGTAAATTGCCAACAGACACTCGGGAGAAGTGTATGGTGTTTCCTGAAACATCTAAAAAACAAAGCAACAGAGCCTAGGGCACTTCCACTTATGGTCCTATAGCTTAGGGAAATTAAAATCAAAAAGACACAGCCACCCCAAAGTTTGGGACGCCTCTGTTTACAAGAACCTCGTTTACAGTACAAGTTCAACATCGCAGAAAGTGAAAAATGGATAAAGAAGTTGTGGTATTTACTTACAAAGCAATATCACTCAGCAATGAAATCTATGTCATCAGGCCCTTAGCAGCACAATGAGTGGATTCAGGTATGATGATTCTAACTGAAATAAGTCACACAGAAAAAGAAACATCATAAGATATCAGTAATACACGGAATGTAAACTTGGCTCCACAGGAACTGAATTACAGAACAGAACAGGGTCTCAAATTTAGAAAACCAACTTATGCTTGCTTAAGGGTAAAGGTGAGTTGGGGTGCTGCATAAAACCAGAGATTGAAATGAGCACAGATAAAGTTCCTTAAGCCAAATATGGAATAGACAAGAGCTACTCCTTGCTCAACGAAATGGACTCAACACCGCATATTAAATGCCTAAGAATGTACCTGACTAGTAAGTATCTTAAAACCTATGGATTGCTATGTCTCCGAAAGAGAATCAAGCATGTGTACAGGGGCATAAACGCAGCAGTGATAGGATTGGAGAGGTTCGGTGAGCAAATGAAGACCCTTTGAAGTCATATTGCATGGTACCCATTCCACGGGTTTCAACTACCCAGGTTTAAGGTATTCTTCCTTCAGCTAAAACATGCATGTGGAACCTAGAGTATGATCAACCATGTGATCGGGAGACGTGTTCAAATATGTCTCAGTTTTCGTACCCTGGTACTCGGGTGCAACATTCCAGACGCTTTACTAACACCCTCCCGACTTGGAGAGTCAGTCCCTTTAACCTCCTGTTTGGCCCAGTTTGCAATTTCTGCGGAAGATGAACAGGAATAGCGAGAACCAATGAGAGACTAGCTGGAGGTGTCTGGACGGGCAAATTTAACTCTCATTTCCCACCAGGAAGAGGAATTAACCAAAGGCTCAGCGTGCCGTGCCGGAACCAGATTAGGGCCTGAAGCCATCCTGCGGTGTTGCGGCCAGCTCAAAAGAAAGCGAGTTGAAGAAAGGAGCTCAGGGGCACTGTAATTCACAAACCTGCAGAGTTATAAATGACAGCTATCGTCCAAAAATATACTGAAGTAAGGCTGCCAAGAGGACTTGAAAGCGGGGCAGAATTGCAGGAAACCGATTTCAGGAGGCAGACTGGAATTGCATTGAAAGCATAGGAAAAGAGGCAGAACGTCCACAATGATGCACTTGGCCAAAAAGGGCGTATGCGTTTTTTCCTGAATATATTCAGGAAAAAACGCATACGCCCTTTTTGGCCAACCAAGCAAGCTTGCAAAGGAAATCTGCACTACAATGAAGTCTCACTTCCCCCCGGTCAAAAGGGCCATCTGAAAAAAGTGTAAAATCCAGAAAGGCAGGACAGGCCATGGAGAACTGGGAGCCTTGTTATGCTGATGGGCGGGATGTAAATTGCCAACAGACACTCGGGAGAAGTGTATGGTGTTTCCTGAAACATCTAAAAAACAAAGCAACAGAGCCTAGGGCACTTCCACTTATGGTCCTATAGCTTAGGGAAATTAAAAACAAAAAGACACAGCCACCCCAAAGTTTGGGACGCCTCTGTTTACAAGAACCTCGTTTAGCGTACAAGTTCAACATCGCAGAAAGTGAAAAATGGATAAAGAAGTTGTGGTATTTACTTACAAAGCAATATCACTCAGCAATGAAATCTATGTCATCAGGCCCTTAGCAGCACAATGAGTGGATTCAGGTATGATGATTCTAACTGAAATAAGTCACACAGAAAAAGAAACATCATAAGATATCAGTAATACACGGAATGTAAACTTGGCTACACAGGAACTGAATTACAGAACAGAACAGGGTCTCAAATTTAGAAAACCAACTTATGCTTGCTTAAGGGGAAAGGTGAGTTGGGGTGCTGCATAAAACCAGAGATTGAAATGAGCACAGATAAAGTTCCTTAAGCCAAATATGGAATAGACAAGAGCTACTCCTTGCTCAACGAAATGGACTCAACACCGCATATTAAATGCCTAAGAATGTACCTGACTAGTAAGTATCTTAAAACCTATGGATTGCTATGTCTCCGAAAGAGAATCAAGCATGTGTACAGGGGCATAAACGCAGCAGTGATAGGATTGGAGAGGTTCGGTGAGCAAATGAAGACCCTTTGAAGTCATATTGCATGGTACCCATTCCACGGGTTTCAACTACCCAGGTTTAAGGTATTCTTCCTTCAGCTAAAACATGCATGTGGAACCTAGAGTATGATCAACCATGTGATCGGGAGACGTGTTCAAATATGTCTCAGTTTTCGTACCCTGGTACTCGGGTGCAACATTCCAGACGCTTTACTAACACCCTCCCGACTTGGAGAGTCAGTCCCTTTAACCTCCTGTTTGGCCCAGTTTGCAATTTCTGCGGAAGATGAACAGGAATAGCGAGAACCAATGAGAGACTAGCTGGAGGTGTCTGGACGGGCAAATTTAACTCTCATTTCCCACCAGGAAGAGGAATTAACCAAAGGCTCAGCGTGCCGTGCCGGAACCAGATTAGGGCCTGAAGCCATCCTGCGGTGTTGCGGCCAGCTCAAAAGAAAGCGAGTTGAAGAAAGGAGCTCAGGGGCACTGTAATTCACAAACCTGCAGAGTTATAAATGACAGCTATCGTCCAAAAATATACTGAAGTAAGGCTGCCAAGAGGACTTGAAAGCGGGGCAGAATTGCAGGAAACCGATTTCAGGAGGCAGACTGGAATTGCATTGAAAGCATAGGAAAAGAGGCAGAACGTCCACAATGATGCACTTGGCCAAAAAGGGCGTATGCGTTTTTTCCTGAATATATTCAGGAAAAAACGCATACGCCCTTTTTGGCCAACCAAGCAAGCTTGC
Source organism: Pseudorca crassidens (assembly GCF_039906515.1). NCBI lineage: Eukaryota > Metazoa > Chordata > Mammalia > Artiodactyla > Delphinidae > Pseudorca > Pseudorca crassidens. The sequence continues at coordinate 3,004,499 of NW_027136304.1, forward strand.
AAAGGAAATCTGCACTACAATGAAGTCTCACTTCCCCCCGGTCAAAAGGGCCATCTGAAAAAAGTGTAAAATCCAGAAAGGCAGGACAGGCCATGGAGAACTGGGAGCCTTGTTATGCTGATGGGCGGGATGTAAATTGCCAACAGACACTCGGGAGAAGTGTATGGTGTTTCCTGAAACATCTAAAAAACAAAGCAACAGAGCCTAGGGCACTTCCACTTATGGTCCTATAGCTTAGGGAAATTAAAAACAAAAAGACACAGCCACCCCAAAGTTTGGGACGCCTCTGTTTACAAGAACCTCGTTTAGCGTACAAGTTCAACATCGCAGAAAGTGAAAAATGGATAAAGAAGTTGTGGTATTTACTTACAAAGCAATATCACTCAGCAATGAAATCTATGTCATCAGGCCCTTAGCAGCACAATGAGTGGATTCAGGTATGATGATTCTAACTGAAATAAGTCACACAGAAAAAGAAACATCATAAGATATCAGTAATACACGGAATGTAAACTTGGCTACACAGGAACTGAATTACAGAACAGAACAGGGTCTCAAATTTAGAAAACCAACTTATGCTTGCTTAAGGGGAAAGGTGAGTTGGGGTGCTGCATAAAACCAGAGATTGAAATGAGCACAGATAAAGTTCCTTAAGCCAAATATGGAATAGACAAGAGCTACTCCTTGCTCAACGAAATGGACTCAACACCGCATATTAAATGCCTAAGAATGTACCTGACTAGTAAGTATCTTAAAACCTATGGATTGCTATGTCTCCGAAAGAGAATCAAGCATGTGTACAGGGGCATAAACGCAGCAGTGATAGGATTGGAGAGGTTCGGTGAGCAAATGAAGACCCTTTGAAGTCATATTGCATGGTACCCATTCCACGGGTTTCAACTACCCAGGTTTAAGGTATTCTTCCTTCAGCTAAAACATGCATGTGGAACCTAGAGTATGATCAACCATGTGATCGGGAGACGTGTTCAAATATGTCTCAGTTTTCGTACCCTGGTACTCGGGTGCAACATTCCAGACGCTTTACTAACACCCTCCCGACTTGGAGAGTCAGTCCCTTTAACCTCCTGTTTGGCCCAGTTTGCAATTTCTGCGGAAGATGAACAGGAATAGCGAGAACCAATGAGAGACTAGCTGGAGGTGTCTGGACGGGCAAATTTAACTCTCATTTCCCACCAGGAAGAGGAATTAACCAAACGCTCAGCGTGCCGTGCCGGAACCAGATTAGGGCCTGAAGCCATCCTGCGGTGTTGCGGCCAGCTCAAAAGAAAGCGAGTTGAAGAAAGGAGCTCAGGGGCACTGTAATTCACAAACCTGCAGAGTTATAAATGACAGCTATCGTCCAAAAATATACTGAAGTAAGGCTGCCAAGAGGACTTGAAAGCGGGGCAGAATTGCAGGAAACCGATTTCAGGAGGCAGACTGGAATTGCATTGAAAGCATAGGAAAAGAGGCAGAACGTCCACAATGATGCACTTGGCCAAAAAGGGCGTATGCGTTTTTTCCTGAATATATTCAGGAAAAAACGCATACGCCCTTTTTGGCCAACCAAGCAAGCTTGCAAAGGAAATCTGCACTACAATGAAGTCTCACTTCCCCCCGGTCAAAAGGGCCATCTGAAAAAAGTGTAAAATCCAGAAAGGCAGGACAGGCCATGGAGAACTGGGAGCCTTGTTATGCTGATGGGCGGGATGTAAATTGCCAACAGACACTGGGGAGAAGTGTATGGTGTTTCCTGAAACATCTAAAAAACAAAGCAACAGAGCCTAGGGCACTTCCACTTATGGTCCTATAGCTTAGGGAAATTAAAATCAAAAAGACACAGCCACCCCAAAGTTTGGGACGCCTCTGTTTACAAGAACCTCGTTTAGCGTACAAGTTCAACATCGCAGAAAGTGAAAAATGGATAAAGAAGTTGTGGTATTTACTTACAAAGCAATATCACTCAGCAATGAAATCTATGTCATCAGGCCCTTAGCAGCACAATGAGTGGATTCAGGTATGATGATTCTAACTGAAATAAGTCACACAGAAAAAGAAACATCATAAGATATCAGTAATACACGGAATGTAAACTTGGCTACACAGGAACTGAATTACAGAACAGAACAGGGTCTCAAATTTAGAAAACCAACTTATGCTTGCTTAAGGGGAAAGGTGAGTTGGGGTGCTGCATAAAACCAGAGATTGAAATGAGCACAGATAAAGTTCCTTAAGCCAAATATGGAATAGACAAGAGCTACTCCTTGCTCAACGAAATGGACTCAACACCGCATATTAAATGCCTAAGAATGTACCTGACTAGTAAGTATCTTAAAACCTATGGATTGCTATGTCTCCGAAAGAGAATCAAGCATGTGTACAGGGGCATAAACGCAGCAGTGATAGGATTGGAGAGGTTCGGTGAGCAAATGAAGACCCTTTGAAGTCATATTGCATGGTACCCATTCCACGGGTTTCAACTACCCAGGTTTAAGGTATTCTTCCTTCAGCTAAAACATGCATGTGGAACCTAGAGTATGATCAACCATGTGATCGGGAGACGTGTTCAAATATGTCTCAGTTTTCGTACCCTGGTACTCGGGTGCAACATTCCAGACGCTTTACTAACACCCTCCCGACTTGGAGAGTCAGTCCCTTTAACCTCCTGTTTGGCCCAGTTTGCAATTTCTGCGGAAGATGAACAGGAATAGCGAGAACCAATGAGAGACTAGCTGGAGGTGTCTGGACGGGCAAATTTAACTCTCATTTCCCACCAGGAAGAGGAATTAACCAAAGGCTCAGCGTGCCGTGCCGGAACCAGATTAGGGCCTGAAGCCATCCTGCGGTGTTGCGGCCAGCTCAAAAGAAAGCGAGTTGAAGAAAGGAGCTCAGGGGCACTGTAATTCACAAACCTGCAGAGTTATAAATGACAGCTATCGTCCAAAAATATACTGAAGTAAGGCTGCCAAGAGGACTTGAAAGCGGGGCAGAATTGCAGGAAACCGATTTCAGGAGGCAGACTGGAATTGCATTGAAAGCATAGGAAAAGAGGCAGAACGTCCACAATGATGCACTTGGCCAAAAAGGGCGTATGCGTTTTTTCCTGAATATATTCAGGAAAAAACGCATACGCCCTTTTTGGCCAACCAAGCAAGCTTGCAAAGGAAATCTGCACTACAATGAAGTCTCACTTCCCCCCGGTCAAAAGGGCCATCTGAAAAAAGTGTAAAATCCAGAAAGGCAGGACAGGCCATGGAGAACTGGGAGCCTTGTTATGCTGATGGGCGGGATGTAAATTGCCAACAGACACTCGGGAGAAGTGTATGGTGTTTCCTGAAACATCTAAAAAACAAAGCAACAGAGCCTAGGGCACTTCCACTTATGGTCCTATAGCTTAGGGAAATTAAAATCAAAAAGACACAGCCACCCCAAAGTTTGGGACGCCTCTGTTTACAAGAACCTCGTTTAGCGTACAAGTTCAACATCGCAGAAAGTGAAAAATGGATAAAGAAGTTGTGGTATTTACTTACAAAGCAATATCACTCAGCAATGAAATCTATGTCATCAGGCCCTTAGCAGCACAATGAGTGGATTCAGGTATGATGATTCTAACTGAAATAAGTCACACAGAAAAAGAAACATCATAAGATATCAGTAATACACGGAATGTAAACTTGGCTACACAGGAACTGAATTACAGAACAGAACAGGGTCTCAAATTTAGAAAACCAACTTATGCTTGCTTAAGGGTAAAGGTGAGTTGGGGTGCTGCATAAAACCAGAGATTGAAATGAGCACAGATAAAGTTCCTTAAGCCAAATATGGAATAGACAAGAGCTACTCCTTGCTCAACGAAATGGACTCAACACCGCATATTAAATGCCTAAGAATGTACCTGACTAGTAAGTATCTTAAAACCTATGGATTGCTATGTCTCCGAAAGAGAATCAAGCATGTGTACAGGGGCATAAACGCAGCAGTGATAGGATTGGAGAGGTTCGGTGAGCAAATGAAGACCCTTTGAAGTCATATTGCATGGTACCCATTCCACGGGTTTCAACTACCCAGGTTTAAGGTATTCTTCCTTCAGCTAAAACATGCATGTGGAACCTAGAGTATGATCAACCATGTGATCGGGAGACGTGTTCAAATATGTCTCAGTTTTCGTACCCTGGTACTCGGGTGCAACATTCCAGACGCTTTACTAACACCCTCCCGACTTGGAGAGTCAGTCCCTTTAACCTCCTGTTTGGCCCAGTTTGCAATTTCTGCGGAAGATGAACAGGAATAGCGAGAACCAATGAGAGACTAGCTGGAGGTGTCTGGACGGGCAAATTTAACTCTCATTTCCCACCAGGAAGAGGAATTAACCAAAGGCTCAGCGTGCCGTGCCGGAACCAGATTAGGGCCTGAAGCCATCCTGCGGTGTTGCGGCCAGCTCAAAAGAAAGCGAGTTGAAGAAAGGAGCTCAGGGGCACTGTAATTCACAAACCTGCAGAGTTATAAATGACAGCTATCGTCCAAAAATATACTGAAGTAAGGCTGCCAAGAGGACTTGAAAGCGGGGCAGAATTGCAGGAAACCGATTTCAGGAGGCAGACTGGAATTGCATTGAAAGCATAGGAAAAGAGGCAGAACGTCCACAATGATGCACTTGGCCAAAAAGGGCGTATGCGTTTTTTCCTGAATATATTCAGGAAAAAACGCATACGCCCTTTTTGGCCAACCAAGCAAGCTTGCAAAGGAAATCTGCACTACAATGAAGTCTCACTTCCCCCCGGTCAAAAGGGCCATCTGAAAAAAGTGTAAAATCCAGAAAGGCAGGACAGGCCATGGAGAACTGGGAGCCTTGTTATGCTGATGGGCGGGATGTAAATTGCCAACAGACACTCGGGAGAAGTGTATGGTGTTTCCTGAAACATCTAAAAAACAAAGCAACAGAGCCTAGGGCACTTCCACTTATGGTCCTATAGCTTAGGGAAATTAAAATCAAAAAGACACAGCCACCCCAAAGTTTGGGACGCCTCTGTTTACAAGAACCTCGTTTAGCGTACAAGTTCAACATCGCAGAAAGTGAAAAATGGATAAAGAAGTTGTGGTATTTACTTACAAAGCAATATCACTCAGCAATGAAATCTATGTCATCAGGCCCTTAGCAGCACAATGAGTGGATTCAGGTATGATGATTCTAACTGAAATAAGTCACACAGAAAAAGAAACATCATAAGATATCAGTAATACACGGAATGTAAACTTGGCTCCACAGGAACTGAATTACAGAACAGAACAGGGTCTCAAATTTAGAAAACCAACTTATGCTTGCTTAAGGGTAAAGGTGAGTTGGGGTGCTGCATAAAACCAGAGATTGAAATGAGCACAGATAAAGTTCCTTAAGCCAAATATGGAATAGACAAGAGCTACTCCTTGCTCAACGAAATGGACTCAACACCGCATATTAAATGCCTAAGAATGTACCTGACTAGTAAGTATCTTAAAACCTATGGATTGCTATGTCTCCGAAAGAGAATCAAGCATGTGTACAGGGGCATAAACGCAGCAGTGATAGGATTGGAGAGGTTCGGTGAGCAAATGAAGACCCTTTGAAGTCATATTGCATGGTACCCATTCCACGGGTTTCAACTACCCAGGTTTAAGGTATTCTTCCTTCAGCTAAAACATGCATGTGGAACCTAGAGTATGATCAACCATGTGATCGGGAGACGTGTTCAAATATGTCTCAGTTTTCGTACCCTGGTACTCGGGTGCAACATTCCAGACGCTTTACTAACACCCTCCCGACTTGGAGAGTCAGTCCCTTTAACCTCCTGTTTGGCCCAGTTTGCAATTTCTGCGGAAGATGAACAGGAATAGCGAGAACCAATGAGAGACTAGCTGGAGGTGTCTGGACGGGCAAATTTAACTCTCATTTCCCACCAGGAAGAGGAATTAACCAAAGGCTCAGCGTGCCGTGCCGGAACCAGATTAGGGCCTGAAGCCATCCTGCGGTGTTGCGGCCAGCTCAAAAGAAAGCGAGTTGAAGAAAGGAGCTCAGGGGCACTGTAATTCACAAACCTGCAGAGTTATAAATGACAGCTATCGTCCAAAAATATACTGAAGTAAGGCTGCCAAGAGGACTTGAAAGCGGGGCAGAATTGCAGGAAACCGATTTCAGGAGGCAGACTGGAATTGCATTGAAAGCATAGGAAAAGAGGCAGAACGTCCACAATGATGCACTTGGCCAAAAAGGGCGTATGCGTTTTTTCCTGAATATATTCAGGAAAAAACGCATACGCCCTTTTTGGCCAACCAAGCAAGCTTGCAAAGGAAATCTGCACTACAATGAAGTCTCACTTCCCCCCGGTCAAAAGGGCCATCTGAAAAAAGTGTAAAATCCAGAAAGGCAGGACAGGCCATGGAGAACTGGGAGCCTTGTTATGCTGATGGGCGGGATGTAAATTGCCAACAGACACTCGGGAGAAGTGTATGGTGTTTCCTGAAACATCTAAAAAACAAAGCAACAGAGCCTAGGGCACTTCCACTTATGGTCCTATAGCTTAGGGAAATTAAAATCAAAAAGACACAGCCACCCCAAAGTTTGGGACGCCTCTGTTTACAAGAACCTCGTTTAGCGTACAAGTTCAACATCGCAGAAAGTGAAAAATGGATAAAGAAGTTGTGGTATTTACTTACAAAGCAATATCACTCAGCAATGAAATCTATGTCATCAGGCCCTTAGCAGCACAATGAGTGGATTCAGGTATGATGATTCTAACTGAAATAAGTCACACAGAAAAAGAAACATCATAAGATATCAGTAATACACGGAATGTAAACTTGGCTACACAGGAACTGAATTACAGAACAGAACAGGGTCTCAAATTTAGAAAACCAACTTATGCTTGCTTAAGGGTAAAGGTGAGTTGGGGTGCTGCATAAAACCAGAGATTGAAATGAGCACAGATAAAGTTCCTTAAGCCAAATATGGAATAGACAAGAGCTACTCCTTGCTCAACGAAATGGACTCAACACCGCATATTAAATGCCTAAGAATGTACCTGACTAGTAAGTATCTTAAAACCTATGGATTGCTATGTCTCCGAAAGAGAATCAAGCATGTGTACAGGGGCATAAACGCAGCAGTGATAGGATTGGAGAGGTTCGGTGAGCAAATGAAGACCCTTTGAAGTCATATTGCATGGTACCCATTCCACGGGTTTCAACTACCCAGGTTTAAGGTATTCTTCCTTCAGCTAAAACATGCATGTGGAACCTAGAGTATGATCAACCATGTGATCGGGAGACGTGTTCAAATATGTCTCAGTTTTCGTACCCTGGTACTCGGGTGCAACATTCCAGACGCTTTACTAACACCCTCCCGACTTGGAGAGTCAGTCCCTTTAACCTCCTGTTTGGCCCAGTTTGCAATTTCTGCGGAAGATGAACAGGAATAGCGAGAACCAATGAGAGACTAGCTGGAGGTGTCTGGACGGGCAAATTTAACTCTCATTTCCCACCAGGAAGAGGAATTAACCAAAGGCTCAGCGTGCCGTGCCGGAACCAGATTAGGGCCTGAAGCCATCCTGCGGTGTTGCGGCCAGCTCAAAAGAAAGCGAGTTGAAGAAAGGAGCTCAGGGGCACTGTAATTCACAAACCTGCAGAGTTATAAATGACAGCTATCGTCCAAAAATATACTGAAGTAAGGCTGCCAAGAGGACTTGAAAGCGGGGCAGAATTGCAGGAAACCGATTTCAGGAGGCAGACTGGAATTGCATTGAAAGCATAGGAAAAGAGGCAGAACGTCCACAATGATGCACTTGGCCAAAAAGGGCGTATGCGTTTTTTCCTGAATATATTCAGGAAAAAACGCATACGCCCTTTTTGGCCAACCAAGCAAGCTTGCAAAGGAAATCTGCACTACAATGAAGTCTCACTTCCCCCCGGTCAAAAGGGCCATCTGAAAAAAGTGTAAAATCCAGAAAGGCAGGACAGGCCATGGAGAACTGGGAGCCTTGTTATGCTGATGGGCGGGATGTAAATTGCCAACAGACACTCGGGAGAAGTGTATGGTGTTTCCTGAAACATCTAAAAAACAAAGCAACAGAGCCTAGGGCACTTCCACTTATGGTCCTATAGCTTAGGGAAATTAAAATCAAAAAGACACAGCCACCCCAAAGTTTGGGACGCCTCTGTTTACAAGAACCTCGTTTAGCGTACAAGTTCAACATCGCAGAAAGTGAAAAATGGATAAAGAAGTTGTGGTATTTACTTACAAAGCAATATCACTCAGCAATGAAATCTATGTCATCAGGCCCTTAGCAGCACAATGAGTGGATTCAGGTATGATGATTCTAACTGAAATAAGTCACACAGAAAAAGAAACATCATAAGATATCAGGAATACACGGAATGTAAACTTGGCTACACAGGAACTGAATTACAGAACAGAACAGGGTCTCAAATTTAGAAAACCAACTTATGCTTGCTTAAGGGGAAAGGTGAGTTGGGGTGCTGCATAAAACCAGAGATTGAAATGAGCACAGATAAAGTTCCTTAAGCCAAATATGGAATAGACAAGAGCTACTCCTTGCTCAACGAAATGGACTCAACACCGCATATTAAATGCCTAAGAATGTACCTGACTAGTAAGTATCTTAAAACCTATGGATTGCTATGTCTCCGAAAGAGAATCAAGCATGTGTACAGGGGCATAAACGCAGCAGTGATAGGATTGGAGAGGTTCGGTGAGCAAATGAAGACCCTTTGAAGTCATATTGCATGGTACCCATTCCACGGGTTTCAACTACCCAGGTTTAAGGTATTCTTCCTTCAGCTAAAACATGCATGTGGAACCTAGAGTATGATCAACCATGTGATCGGGAGACGTGTTCAAATATGTCTCAGTTTTCGTACCCTGGTACTCGGGTGCAACATTCCAGACGCTTTACTAACACCCTCCCGACTTGGAGAGTCAGTCCCTTTAACCTCCTGTTTGGCCCAGTTTGCAATTTCTGCGGAAGATGAACAGGAATAGCGAGAACCAATGAGAGACTAGCTGGAGGTGTCTGGACGGGCAAATTTAACTCTCATTTCCCACCAGGAAGAGGAATTAACCAAAGGCTCAGCGTGCCGTGCCGGAACCAGATTAGGGCCTGAAGCCATCCTGCGGTGTTGCGGCCAGCTCAAAAGAAAGCGAGTTGAAGAAAGGAGCTCAGGGGCACTGTAATTCACAAACCTGCAGAGTTATAAATGACAGCTATCGTCCAAAAATATACTGAAGTAAGGCTGCCAAGAGGACTTGAAAGCGGGGCAGAATTGCAGGAAACCGATTTCAGGAGGCAGACTGGAATTGCATTGAAAGCATAGGAAAAGAGGCAGAACGTCCACAATGATGCACTTGGCCAAAAAGGGCGTATGCGTTTTTTCCTGAATATATTCAGGAAAAAACGCATACGCCCTTTTTGGCCAACCAAGCAAGCTTGCAAAGGAAATCTGCACTACAATGAAGTCTCACTTCCCCCCGGTCAAAAGGGCCATCTGAAAAAAGTGTAAAATCCAGAAAGGCAGGACAGGCCATGGAGAACTGGGAGCCTTGTTATGCTGATGGGCGGGATGTAAATTGCCAACAGACACTCGGGAGAAGTGTATGGTGTTTCCTGAAACATCTAAAAAACAAAGCAACAGAGCCTAGGGCACTTCCACTTATGGTCCTATAGCTTAGGGAAATTAAAATCAAAAAGACACAGCCACCCCAAAGTTTGGGACGCCTCTGTTTACAAGAACCTCGTTTAGCGTACAAGTTCAACATCGCAGAAAGTGAAAAATGGATAAAGAAGTTGTGGTATTTACTTACAAAGCAATATCACTCAGCAATGAAATCTATGTCATCAGGCCCTTAGCAGCACAATGAGTGGATTCAGGTATGATGATTCTAACTGAAATAAGTCACACAGAAAAAGAAACATCATAAGATATCAGTAATACACGGAATGTAAACTTGGCTACACAGGAACTGAATTACAGAACAGAACAGGGTCTCAAATTTAGAAAACCAACTTATGCTTGCTTAAGGGTAAAGGTGAGTTGGGGTGCTGCATAAAACCAGAGATTGAAATGAGCACAGATAAAGTTCCTTAAGCCAAATATGGAATAGACAAGAGCTACTCCTTGCTCAACGAAATGGACTCAACACCGCATATTAAATGCCTAAGAATGTACCTGACTAGTAAGTATCTTAAAACCTATGGATTGCTATGTCTCCGAAAGAGAATCAAGCATGTGTACAGGGGCATAAACGCAGCAGTGATAGGATTGGAGAGGTTCGGTGAGCAAATGAAGACCCTTTGAAGTCATATTGCATGGTACCCATTCCACGGGTTTCAACTACCCAGGTTTAAGGTATTCTTCCTTCAGCTAAAACATGCATGTGGAACCTAGAGTATGATCAACCATGTGATCGGGAGACGTGTTCAAATATGTCTCAGTTTTCGTACCCTGGTACTCGGGTGCAACATTCCAGACGCTTTACTAACACCCTCCCGACTTGGAGAGTCAGTCCCTTTAACCTCCTGTTTGGCCCAGTTTGCAATTTCTGCGGAAGATGAACAGGAATAGCGAGAACCAATGAGAGACTAGCTGGAGGTGTCTGGACGGGCAAATTTAACTCTCATTTCCCACCAGGAAGAGGAATTAACCAAAGGCTCAGCGTGCCGTGCCGGAACCAGATTAGGGCCTGAAGCCATCCTGCGGTGTTGCGGCCAGCTCAAAAGAAAGCGAGTTGAAGAAAGGAGCTCAGGGGCACTGTAATTCACAAACCTGCAGAGTTATAAATGACAGCTATCGTCCAAAAATATACTGAAGTAAGGCTGCCAAGAGGACTTGAAAGCGGGGCAGAATTGCAGGAAACCGATTTCAGGAGGCAGACTGGAATTGCATTGAAAGCATAGGAAAAGAGGCAGAACGTCCACAATGATGCACTTGGCCAAAAAGGGCGTATGCGTTTTTTCCTGAATATATTCAGGAAAAAACGCATACGCCCTTTTTGGCCAACCAAGCAAGCTTGCAAAGGAAATCTGCACTACAATGAAGTCTCACTTCCCCCCGGTCAAAAGGGCCATCTGAAAAAAGTGTAAAATCCAGAAAGGCAGGACAGGCCATGGAGAACTGGGAGCCTTGTTATGCTGATGGGCGGGATGTAAATTGCCAACAGACACTCGGGAGAAGTGTATGGTGTTTCCTGAAACATCTAAAAAACAAAGCAACAGAGCCTAGGGCACTTCCACTTATGGTCCTATAGCTTAGGGAAATTAAAATCAAAAAGACACAGCCACCCCAAAGTTTGGGACGCCTCTGTTTACAAGAACCTCGTTTAGCGTACAAGTTCAACATCGCAGAAAGTGAAAAATGGATAAAGAAGTTGTGGTATTTACTTACAAAGCAATATCACTCAGCAATGAAATCTATGTCATCAGGCCCTTAGCAGCACAATGAGTGGATTCAGGTATGATGATTCTAACTGAAATAAGTCACACAGAAAAAGAAACATCATAAGATATCAGGAATACACGGAATGTAAACTTGGCTACACAGGAACTGAATTACAGAACAGAACAGGGTCTCAAATTTAGAAAACCAACTTATGCTTGCTTAAGGGGAAAGGTGAGTTGGGGTGCTGCATAAAACCAGAGATTGAAATGAGCACAGATAAAGTTCCTTAAGCCAAATATGGAATAGACAAGAGCTACTCCTTGCTCAACGAAATGGACTCAACACCGCATATTAAATGCCTAAGAATGTACCTGACTAGTAAGTATCTTAAAACCTATGGATTGCTATGTCTCCGAAAGAGAATCAAGCATGTGTACAGGGGCATAAACGCAGCAGTGATAGGATTGGAGAGGTTCGGTGAGCAAATGAAGACCCTTTGAAGTCATATTGCATGGTACCCATTCCACGGGTTTCAACTACCCAGGTTTAAGGTATTCTTCCTTCAGCTAAAACATGCATGTGGAACCTAGAGTATGATCAACCATGTGATCGGGAGACGTGTTCAAATATGTCTCAGTTTTCGTACCCTGGTACTCGGGTGCAACATTCCAGACGCTTTACTAACACCCTCCCGACTTGGAGAGTCAGTCCCTTTAACCTCCTGTTTGGCCCAGTTTGCAATTTCTGCGGAAGATGAACAGGAATAGCGAGAACCAATGAGAGACTAGCTGGAGGTGTCTGGACGGGCAAATTTAACTCTCATTTCCCACCAGGAAGAGGAATTAACCAAAGGCTCAGCGTGCCGTGCCGGAACCAGATTAGGGCCTGAAGCCATCCTGCGGTGTTGCGGCCAGCTCAAAAGAAAGCGAGTTGAAGAAAGGAGCTCAGGGGCACTGTAATTCACAAACCTGCAGAGTTATAAATGACAGCTATCGTCCAAAAATATACTGAAGTAAGGCTGCCAAGAGGACTTGAAAGCGGGGCAGAATTGCAGGAAACCGATTTCAGGAGGTAGACTGGAATTGCATTGAAAGCATAGGAAAAGAGGCAGAACGTCCACAATGATGCACTTGGCCAAAAAGGGCGTATGCGTTTTTTCCTGAATATGTTCAGGAAAAAACGCATACGCCCTTTTTGGCCAACCAAGCAAGCTTGCAAAGGAAATCTGCACTACAATGAAGTCTCACTTCCCCCCGGTCAAAAGGGCCATCTGAAAAAAGTGTAAAATCCAGAAAGACAGGACAGGCCATGGAGAACTGGGAGCCTTGTTATGCTGATGGGCGGGATGTAAATTGCCAACAGACACTCCGGAGAAGTGTATGGTGTTTCCTGAAACATCTAAAAAACAAAGCAACAGAGCCTAGGGCACTTCCACTTATGGTCCTATAGCTTAGGGAAATTAAAATCAAAAAGACACAGCCACCCCAAAGTTTGGGACACCTCTGTTTACAAGAACCTCGTTTACAGTACAAGTTCAACATCGCAGAAAGTGAAAAATGGATAAAGAAGTTGTGGTATTTACTTACAAAGCAATATCACTCAGCAATGAAATCTATGTCATCAGGCCCTTAGCAGCACAATGAGTAGATTCAGGTATGATGATTCTAACTGAAATAAGTCACACAGAAAAAGAAACATCATAAGATATCAGTAATACACGGAATGTAAACTTGGCTACACAGGAACTGAATTACAGAACAGAACAGGGTCTCAAATTTAGAAAACCAACTTATGCTTGCTTAAGGGTAAAGGTGAGTTGGGGTGCTGCATAAAACCAGAGATTGAAATGAACACAGATAAAGTTCCTTAAGCCAAATATGGAATAGACAAGAGCTACTCCTTGCTCAACGAAATGGACTCAACACCGCATATTAAATGCCTAAGAATGTACCTGACTAGTAAGTATCTTAAAACCTATGGATTGCTATGTCTCCAAAAGAGAATCAAGCATGTGTACAGGGGCATAAATGCAGCAGTGATAGGATTGGAGAGGTTCGGTGAGCAAATGAAGACCCTTTGAAGTCATATTGCATGGTACCCATTCCACGGGTTTCAACTACCCAGGTTTAAGGTATTCTTCCTTCAGCTAAAACATGCATGTGGAACCTAGAGTATGATCAACCATGTGATCGGGAGACGTGTTCAAATATGTCTCAGTTTTCGTACCCTGGTACTCGGGTGCAACATTCCAGACGCTTTACTAACACCCTCCCGACTTGGAGAGTCAGTCCCTTTAACCTCCTGTTTGGCCCAGTTTGCAATTTCTGCGGAAGATGAACAGGAATAGCGAGAACCAATGAGAGACTAGCTGGAGGTGTCTGGACGGGCAAATTTAACTCTCATTTCCCACCAGGAAGAGGAATTAACCAAAGGCTCAGCGTGCCGTGCCGGAACCAGATTAGGGCCTGAAGCCATCCTGCGGTGTTGCGGCCAGCTCAAAAGAAAGCGAGTTGAAGAAAGGAGCTCAGGGGCACTGTAATTCACAAACCTGCAGAGTTATAAATGACAGCTATCGTCCAAAAATATACTGAAGTAAGGCTGCCAAGAGGACTTGAAAGCGGGGCAGAATTGCAGGAAACCGATTTCAGGAGGCAGACTGGAATTGCATTGAAAGCATAGGAAAAGAGGCAGAACGTCCACAATGATGCACTTGGCCAAAAAGGGCGTATGCGTTTTTTCCTGAATATATTCAGGAAAAAACGCATACGCCCTTTTTGGCCAACCAAGCAAGCTTGCAAAGGAAATCTGCACTACAATGAAGTCTCACTTCCCCCCGGTCAAAAGGGCCATCTGAAAAAAGTGTAAAATCCAGAAAGGCAGGACAGGCCATGGAGAACTGGGAGCCTTGTTATGCTGATGGGCGGGATGTAAATTGCCAACAGACACTCGGGAGAAGTGTATGGTGTTTCCTGAAACATCTAAAAAACAAAGCAACAGAGCCTAGGGCACTTCCACTTATGGTCCTATAGCTTAGGGAAATTAAAATCAAAAAGACACAGCCACCCCAAAGTTTGGGACGCCTCTGTTTACAAGAACCTCGTTTACAGTACAAGTTCAACATCGCAGAAAGTGAAAAATGGATAAAGAAGTTGTGGTATTTACTTACAAAGCAATATCACTCAGCAATGAAATCTATGTCATCAGGCCCTTAGCAGCACAATGAGTGGATTCAGGTATGATGATTCTAACTGAAATAAGTCACACAGAAAAAGAAACATCATAAGATATCAGTAATACACGGAATGTAAACTTGGCTACACAGGAACTGAATTACAGAACAGAACAGGGTCTCAAATTTAGAAAACCAACTTATGCTTGCTTAAGGGGAAAGGTGAGTTGGGGTGCTGCATAAAACCAGAGATTGAAATGAGCACAGATAAAGTTCCTTAAGCCAAATATGGAATAGACAAGAGCTACTCCTTGCTCAACGAAATGGACTCAACACCGCATATTAAATGCCTAAGAATGTACCTGACTAGTAAGTATCTTAAAACCTATGGATTGCTATGTCTCCGAAAGAGAATCAAGCATGTGTACAGGGGCATAAACGCAGCAGTGATAGGATTGGAGAGGTTCGGTGAGCAAATGAAGACCCTTTGAAGTCATATTGCATGGTACCCATTCCACGGGTTTCAACTACCCAGGTTTAAGGTATTCTTCCTTCAGCTAAAACATGCATGTGGAACCTAGAGTATGATCAACCATGTGATCGGGAGACGTGTTCAAATATGTCTCAGTTTTCGTACCCTGGTACTCAGGTGCAACATTCCAGACGCTTTACTAACACCCTCCCGACTTGGAGAGTCAGTCCCTTTAACCTCCTGTTTGGCCCAGTTTGCAATTTCTGCGGAAGATGAACAGGAATAGCGAGAACCAATGAGAGACTAGCTGGAGGTGTCTGGACGGGCAAATTTAACTCTCATTTCCCACCAGGAAGAGGAATTAACCAAAGGCTCAGCGTGCCGTGCCGGAACCAGATTAGGGCCTGAAGCCATCCTGCGGTGTTGCGGCCAGCTCAAAAGAAAGCGAGTTGAAGAAAGGAGCTCAGGGGCACTGTAATTCACAAACCTGCAGAGTTATAAATGACAGCTATCGTCCAAAAATATACTGAAGTAAGGCTGCCAAGAGGACTTGAAAGCAGGGCAGAATTGCAGGAAACCGATTTCAGGAGGTAGACTGGAATTGCATTGAAAGCATAGGAAAAGAGGCAGAACGTCCACAATGATGCACTTGGCCAAAAAGGGCGTATGCGTTTTTTCCTGAATATATTCAGGAAAAAACGCATACGCCCTTTTTGGCCAACCAAGCAAGCTTGCAAAGGAAATCTGCACTACAATGAAGTCTCACTTCC
This sequence comes from Pseudorca crassidens, assembly GCF_039906515.1. Taxonomy (NCBI): domain Eukaryota; kingdom Metazoa; phylum Chordata; class Mammalia; order Artiodactyla; family Delphinidae; genus Pseudorca; species Pseudorca crassidens. The sequence goes on from NW_027136304.1 coordinate 3,020,334, forward strand.
CCCCGGTCAAAAGGGCCATCTGAAAAAAGTGTAAAATCCAGAAAGACAGGACAGGCCATGGAGAACTGGGAGCCTTGTTATGCTGATGGGCGGGATGTAAATTGCCAACAGACACTCCGGAGAAGTGTATGGTGTTTCCTGAAACATCTAAAAAACAAAGCAACAGAGCCTAGGGCACTTCCACTTATGGTCCTATAGCTTAGGGAAATTAAAATCAAAAAGACACAGCCACCCCAAAGTTTGGGACACCTCTGTTTACAAGAACCTCGTTTACAGTACAAGTTCAACATCGCAGAAAGTGAAAAATGGATAAAGAAGTTGTGGTATTTACTTACAAAGCAATATCACTCAGCAATGAAATCTATGTCATCAGGCCCTTAGCAGCACAATGAGTAGATTCAGGTATGATGATTCTAACTGAAATAAGTCACACAGAAAAAGAAACATCATAAGATATCAGTAATACACGGAATGTAAACTTGGCTACACAGGAACTGAATTACAGAACAGAACAGGGTCTCAAATTTAGAAAACCAACTTATGCTTGCTTAAGGGTAAAGGTGAGTTGGGGTGCTGCATAAAACCAGAGATTGAAATGAACACAGATAAAGTTCCTTAAGCCAAATATGGAATAGACAAGAGCTACTCCTTGCTCAACGAAATGGACTCAACACCGCATATTAAATGCCTAAGAATGTACCTGACTAGTAAGTATCTTAAAACCTATGGATTGCTATGTCTCCAAAAGAGAATCAAGCATGTGTACAGGGGCATAAATGCAGCAGTGATAGGATTGGAGAGGTTCGGTGAGCAAATGAAGACCCTTTGAAGTCATATTGCATGGTACCCATTCCACGGGTTTCAACTACCCAGGTTTAAGGTATTCTTCCTTCAGCTAAAACATGCATGTGGAACCTAGAGTATGATCAACCATGTGATCGGGAGACGTGTTCAAATATGTCTCAGTTTTCGTACCCTGGTACTCGGGTGCAACATTCCAGACGCTTTACTAACACCCTCCCGACTTGGAGAGTCAGTCCCTTTAACCTCCTGTTTGGCCCAGTTTGCAATTTCTGCGGAAGATGAACAGGAATAGCGAGAACCAATGAGAGACTAGCTGGAGGTGTCTGGACGGGCAAATTTAACTCTCATTTCCCACCAGGAAGAGGAATTAACCAAAGGCTCAGCGTGCCGTGCCGGAACCAGATTAGGGCCTGAAGCCATCCTGCGGTGTTGCGGCCAGCTCAAAAGAAAGCGAGTTGAAGAAAGGAGCTCAGGGGCACTGTAATTCACAAACCTGCAGAGTTATAAATGACAGCTATCGTCCAAAAATATACTGAAGTAAGGCTGCCAAGAGGACTTGAAAGCGGGGCAGAATTGCAGGAAACCGATTTCAGGAGGCAGACTGGAATTGCATTGAAAGCATAGGAAAAGAGGCAGAACGTCCACAATGATGCACTTGGCCAAAAAGGGCGTATGCGTTTTTTCCTGAATATATTCAGGAAAAAACGCATACGCCCTTTTTGGCCAACCAAGCAAGCTTGCAAAGGAAATCTGCACTACAATGAAGTCTCACTTCCCCCCGGTCAAAAGGGCCATCTGAAAAAAGTGTAAAATCCAGAAAGGCAGGACAGGCCATGGAGAACTGGGAGCCTTGTTATGCTGATGGGCGGGATGTAAATTGCCAACAGACACTCGGGAGAAGTGTATGGTGTTTCCTGAAACATCTAAAAAACAAAGCAACAGAGCCTAGGGCACTTCCACTTATGGTCCTATAGCTTAGGGAAATTAAAATCAAAAAGACACAGCCACCCCAAAGTTTGGGACGCCTCTGTTTACAAGAACCTCGTTTACAGTACAAGTTCAACATCGCAGAAAGTGAAAAATGGATAAAGAAGTTGTGGTATTTACTTACAAATCAATATCACTCAGCAATGAAATCTATGTCATCAGGCCCTTAGCAGCACAATGAGTGGATTCAGGTATGATGATTCTAACTGAAATAAGTCACACAGAAAAAGAAACATCATAAGATATCAGTAATACACGGAATGTAAACTTGGCTACACAGGAACTGAATTACAGAACAGAACAGGGTCTCAAATTTAGAAAACCAACTTATGCTTGCTTAAGGGTAAAGGTGAGTTGGGGTGCTGCATAAAACCAGAGATTGAAATGAGCACAGATAAAGTTCCTTAAGCCAAATATGGAATAGACAAGAGCTACTCCTTGCTCAACGAAATGGACTCAACACCGCATATTAAATGCCTAAGAATGTACCTGACTAGTAAGTATCTTAAAACCTATGGATTGCTATGTCTCCGAAAGAGAATCAAGCATGTGTACAGGGGCATAAACGCAGCAGTGATAGGATTGGAGAGGTTCGGTGAGCAAATGAAGACCCTTTGAAGTCATATTGCATGGTACCCATTCCACGGGTTTCAACTACCCAGGTTTAAGGTATTCTTCCTTCAGCTAAAACATGCATGTGGAACCTAGAGTATGATCAACCATGTGATCGGGAGACGTGTTCAAATATGTCTCAGTTTTCGTACCCTGGTACTCGGGTGCAACATTCCAGACGCTTTACTAACACCCTCCCGACTTGGAGAGTCAGTCCCTTTAACCTCCTGTTTGGCCCAGTTTGCAATTTCTGCGGAAGATGAACAGGAATAGCGAGAACCAATGAGAGACTAGCTGGAGGTGTCTGGACGGGCAAATTTAACTCTCATTTCCCACCAGGAAGAGGAATTAACCAAAGGCTCAGCGTGCCGTGCCGGAACCAGATTAGGGCCTGAAGCCATCCTGCGGTGTTGCGGCCAGCTCAAAAGAAAGCGAGTTGAAGAAAGGAGCTCAGGGGTACTGTAATTCACAAACCTGCAGAGTTATAAATGACAGCTATCGTCCAAAAATATACTGAAGTAAGGCTGCCAAGAGGACTTGAAAGCGGGGCAGAATTGCAGGAAACCGATTTCAGGAGGCAGACTGGAATTGCATTGAAAGCATAGGAAAAGAGGCAGAACGTCCACAATGATGCACTTGGCCAAAAAGGGCGTATGCGCTTTTTCCTGAATATATTCAGGAAAAAACGCATACGCCCTTTTTGGCCAACCAAGCAAGCTTGCAAAGGAAATCTGCACTACAATGAAGTCTCACTTCCCCCCGGTCAAAAGGGCCATCTGAAAAAAGTGTAAAATCCAGAAAGGCAGGACAGGCCATGGAGAACTGGGAGCCTTGTTATGCTGATGGGCGGGATGTAAATTGCCAACAGACACTCGGGAGAAGTGTATGGTGTTTCCTGAAACATCTAAAAAACAAAGCAACAGAGCCTAGGGCACTTCCACTTATGGTCCTATAGCTTAGGGAAATTAAAATCAAAAAGACACAGCCACCCCAAAGTTTGGGACGCCTCTGTTTACAAGAACCTCGTTTACAGTACAAGTTCAACATCGCAGAAAGTGAAAAATGGATAAAGAAGTTGTGGTATTTACTTACAAAACAATATCTCTCAGCAATGAAATCTATGTCATCAGGCCCTTAGCAGCACAATGAGTGGATTCAGGTATGATGATTCTAACTGAAATAAGTCACACAGAAAAAGAAACATCATAAGATATCAGGAATACACGGAATGTAAACTTGGCTACACAGGAACTGAATTACAGAACAGAACAGGGTCTCAAATTTAGAAAACCAACTTATGCTTGCTTAAGGGGAAAGGTGAGTTGGGGTGCTGCATAAAACCAGAGATTGAAATGAGCACAGATAAAGTTCCTTAAGCCAAATATGGAATAGACAAGAGCTACTCCTTGCTCAACGAAATGGACTCAACACCGCATATTAAATGCCTAAGAATGTACCTGACTAGTAAGTATCTTAAAACCTATGGATTGCTATGTCTCCGAAAGAGAATCAAGCATGTGTACAGGGGCATAAACGCAGCAGTGATAGGATTGGAGAGGTTCGGTGAGCAAATGAAGACCCTTTGAAGTCATATTGCATGGTACCCATTCCACGGGTTTCAACTACCCAGGTTTAAGGTATTCTTCCTTCAGCTAAAACATGCATGTGGAACCTAGAGTATGATCAACCATGTGATCGGGAGACGTGTTCAAATATGTCTCAGTTTTCGTACCCTGGTACTCGGGTGCAACATTCCAGACGCTTTACTAACACCCTCCCGACTTGGAGAGTCAGTCCCTTTAACCTCCTGTTTGGCCCAGTTTGCAATTTCTGCGGAAGATGAACAGGAATAGCGAGAACCAATGAGAGACTAGCTGGAGGTGTCTGGACGGGCAAATTTAACTCTCATTTCCCACCAGGAAGAGGAATTAACCAAAGGCTCAGCGTGCCGTGCCGGAACCAGATTAGGGCCTGAAGCCATCCTGCGGTGTTGCGGCCAGCTCAAAAGAAAGCGAGTTGAAGAAAGGAGCTCAGGGGCACTGTAATTCACAAACCTGCAGAGTTATAAATGACAGCTATCGTCCAAAAATATACTGAAGTAAGGCTGCCAAGAGGACTTGAAAGCGGGGCAGAATTGCAGGAAACCGATTTCAGGAGGCAGACTGGAATTGCATTGAAAGCATAGGAAAAGAGGCAGAACGTCCACAATGATGCACTTGGCCAAAAAGGGCGTATGCGTTTTTTCCTGAATATATTCAGGAAAAAACGCATACGCCCTTTTTGGCCAACCAAGCAAGCTTGCAAAGGAAATCTGCACTACAATGAAGTCTCACTTCCCCCCGGTCAAAAGGGCCATCTGAAAAAAGTGTAAAATCCAGAAAGGCAGGACAGGCCATGGAGAACTGGGAGCCTTGTTATGCTGATGGGCGGGATGTAAATTGCCAACAGACACTCGGGAGAAGTGTATGGTGTTTCCTGAAACATCTAAAAAACAAAGCAACAGAGCCTAGGGCACTTCCACTTATGGTCCTATAGCTTAGGGAAATTAAAATCAAAAAGACACAGCCACCCCAAAGTTTGGGACGCCTCTGTTTACAAGAACCTCGTTTACAGTACAAGTTCAACATCGCAGAAAGTGAAAAATGGATAAAGAAGTTGTGGTATTTACTTACAAAGCAATATCACTCAGCAATGAAATCTATGTCATCAGGCCCTTAGCAGCACAATGAGTGGATTCAGGTATGATGATTCTAACTGAAATAAGTCACACAGAAAAAGAAACATCATAAGATATCAGTAATACACGGAATGTAAACTTGGCTACACAGGAACTGAATTACAGAACAGAACAGGGTCTCAAATTTAGAAAACCAACTTATGCTTGCTTAAGGGGAAAGGTGAGTTGGGGTGCTGCATAAAACCAGAGATTGAAATGAGCACAGATAAAGTTCCTTAAGCCAAATATGGAATAGACAAGAGCTACTCCTTGCTCAACGAAATGGACTCAACACCGCATATTAAATGCCTAAGAATGTACCTGACTAGTAAGTATCTTAAAACCTATGGATTGCTATGTCTCCGAAAGAGAATCAAGCATGTGTACAGGGGCATAAACGCAGCAGTGATAGGATTGGAGAGGTTCGGTGAGCAAATGAAGACCCTTTGAAGTCATATTGCATGGTACCCATTCCACGGGTTTCAACTACCCAGGTTTAAGGTATTCTTCCTTCAGCTAAAACATGCATGTGGAACCTAGAGTATGATCAACCATGTGATCGGGAGACGTGTTCAAATATGTCTCAGTTTTCGTACCCTGGTACTCGGGTGCAACATTCCAGACGCTTTACTAACACCCTCCCGACTTGGAGAGTCAGTCCCTTTAACCTCCTGTTTGGCCCAGTTTGCAATTTCTGCGGAAGATGAACAGGAATAGCGAGAACCAATGAGAGACTAGCTGGAGGTGTCTGGACGGGCAAATTTAACTCTCATTTCCCACCAGGAAGAGGAATTAACCAAAGGCTCAGTGTGCCGTGCCGGAACCAGATTAGGGCCTGAAGCCATCCTGCGGGGTTGCGGCCAGCTCAAAAGAAAGCGAGTTGAAGAAAGGAGCTCAGGGGCACTGTAATTCACAAACCTGCAGAGTTATAAATGACAGCTATCGTCCAAAAATATACTGAAGTAAGGCTGCCAAGAGGACTTGAAAGCGGGGCAGAATTGCAGGAAACTGATTTCAGGAGGTAGACTGGAATTGCATTGAAAGCATAGGAAAAGAGGCAGAACGTCCACAATGATGAACTTGGCCAAAAAGGGCGTATGCGTTTTTTCCTGAATATATTCAGGAAAAAACGCATACGCCCTTTTTGGCCAACCAAGCAAGCTTGCAAAGGAAATCTGCACTACAATGAAGTCTCACTTCCCCCCGGTCAAAAGGGCCATCTGAAAAAAGTGTAAAATCCAGAAAGACAGGACAGGCCATGGAGAACTGGGAGCCTTGTTATGCTGATGGGCGGGATGTAAATTGCCAACAGACACTCGGGAGAAGTGTATGGTGTTTCCTGAAACATCTAAAAAACAAAGCAACAGAGCCTAGGGCACTTCCACTTATGGTCCTATAGCTTAGGGAAATTAAAATCAAAAAGACACAGCCACCCCAAAGTTTGGGACGCCTCTGTTTACAAGAACCTCGTTTACAGTACAAGTTCAACATCGCAGAAAGTGAAAAATGGATGAAGAAGTTGTGGTATTTACTTACAAAGCAATATCACTCAGCAATGAAATCTATGTCATCAGGCCCTTAGCAGCACAATGAGTAGATTCAGGTATGATGATTCTAACTGAAATAAGTCACACAGAAAAAGAAACATCATAAGATATCAGTAGTACACGGAATGTAAACTTGGCTACACAGGAACTGAATTACAGAACAGAACAGGGTCTCAAATTTAGAAAACCAACTTATGCTTGCTTAAGGGTAAAGGTGAGTTGGGGTGCTGCATAAAACCAGAGATTGAAATGAACACAGATAAAGTTCCTTAAGCCAAATATGGAATAGACAAGAGCTACTCCTTGCTCAACGAAATGGACTCAACACCGCATATTAAATGCCTAAGAATGTACCTGACTAGTAAGTATCTTAAAACCTATGGATTGCTATGTCTCCGAAAGAGAATCAAGCATGTGTACAGGGGCATAAATGCAGCAGTGATAGGATTGGAGAGGTTCGGTGAGCAAATGAAGACCCTTTGAAGTCATATTGCATGGTACCCATTCCACGGGTTTCAACTACCCAGGTTTAAGGTATTCTTCCTTCAGCTAAAACATGCATGTGGAACCTAGAGTATGATCAACCATGTGATCGGGAGACGTGTTCAAATATGTCTCAGTTTTCGTACCCTGGTACTCGGGTGCAACATTCCAGACGCTTTACTAACACCCTCCCGACTTGGAGAGTCAGTCCCTTTAACCTCCTGTTTGGCCCAGTTTGCAATTTCTGCGGAAGATGAACAGGAATAGCGAGAACCAATGAGAGACTAGCTGGAGGTGTCTGGACGGGCAAATTTAACTCTCATTTCCCACCAGGAAGAGGAATTAACCAAAGGCTCAGCGTGCCGTGCCGGAACCAGATTAGGGCCTGAAGCCATCCTGCGGTGTTGCGGCCAGCTCAAAAGAAAGCGAGTTGAAGAAAGGAGCTCAGGGGCACTGTAATTCACAAACCTGCAGAGTTATAAATGACAGCTATCGTCCAAAAATATACTGAAGTAAGGCTGCCAAGAGGACTTGAAAGCGGGGCAGAATTGCAGGAAACCGATTTCAGGAGGCAGACTGGAATTGCATTGAAAGCATAGGAAAAGAGGCAGAACGTCCACAATGATGCACTTGGCCAAAAAGGGCGTATGCGTTTTTTCCTGAATATATTCAGGAAAAAACGCATACGCCCTTTTTGGCCAACCAAGCAAGCTTGCAAAGGAAATCTGCACTACAATGAAGTCTCACTTCCCCCCGGTCAAAAGGGCCATCTGAAAAAAGTGTAAAATCCAGAAAGGCAGGACAGGCCATGGAGAACTGGGAGCCTTGTTATGCTGATGGGCGGGATGTAAATTGCCAACAGACACTCGGGAGAAGTGTATGGTGTTTCCTGAAACATCTAAAAAACAAAGCAACAGAGCCTAGGGCACTTCCACTTATGGTCCTATAGCTTAGGGAAATTAAAATCAAAAAGACACAGCCACCCCAAAGTTTGGGACGCCTCTGTTTACAAGAACCTCGTTTACAGTACAAGTTCAACATCGCAGAAAGTGAAAAATGGATAAAGAAGTTGTGGTATTTACTTACAAAGCAATATCACTCAGCAATGAAATCTATGTCATCAGGCCCTTAGCAGCACAATGAGTGGATTCAGGTATGATGATTCTAACTGAAATAAGTCACACAGAAAAAGAAACATCATAAGATATCAGTAATACACGGAATGTAAACTTGGCTACACAGGAACTGAATTACAGAACAGAACAGGGTCTCAAATTTAGAAAACCAACTTATGCTTGCTTAAGGGGAAAGGTGAGTTGGGGTGCTGCATAAAACCAGAGATTGAAATGAGCACAGATAAAGTTCCTTAAGCCAAATATGGAATAGACAAGAGCTACTCCTTGCTCAACGAAATGGACTCAACACCGCATATTAAATGCCTAAGAATGTACCTGACTAGTAAGTATCTTAAAACCTATGGATTGCTATGTCTCCGAAAGAGAATCAAGCATGTGTACAGGGGCATAAACGCAGCAGTGATAGGATTGGAGAGGTTCGGTGAGCAAATGAAGACCCTTTGAAGTCATATTGCATGGTACCCATTCCACGGGTTTCAACTACCCAGGTTTAAGGTATTCTTCCTTCAGCTAAAACATGCATGTGGAACCTAGAGTATGATCAACCATGTGATCGGGAGACGTGTTCAAATATGTCTCAGTTTTCGTACCCTGGTACTCGGGTGCAACATTCCAGACGCTTTACTAACACCCTCCCGACTTGGAGAGTCAGTCCCTTTAACCTCCTGTTTGGCCCAGTTTGCAATTTCTGCGGAAGATGAACAGGAATAGCGAGAACCAATGAGAGACTAGCTGGAGGTGTCTGGACGGGCAAATTTAACTCTCATTTCCCACCAGGAAGAGGAATTAACCAAAGGCTCAGCGTGCCGTGCCGGAACCAGATTAGGGCCTGAAGCCATCCTGTGGTGTTGCGGCCAGCTCAAAAGAAAGCGAGTTGAAGAAAGGAGCTCAGGGGCACTGTAATTCACAAACCTGCAGAGTTATAAATGACAGCTATCGTCCAAAAATATACTGAAGTAAGGCTGCCAAGAGGACTTGAAAGCGGGGCAGAATTGCAGGAAACCGATTTCAGGAGGTAGACTGGAATTGCATTGAAAGCATAGGAAAAGAGGCAGAACGTCCACAATGATGCACTTGGCCAAAAAGGGCGTATGCGTTTTTTCCTGAATATATTCAGGAAAAAACGCATACGCCCTTTTTGGCCAACCAAGCAAGCTTGCAAAGGAAATCTGCACTACAATGAAGTCTCACTTCCCCCCGGTCAAAAGGGCCATCTGAAAAAAGTGTAAAATCCAGAAAGGCAGGACAGGCCATGGAGAACTGGGAGCCTTGTTATGCTGATGGGCGGGATGTAAATTGCCAACAGACACTCGGGAGAAGTGTATGGTGTTTCCTGAAACATCTAAAAAACAAAGCAACAGAGCCTAGGGCACTTCCACTTATGGTCCTATAGCTTAGGGAAATTAAAATCAAAAAGACACAGCCACCCCAAAGTTTGGGACACCTCTGTTTACAAGAACCTCGTTTACAGTACAAGTTCAACATCGCAGAAAGTGAAAAATGGATAAAGAAGTTGTGGTATTTACTTACAAAGCAATATCACTCAGCAATGAAATCTATGTCATCAGGCCCTTAGCAGCACAATGAGTGGATTCAGGTATGATGATTCTAACTGAAATAAGTCACACAGAAAAAGAAACATCATAAGATATCAGTAATACACGGAATGTAAACTTGGCTACACAGGAACTGAATTACAGAACAGAACAGGGTCTCAAATTTAGAAAACCAACTTATGCTTGCTTAAGGGGAAAGGTGAGTTGGGGTGCTGCATGAAACCAGAGATTGAAATGAGCACAGATAAAGTTCCTTAAGCCAAATATGGAATAGACAAGAGCTACTCCTTGCTCAACGAAATGGACTCAACACCGCATATTAAATGCCTAAGAATGTACCTGACTAGTAAGTATCTTAAAACCTATGGATTGCTATGTCTCCGAAAGAGAATCAAGCATGTGTACAGGGGCATAAACGCAGCAGTGATAGGATTGGAGAGGTTCGGTGAGCAAATGAAGACCCTTTGAAGTCATATTGCATGGTACCCATTCCACGGGTTTCAACTACCCAGGTTTAAGGTATTCTTCCTTCAGCTAAAACATGCATGTGGAACCTAGAGTATGATCAACCATGTGATCGGGAGACGTGTTCAAATATGTCTCAGTTTTCGTACCCTGGTACTCGGGTGCAACATTCCAGACGCTTTACTAACACCCTCCCGACTTGGAGAGTCAGTCCCTTTAACCTCCTGTTTGGCCCAGTTTGCAATTTCTGCGGAAGATGAACAGGAATAGCGAGAACCAATGAGAGACTAGCTGGAGGTGTCTGGACGGGCAAATTTAACTCTCATTTCCCACCAGGAAGAGGAATTAACCAAAGGCTCAGCGTGCCGTGCCGGAACCAGATTAGGGCCTGAAGCCATCCTGCGGTGTTGCGGCCAGCTCAAAAGAAAGCGAGTTGAAGAAAGGAGCTCAGGGGCACTGTAATTCACAAACCTGCAGAGTTATAAATGACAGCTATCGTCCAAAAATATACTGAAGTAAGGCTGCCAAGAGGACTTGAAAGCGGGGCAGAATTGCAGGAAACCGATTTCAGGAGGTAGACTGGAATTGCATTGAAAGCATAGGAAAAGAGGCAGAACGTCCACAATGATGCACTTGGCCAAAAAGGGCGTATGCGTTTTTTCCTGAATATATTCAGGAAAAAACGCATACGCCCTTTTTGGCCAACCAAGCAAGCTTGCAAAGGAAATCTGCACTACAATGAAGTCTCACTTCCCCCCGGTCAAAAGGGCCATCTGAAAAAAGTGTAAAATCCAGAAAGGCAGGACAGGCCATGGAGAACTGGGAGCCTTGTTATGCTGATGGGCGGGATGTAAATTGCCAACAGACACTCGGGAGAAGTGTATGGTGTTTCCTGAAACATCTAAAAAACAAAGCAACAGAGCCTAGGGCACTTCCACTTATGGTCCTATAGCTTAGGGAAATTAAAATCAAAAAGACACAGCCACCCCAAAGTTTGGGACGCCTCTGTTTACAAGAACCTCGTTTACAGTACAAGTTCAACATCGCAGAAAGTGAAAAATGGATAAAGAAGTTGTGGTATTTACTTACAAAGCAATATCACTCAGCAATGAAATCTATGTCATCAGGCCCTTAGCAGCACAATGAGTGGATTCAGGTATGATGATTCTAACTGAAATAAGTCACACAGAAAAAGAAACATCATAAGATATCAGTAATACACGGAATGTAAACTTGGCTACACAGGAACTGAATTACAGAACAGAACAGGGTCTCAAATTTAGAAAACCAACTTATGCTTGCTTAAGGGGAAAGGTGAGTTGGGGTGCTGCATAAAACCAGAGATTGAAATGAGCACAGATAAAGTTCCTTAAGCCAAATATGGAATAGACAAGAGCTACTCCTTGCTCAACGAAATGGACTCAACACCGCATATTAAATGCCTAAGAATGTACCTGACTAGTAAGTATCTTAAAACCTATGGATTGCTATGTCTCCGAAAGAGAATCAAGCATGTGTACAGGGGCATAAACGCAGCAGTGATAGGATTGGAGAGGTTCGGTGAGCAAATGAAGACCCTTTGAAGTCATATTGCATGGTACCCATTCCACGGGTTTCAACTACCCAGGTTTAAGGTATTCTTCCTTCAGCTAAAACATGCATGTGGAACCTAGAGTATGATCAACCATGTGATCGGGAGACGTGTTCAAATATGTCTCAGTTTTCGTACCCTGGTACTCGGGTGCAACATTCCAGACGCTTTACTAACACCCTCCCGACTTGGAGAGTCAGTCCCTTTAACCTCCTGTTTGGCCCAGTTTGCAATTTCTGCGGAAGATGAACAGGAATAGCGAGAACCAATGAGAGACTAGCTGGAGGTGTCTGGACGGGCAAATTTAACTCTCATTTCCCACCAGGAAGAGGAATTAACCAAAGGCTCAGCGTGCCGTGCCGGAACCAGATTAGGGCCTGAAGCCATCCTGCGGTGTTGCGGCCAGCTCAAAAGAAAGCGAGTTGAAGAAAGGAGCTCAGGGGCACTGTAATTCACAAACCTGCAGAGTTATAAATGACAGCTATCGTCCAAAAATATACTGAAGTAAGGCTGCCAAGAGGACTTGAAAGCGGGGCAGAATTGCAGGAAACCGATTTCAGGAGGTAGACTGGAATTGCACTGAAAGCATAGGAAAAGAGGCAGAACGTCCACAATGATGCACTTGGCCAAAAAGGGCGTATGCGTTTTTTCCTGAATATATTCAGGAAAAAACGCATACGCCCTTTTTGGCCAACCAAGCAAGCTTGCAAAGGAAATCTGCACTACAATGAAGTCTCACTTCCCCCCGGTCAAAAGGGCCATCTGAAAAAAGTGTAAAATCCAGAAAGGCAGGACAGGCCATGGAGAACTGGGAGCCTTGTTATGCTGATGGGCGGGATGTAAATTGCCAACAGACACTCGGGAGAAGTGTATGGTGTTTCCTGAAACATCTAAAAAACAAAGCAACAGAGCCTAGGGCACTTCCACTTATGGTCCTATAGCTTAGGGAAATTAAAATCAAAAAGACACAGCCACCCCAAAGTTTGGGACACCTCTGTTTACAAGAACCTCGTTTACAGTACAAGTTCAACATCGCAGAAAGTGAAAAATGGATAAAGAAGTTGTGGTATTTACTTACAAAGCAATATCACTCAGCAATGAAATCTATGTCATCAGGCCCTTAGCAGCACAATGAGTGGATTCAGGTATGATGATTCTAACTGAAATAAGTCACACAGAAAAAGAAACATCATAAGATATCAGTAATACACGGAATGTAAACTTGGCTACACAGGAACTGAATTACAGAACAGAACAGGGTCTCAAATTTAGAAAACCAACTTATGCTTGCTTAAGGGGAAAGGTGAGTTGGGGTGCTGCATGAAACCAGAGATTGAAATGAGCACAGATAAAGTTCCTTAAGCCAAATATGGAATAGACAAGAGCTACTCCTTGCTCAACGAAATGGACTCAACACCGCATATTAAATGCCTAAGAATGTACCTGACTAGTAAGTATCTTAAAACCTATGGATTGCTATGTCTCCGAAAGAGAATCAAGCATGTGTACAGGGGCATAAACGCAGCAGTGATAGGATTGGAGAGGTTCGGTGAGCAAATGAAGACCCTTTGAAGTCATATTGCATGGTACCCATTCCACGGGTTTCAACTACCCAGGTTTAAGGTATTCTTCCTTCAGCTAAAACATGCATGTGGAACCTAGAGTATGATCAACCATGTGATCGGGAGACGTGTTCAAATATGTCTCAGTTTTCGTACCCTGGTACTCGGGTGCAACATTCCAGACGCTTTACTAACACCCTCCCGACTTGGAGAGTCAGTCCCTTTAACCTCCTGTTTGGCCCAGTTTGCAATTTCTGCGGAAGATGAACAGGAATAGCGAGAACCAATGAGAGACTAGCTGGAGGTGTCTGGACGGGCAAATTTAACTCTCATTTCCCACCAGGAAGAGGAATTAACCAAAGGCTCAGCGTGCCGTGCCGGAACCAGATTAGGGCCTGAAGCCATCCTGCGGTGTTGCGGCCAGCTCAAAAGAAAGCGAGTTGAAGAAAGGAGCTCAGGGGCACTGTAATTCACAAACCTGCAGAGTTATAAATGACAGCTATCGTCCAAAAATATACTGAAGTAAGGCTGCCAAGAGGACTTGAAAGCGGGGCAGAATTGCAGGAAACCGATTTCAGGAGGTAGACTGGAATTGCATTGAAAGCATAGGAAAAGAGGCAGAACGTCCACAATGATGCACTTGGCCAAAAAGGGCGTATGCGTTTTTTCCTGAATATATTCAGGAAAAAACGCATACGCCCTTTTTGGCCAACCAAGCAAGCTTGCAAAGGAAATCTGCACTACAATGAAGTCTCACTTCCCCCCGGTCAAAAGGGCCATCTGAAAAAAGTGTAAAATCCAGAAAGGCAGGACAGGCCATGGAGAACTGGGAGCCTTGTTATGCTGATGGGCGGGATGTAAATTGCCAACAGACACTCGGGAGAAGTGTATGGTGTTTCCTGAAACATCTAAAAAACAAAGCAACAGAGCCTAGGGCACTTCCACTTATGGTCCTATAGCTTAGGGAAATTAAAATCAAAAAGACACAGCCACCCCAAAGTTTGGGACGCCTCTGTTTACAAGAACCTCGTTTACAGTACAAGTTCAACATCGCAGAAAGTGAAAAATGGATAAAGAAGTTGTGGTATTTACTTACAAAGCAATATCACTCAGCAATGAAATCTATGTCATCAGGCCCTTAGCAGCACAATGAGTGGATTCAGGTATGATGATTCTAACTGAAATAAGTCACACAGAAAAAGAAACATCATAAGATATCAGTAATACACGGAATGTAAACTTGGCTACACAGGAACTGAATTACAGAACAGAACAGGGTCTCAAATTTAGAAAACCAACTTATGCTTGCTTAAGGGGAAAGGTGAGTTGGGGTGCTGCATGAAACCAGAGATTGAAATGAGCACAGATAAAGTTCCTTAAGCCAAATATGGAATAGACAAGAGCTACTCCTTGCTCAACGAAATGGACTCAACACCGCATATTAAATGCCTAAGAATGTACCTGACTAGTAAGTATCTTAAAACCTATGGATTGCTATGTCTCCGAAAGAGAATCAAGCATGTGTACAGGGGCATAAACGCAGCAGTGATAGGATTGGAGAGGTTCGGTGAGCAAATGAAGACCCTTTGAAGTCATATTGCATGGTACCCATTCCACGGGTTTCAACTACCCAGGTTTAAGGTATTCTTCCTTCAGCTAAAACATGCATGTGGAACCTAGAGTATGATCAACCATGTGATCGGGAGACGTGTTCAAATATGTCTCAGTTTTCGTACCCTGGTACTCGGGTGCAACATTCCAGACGCTTTACTAACACCCTCCCGACTTGGAGAGTCAGTCCCTTTAACCTCCTGTTTGGCCCAGTTTGCAATTTCTGCGGAAGATGAACAGGAATAGCGAGAACCAATGAGAGACTAGCTGGAGGTGTCTGGACGGGCAAATTTAACTCTCATTTCCCACCAGGAAGAGGAATTAACCAAAGGCTCAGCGTGCCGTGCCGGAACCAGATTAGGGCCTGAAGCCATCCTGCGGTGTTGCGGCCAGCTCAAAAGAAAGCGAGTTGAAGAAAGGAGCTCAGGGGCACTGTAATTCACAAACCTGCAGAGTTATAAATGACAGCTATCGTCCAAAAATATACTGAAGTAAGGCTGCCAAGAGGACTTGAAAGCGGGACAGAATTGCAGGAAACCGATTTCAGGAGGTAGACTGGAATTGCATTGAAAGCATAGGAAAAGAGGCAGAACGTCCACAATGATGCACTTGGCCAAAAAGGGCGTATGCGTTTTTTCCTGAATATATTCAGGAAAAAACGCATACGCCCTTTTTGGCCAACCAAGCAAGCTTGCAAAGGAAATCTGCACTACAATGAAGTCTCACTTCCCCCCGGTCAAAAGGGCCATCTGAAAAAAGTGTAAAATCCAGAAAGGCAGGACAGGCCATGGAGAACTGGGAGCCTTGTTATGCTGATGGGCGGGATGTAAATTGCCAACAGACACTCGGGAGAAGTGTATGGTGTTTCCTGAAACATCTAAAAAACAAAGCAACAGAGCCTAGGGCACTTCCACTTATGGTCCTATAGCTTAGGGAAATTAAAATCAAAAAGACACAGCCACCCCAAAGTTTGGGACGCCTCTGTTTACAAGAACCTCGTTTACAGTACAAGTTCAACATCGCAGAAAGTGAATAATGGATAAAGAAGTTGTGGTATTTACTTACAAAGCAATATCACTCAGCAATGAAATCTATGTCATCAGGCCCTTAGCAGCACAATGAGTGGATTCAGGTATGATGATTCTAACTGAAATAAGTCACACAGAAAAAGAAACATCATAAGATATCAGTAATACACGGAATGTAAACTTGGCTACACAGGAACTGAATTACAGAACAGAACAGGGTCTCAAATTTAGAAAACCAACTTATGCTTGCTTAAGGGTAAAGGTGAGTTGGGGTGCTGCATAAAACCAGAGATTGAAATGAGCACAGATAAAGTTCCTTAAGCCAAATATGGAATAGACAAGAGCTACTCCTTGCTCAACGAAATGGACTCAACACCGCATATTAAATGCCTAAGAATGTACCTGACTAGTAAGTATCTTAAAACCTATGGATTGCTATGTCTCCGAAAGAGAATCAAGCATGTGTACAGGGGCATAAACGCAGCAGTGATAGGATTGGAGAGGTTCGGTGAGCAAATGAAGACCCTTTGAAGTCATATTGCATGGTACCCATTCCACGGGTTTCAACTACCCAGGTTTAAGGTATTCTTCCTTCAGCTAAAACATGCATGTGGAACCTAGAGTATGATCAACCATGTGATCGGGAGACGTGTTCAAATATGTCTCAGTTTTCGTACCCTGGTACTCGGGTGCAACATTCCAGACGCTTTACTAACACCCTCCCGACTTGGAGAGTCAGTCCCTTTAACCTCCTGTTTGGCCCAGTTTGCAATTTCTGCGGAAGATGAACAGGAATAGCGAGAACCAATGAGAGACTAGCTGGAGGTGTCTGGACGGGCAAATTTAACTCTCATTTCCCACCAGGAAGAGGAATTAACCAAAGGCTCAGCGTGCCGTGCCGGAACCAGATTAGGGCCTGAAGCCATCCTGCGGTGTTGCGGCCAGCTCAAAAGAAAGCGAGTTGAAGAAAGGAGCTCAGGGGCACTGTAATTCACAAACCTGCAGAGTTATAAATGACAGCTATCGTCCAAAAATATACTGAAGTAAGGCTGCCAAGAGGACTTGAAAGCGGGGCAGAATTGCAGGAAACCGATTTCAGGAGGCAGACTGGAATTGCATTGAAAGCATAGGAAAAGAGGCAGAACGTCCACAATGATGCACTTGGCCAAAAAGGGTGTATGCGTTTTTTCCTGAATATATTCAGGAAAAAACGCATACGCCCTTTTTGGCCAACCAAGCAAGCTTGCAAAGGAAATCTGCACTACAATGAAGTCTCACTTCCCCCCGGTCAAAAGGGCCATCTGAAAAAAGTGTAAAATCCAGAAAGGCAGTACAGGCCATGGAGAACTGGGAGCCTTGTTATGCTGATGGGCGGGATGTAAATTGCCAACAGACACTCGGGAGAAGTGTATGGTGTTTCCTGAAACATCTAAAAAACAAAGCAACAGAGCCTAGGGCACTTCCACTTATGGTCCTATAGCTTAGGGAAATTAAAATCAAAAAGACACAGCCACCCCAAAGTTTGGGACGCCTCTGTTTACAAGAACCTCGTTTACAGTACAAGTTCAACATCGCAGAAAGTGAAAAATGGATAAAGAAGTTGTGGTATTTACTTACAAAGCAATATCACTCAGCAATGAAATCTATGTCATCAGGCCCTTAGCAGCACAATGAGTGGATTCAGGTATGATGATTCTAACTGAAATAAGTCACACAGAAAAAGAAACATCATAAGATATCAGTAATACACGGAATGTAAACTTGGCTACACAGGAACTGAATTACAGAACAGAACAGGGTCTCAAATTTAGAAAACCAACTTATGCTTGCTTAAGGGGAAAGGTGAGTTGGGGTGCTGCATAAAACCAGAGATTGAAATGAGCACAGATAAAGTTCCTTAAGCCAAATATGGAATAGACAAGAGCTACTCCTTGCTCAACGAAATGGACTCAACACCCCATATTAAATGCCTAAGAATGTACCTGACTAGTAAGTATCTTAAAACCTATGGATTGCTATGTCTCCGAAAGAGAATCAAGCATGTGTACAGGGGCATAAACGCAGCAGTGATAGGATTGGAGAGGTTCGGTGAGCAAATGAAGACCCTTTGAAGTCATATTGCATGGTACCCATTCCACGGGTTTCAACTACCCAGGTTTAAGGTATTCTTCCTTCAGCTAAAACATGCATGTGGAACCTAGAGTATGATCAACCATGTGATCGGGAGACGTGTTCAAATATGTCTCAGTTTTCGTACCCTGGTACTCGGGTGCAACATTCCAGACGCTTTACTAACACCCTCCCGACTTGGAGAGTCAGTCCCTTTAACCTCCTGTTTGGCCCAGTTTGCAATTTCTGCGGAAGATGAACAGGAATAGCGAGAACCAATGAGAGACTAGCTGGAGGTGTCTGGACGGGCAAATTTAACTCTCATTTCCCACCAGGAAGAGGAATTAACCAAAGGCTCAGCGTGCCGTGCCGGAACCAGATTAGGGCCTGAAGCCATCCTGCGGTGTTGCGGCCAGCTCAAAAGAAAGCGAGTTGAAGAAAGGAGCTCAGGGGCACTGTAATTCACAAACCTGCAGAGTTATAAATGACAGCTATCGTCCAAAAATATACTGAAGTAAGGCTGCCAAGAGGACTTGAAAGCGGGACAGAATTGCAGGAAACCGATTTCAGGAGGTAGACTGGAATTGCATTGAAAGCATAGGAAAAGAGGCAGAACGTCCACAATGATGCACTTGGCCAAAAAGGGCGTATGCGTTTTTTCCTGAATATATTCAGGAAAAAACGCATACGCCCTTTTTGGCCAACCAAGCAAGCTTGCAAAGGAAATCTGCACTACAATGAAGTCTCACTTCCCCCCGGTCAAAAGGGCCATCTGAAAAAAGTGTAAAATCCAGAAAGGCAGGACAGGCCATGGAGAACTGGGAGCCTTGTTATGCTGATGGGCGGGATGTAAATTGCCAACAGACACTCGGGAGAAGTGTATGGTGTTTCCTGAAACATCTAAAAAACAAAGCAACAGAGCCTAGGGCACTTCCACTTATGGTCCTATAGCTTAGGGAAATTAAAATCAAAAAGACACAGCCACCCCAAAGTTTGGGACGCCTCTGTTTACAAGAACCTCGTTTAGCGTACAAGTTCAACATCGCAGAAAGTGAAAAATGGATAAAGAAGTTGTGGTATTTACTTACAAAGCAATATCACTCAGCAATGAAATCTATGTCATCAGGCCCTTAGCAGCACAATGAGTGGATTCAGGTATGATGATTCTAACTGAAATAAGTCACACAGAAAAAGAAACATCATAAGATATCAGTAATACACGGAATGTAAACTTGGCTACACAGGAACTGAATTACAGAACAGAACAGGGTCTCAAATTTAGAAAACCAAGTTATGCTTGCTTAAGGGGAAAGGTGAGTTGGGGTGCTGCATAAAACCAGAGATTGAAATGAGCACAGATAAAGTTCCTTAAGCCAAATATGGAATAGACAAGAGCTACTCCTTGCTCAACGAAATGGACTCAACACCGCATATTAAATGCCTAAGAATGTACCTGACTAGTAAGTATCTTAAAACCTATGGATTGCTATGTCTCCGAAAGAGAATCAAGCATGTGTACAGGGGCATAAACGCAGCAGTGATAGGATTGGAGAGGTTCGGTGAGCAAATGAAGACCCTTTGAAGTCATATTGCATGGTACCCATTCCACGGGTTTCAACTACCCAGGTTTAAGGTATTCTTCCTTCAGCTAAAACATGCATGTGGAACCTAGAGTATGATCAACCATGTGATCGGGAGACGTGTTCAAATATGTCTCAGTTTTCGTACCCTGGTACTCGGGTGCAACATTCCAGACGCTTTACTAACACCCTCCCGACTTGGAGAGTCAGTCCCTTTAACCTCCTGTTTGGCCCAGTTTGCAATTTCTGCGGAAGATGAACAGGAATAGCGAGAACCAATGAGAGACTAGCTGGAGGTGTCTGGACGGGCAAATTTAACTCTCATTTCCCACCAGGAAGAGGAATTAACCAAAGGCTCAGCGTGCCGTGCCGGAACCAGATTAGGGCCTGAAGCCATCCTGCGGTGTTGCGGCCAGCTCAAAAGAAAGCGAGTTGAAGAAAGGAGCTCAGGGGCACTGTAATTCACAAACCTGCAGAGTTATAAATGACAGCTATCGTCCAAAAATATACTGAAGTAAGGCTGCCAAGAGGACTTGAAAGCGGGGCAGAATTGCAGGAAACCGATTTCAGGAGGTAGACTGGAATTGCATTGAAAGCATAGGAAAAGAGGCAGAACGTCCACAATGATGCACTTGGCCAAAAAGGGCGTATGCGTTTTTTCCTGAATATATTCAGGAAAAAACGCATACGCCCTTTTTGGCCAACCAAGCAAGCTTGCAAAGGAAATCTGCACTACAATGAAGTCTCACTTCCCCCCGGTCAAAAGGGCCATCTGAAAAAAGTGTAAAATCCAGAAAGGCAGGACAGGCCATGGAGAACTGGGAGCCTTGTTATGCTGATGGGCGGGATGTAAATTGCCAACAGACACTCGGGAGAAGTGTATGGTGTTTCCTGAAACATCTAAAAAACAAAGCAACAGAGCCTAGGGCACTTCCACTTATGGTCCTATAGCTTAGGGAAATTAAAATCAAAAAGACACAGCCACCCCAAAGTTTGGGACGCCTCTGTTTACAAGAACCTCGTTTACAGTACAAGTTCAACATCGCAGAAAGTGAATAATGGATAAAGAAGTTGTGGTATTTACTTACAAAGCAATATCACTCAGCAATGAAATCTATGTCATCAGGCCCTTAGCAGCACAATGAGTGGATTCAGGTATGATGATTCTAACTGAAATAAGTCACACAGAAAAAGAAACATCATAAGATATCAGTAATACACGGAATGTAAACTTGGCTACACAGGAACTGAATTACAGAACAGAACAGGGTCTCAAATTTAGAAAACCAACTTATGCTTGCTTAAGGGGAAAGGTGAGTTGGGGTGCTGCATAAAACCAGAGATTGAAATGAGCACAGATAAAGTTCCTTAAGCCAAATATGGAATAGACAAGAGCTACTCCTTGCTCAACGAAATGGACTCAACACCGCATATTAAATGCCTAAGAATGTACCTGACTAGTAAGTATCTTAAAACCTATGGATTGCTATGTCTCCGAAAGAGAATCAAGCATGTGTACAGGGGCATAAACGCAGCAGTGATAGGATTGGAGAGGTTCGGTGAGCAAATGAAGACCCTTTGAAGTCATATTGCATGGTACCCATTCCACGGGTTTCAACTACCCAGGTTTAAGGTATTCTTCCTTCAGCTAAAACATGCATGTGGAACCTAGAGTATGATCAACCATGTGATCGGGAGACGTGTTCAAATATGTCTCAGTTTTCGTACCCTGGTACTCGGGTGCAACATTCCAGACGCTTTACTAACACCCTCCCGACTTGGAGAGTCAGTCCCTTTAACCTCCTGTTTGGCCCAGTTTGCAATTTCTGCGGAAGATGAACAGGAATAGCGAGAACCAATGAGAGACTAGCTGGAGGTGTCTGGACGGGCAAATTTAACTCTCATTTCCCACCAGGAAGAGGAATTAACCAAAGGCTCAGCGTGCCGTGCCGGAACCAGATTAGGGCCTGAAGCCATCCTGCGGTGTTGCGGCCAGCTCAAAAGAAAGCGAGTTGAAGAAAGGAGCTCAGGGGCACTGTAATTCACAAACCTGCAGAGTTATAAATGACAGCTATCGTCCAAAAATATACTGAAGTAAGGCTGCCAAGAGGACTTGAAAGCGGGGCAGAATTGCAGGAAACCGATTTCAGGAGGCAGACTGGAATTGCATTGAAAGCATAGGAAAAGAGGCAGAACGTCCACAATGATGCACTTGGCCAAAAAGGGCGTATGCGTTTTTTCCTGAATATATTCAGGAAAAAACGCATACGCCCTTTTTGGCCAACCAAGCAAGCTTGCAAAGGAAATCTGCACTACAATGAAGTCTCACTTCCCCCCGGTCAAAAGGGCCATCTGAAAAAAGTGTAAAATCCAGAAAGGCAGGACAGGCCATGGAGAACTGGGAGCCTTGTTATGCTGATGGGCGGGATGTAAATTGCCAACAGACACTCGGGAGAAGTGTATGGTGTTTCCTGAAACATCTAAAAAACAAAGCAACAGAGCCTAGGGCACTTCCACTTATGGTCCTATAGCTTAGGGAAATTAAAATCAAAAAGACACAGCCACCCCAAAGTTTGGGACGCCTCTGTTTACAAGAACCTCGTTTACAGTACAAGTTCAACATCGCAGAAAGTGAAAAATGGATAAAGAAGTTGTGGTATTTACTTACAAAGCAATATCACTCAGCAATGAAATCTATGTCATCAGGCCCTTAGCAGCACAATGAGTGGATTCAGGTATGATGATTCTAACTGAAATAAGTCACACAGAAAAAGAAACATCATAAGATATCAGTAATACACGGAATGTAAACTTGGCTACACAGGAACTGAATTACAGAACAGAACAGGGTCTCAAATTTAGAAAACCAACTTATGCTTGCTTAAGGGGAAAGGTGAGTTGGGGTGCTGCATAAAACCAGAGATTGAAATGAGCACAGATAAAGTTCCTTAAGCCAAATATGGAATAGACAAGAGCTACTCCTTGCTCAACGAAATGGACTCAACACCCCATATTAAATGCCTAAGAATGTACCTGACTAGTAAGTATCTTAAAACCTATGGATTGCTATGTCTCCGAAAGAGAATCAAGCATGTGTACAGGGGCATAAACGCAGCAGTGATAGGATTGGAGAGGTTCGGTGAGCAAATGAAGACCCTTTGAAGTCATATTGCATGGTACCCATTCCACGGGTTTCAACTACCCAGGTTTAAGGTATTCTTCCTTCAGCTAAAACATGCATGTGGAACCTAGAGTATGATCAACCATGTGATCGGGAGACGTGTTCAAATATGTCTCAGTTTTCGTACCCTGGTACTCGGGTGCAACATTCCAGACGCTTTACTAACACCCTCCCGACTTGGAGAGTCAGTCCCTTTAACCTCCTGTTTGGCCCAGTTTGCAATTTCTGCGGAAGATGAACAGGAATAGCGAGAACCAATGAGAGACTAGCTGGAGGTGTCTGGACGGGCAAATTTAACTCTCATTTCCCACCAGGAAGAGGAATTAACCAAAGGCTCAGCGTGCCGTGCCGGAACCAGATTAGGGCCTGAAGCCATCCTGCGGTGTTGCGGCCAGCTCAAAAGAAAGCGAGTTGAAGAAAGGAGCTCAGGGGCACTGTAATTCACAAACCTGCAGAGTTATAAATGACAGCTATCGTCCAAAAATATACTGAAGTAAGGCTGCCAAGAGGACTTGAAAGCGGGGCAGAATTGCAGGAAACCGATTTCAGGAGGTAGACTGGAATTGCATTGAAAGCATAGGAAAAGAGGCAGAACGTCCACAATGATGCACTTGGCCAAAAAGGGCGTATGCGTTTTTTCCTGAATATATTCAGGAAAAAACGCATACGCCCTTTTTGGCCAACCAAGCAAGCTTGCAAAGGAAATCTGCACTACAATGAAGTCTCACTTCCCCCCGGTCAAAAGGGCCATCTGAAAAAAGTGTAAAATCCAGAAAGGCAGGACAGGCCATGGAGAACTGGGAGCCTTGTTATGCTGATGGGCGGGATGTAAATTGCCAACAGACACTCGGGAGAAGTGTATGGTGTTTCCTGAAACATCTAAAAAACAAAGCAACAGAGCCTAGGGCACTTCCACTTATGGTCCTATAGCTTAGGGAAATTAAAATCAAAAAGACACAGCCACCCCAAAGTTTGGGACGCCTCTGTTTACAAGAACCTCGTTTACAGTACAAGTTCAACATCGCAGAAAGTGAAAAATGGATAAAGAAGTTGTGGTATTTACTTACAAAGCAATATCACTCAGCAATGAAATCTATGTCATCAGGCCCTTAGCAGCACAATGAGTGGATTCAGGTATGATGATTCTAACTGAAATAAGTCACACAGAAAAAGAAACATCATAAGATATCAGTAATACACGGAATGTAAACTTGGCTACACAGGAACTGAATTACAGAACAGAACAGGGTCTCAAATTTAGAAAACCAAGTTATGCTTGCTTAAGGGGAAAGGTGAGTTGGGGTGCTGCATAAAACCAGAGATTGAAATGAGCACAGATAAAGTTCCTTAAGCCAAATATGGAATAGACAAGAGCTACTCCTTGCTCAACGAAATGGACTCAACACCGCATATTAAATGCCTAAGAATGTACCTGACTAGTAAGTATCTTAAAACCTATGGATTGCTATGTCTCCGAAAGAGAATCAAGCATGTGTACAGGGGCATAAACGCAGCAGTGATAGGATTGGAGAGGTTCGGTGAGCAAATGAAGACCCTTTGAAGTCATATTGCATGGTACCCATTCCACGGGTTTCAACTACCCAGGTTTAAGGTATTCTTCCTTCAGCTAAAACATGCATGTGGAACCTAGAGTATGATCAACCATGTGATTGGGAGACGTGTTCAAATATGTCTCAGTTTTCGTACCCTGGTACTCGGGTGCAACATTCCAGACGCTTTACTAACACCCTCCCGACTTGGAGAGTCAGTCCCTTTAACCTCCTGTTTGGCCCAGTTTGCAATTTCTGCGGAAGATGAACAGGAATAGCGAGAACCAATGAGAGACTAGCTGGAGGTGTCTGGACGGGCAAATTTAACTCTCATTTCCCACCAGGAAGAGGAATTAACCAAAGGCTCAGCGTGCCGTGCCGGAACCAGATTAGGGCCTGAAGCCATCCTGCGGTGTTGCGGCCAGCTCAAAAGAAAGCGAGTTGAAGAAAGGAGCTCAGGGGCACTGTAATTCACAAACCTGCAGAGTTATAAATGACAGCTATCGTCCAAAAATATACTGAAGTAAGGCTGCCAAGAGGACTTGAAAGCGGGGCAGAATTGCAGGAAACCGATTTCAGGAGGTAGACTGGAATTGCATTGAAAGCATAGGAAAAGAGGCAGAACGTCCACAATGATGCACTTGGCCAAAAAGGGCGTATGCGTTTTTTCCTGAATATATTCAGGAAAAAACGCATACGCCCTTTTTGGCCAACCAAGCAAGCTTGCAAAGGAAATCTGCACTACAATGAAGTCTCACTTCCCCCCGGTCAAAAGGGCCATCTGAAAAAAGTGTAAAATCCAGAAAGACAGGACAGGCCATGGAGAACTGGGAGCCTTGTTATGCTGATGGGCGGGATGTATATTGCCAACAGACACTCGGGAGAAGTGTATGGTGTTTCCTGAAACATCTAAAAAACAAAGCAACAGAGCCTAGGGCACTTCCACTTATGGTCCTATAGCTTAGGGAAATTAAAATCAAAAAGACACAGCCACCCCAAAGTTTGGGACGCCTCTGTTTACAAGAACCTCGTTTACAGTACAAGTTCAACATCGCAGAAAGTGAAAAATGGATAAAGAAGTTGTGGTATTTACTTACAAAGCAATATCACTCAGCAATGAAATCTATGTCATCAGGCCCTTAGCAGCACAATGAGTGGATTCAGGTATGATGATTCTAACTGAAATAAGTCACACAGAAAAAGAAACATCATAAGATATCAGTAATACACGGAATGTAAACTTGGCTACACAGGAACTGAATTACAGAACAGAACAGGGTCTCAAATTTAGAAAACCAACTTATGGTTGCTTAAGGGGAAAGGTGAGTTGGGGTGCTGCATGAAACCAGAGATTGAAATGAGCACAGATAAAGTTCCTTAAGCCAAATATGGAATAGACAAGAGCTACTCCTTGCTCAACGAAATGGACTCAACACCGCATATTAAATGCCTAAGAATGTACCTGACTAGTAAGTATCTTAAAACCTATGGATTGCTATGTCTCCGAAAGAGAATCAAGCATGTGTACAGGGGCATAAACGCAGCAGTGATAGGATTGGAGAGGTTCGGTGAGCAAATGAAGACCCTTTGAAGTCATATTGCATGGTACCCATTCCACGGGTTTCAACTACCCAGGTTTAAGGTATTCTTCCTTCAGCTAAAACATGCATGTGGAACCTAGAGTATGATCAACCATGTGATCGGGAGACGTGTTCAAATATGTCTCAGTTTTCGTACCCTGGTACTCGGGTGCAACATTCCAGACGCTTTACTAACACCCTCCCGACTTGGAGAGTCAGTCCCTTTAACCTCCTGTTTGGCCCAGTTTGCAATTTCTGCGGAAGATGAACAGGAATAGCGAGAACCAATGAGAGACTAGCTGGAGGTGTCTGGACGGGCAAATTTAACTCTCATTTCCCACCAGGAAGAGGAATTAACCAAAGGCTCAGCGTGCCGTGCCGGAACCAGATTAGGGCCTGAAGCCATCCTGCGGTGTTGCGGCCAGCTCAAAAGAAAGCGAGTTGAAGAAAGGAGCTCAGGGGTACTGTAATTCACAAACCTGCAGAGTTATAAATGACAGCTATCGTCCAAAAATATACTGAAGTAAGGCTGCCAAGAGGACTTGAAAGCGGGGCAGAATTGCAGGAAACCGATTTCAGGAGGTAGACTGGAATTGCATTGAAAGCATAGGAAAAGAGGCAGAACGTCCACAATGATGCACTTGGCCAAAAAGGGCGTATGCGTTTTTTCCTGAATATATTCAGGAAAAAACGCATACGCCCTTTTTGGCCAACCAAGCAAGCTTGCAAAGGAAATCTGCACTACAATGAAGTCTCACTTCCCCCCGGTCAAAAGGGCCATCTGAAAAAAGTGTAAAATCCAGAAAGGCAGGACAGGCCATGGAGAACTGGGAGCCTTGTTATGCTGATGGGCGGGATGTAAATTGCCAACAGACACTCGGGAGAAGTGTATGGTGTTTCCTGAAACATCTAAAAAACAAAGCAACAGAGCCTAGGGCACTTCCACTTATGGTCCTATAGCTTAGGGAAATTAAAATCAAAAAGACACAGCCACCCCAAAGTTTGGGACGCCTCTGTTTACAAGAACCTCGTTTACAGTACAAGTTCAACATCGCAGAAAGTGAAAAATGGATAAAGAAGTTGTGGTATTTACTTACAAAGCAATATCACTCAGCAATGAAATCTATGTCATCAGGCCCTTAGCAGCACAATGAGTGGATTCAGGTATGATGATTCTAACTGAAATAAGTCACACAGAAAAAGAAACATCATAAGATATCAGTAATACACGGAATGTAAACTTGGCTACACAGGAACTGAATTACAGAACAGAACAGGGTCTCAAATTTAGAAAACCAACTTATGCTTGCTTAAGGGGAAAGGTGAGTTGGGGTGCTGCATGAAACCAGAGATTGAAATGAGCACAGATAAAGTTCCTTAAGCCAAATATGGAATAGACAAGAGCTACTCCTTGCTCAACGAAATGGACTCAACACCCCATATTAAATGCCTAAGAATGTACCTGACTAGTAAGTATCTTAAAACCTATGGATTGCTATGTCTCCGAAAGAGAATCAAGCATGTGTACAGGGGCATAAACGCAGCAGTGATAGGATTGGAGAGGTTCGGTGAGCAAATGAAGACCCTTTGAAGTCATATTGCATGGTACCCATTCCACGGGTTTCAACTACCCAGGTTTAAGGTATTCTTCCTTCAGCTAAAACATGCATGTGGAACCTAGAGTATGATCAACCATGTGATCGGGAGACGTGTTCAAATATGTCTCAGTTTTCGTACCCTGGTACTCGGGTGCAACATTCCAGACGCTTTACTAACACCCTCCCGACTTGGAGAGTCAGTCCCTTTAACCTCCTGTTTGGCCCAGTTTGCAATTTCTGCGGAAGATGAACAGGAATAGCGAGAACCAATGAGAGACTAGCTGGAGGTGTCTGGACGGGCAAATTTAACTCTCATTTCCCACCAGGAAGAGGAATTAACCAAAGGCTCAGCGTGCCGTGCCGGAACCAGATTAGGGCCTGAAGCCATCCTGCGGTGTTGCGGCCAGCTCAAAAGAAAGCGAGTTGAAGAAAGGAGCTCAGGGGCACTGTAATTCACAAACCTGCAGAGTTATAAATGACAGCTATCGTCCAAAAATATACTGAAGTAAGGCTGCCAAGAGGACTTGAAAGCGGGGCAGAATTGCAGGAAACCGATTTCAGGAGGTAGACTGGAATTGCATTGAAAGCATAGGAAAAGAGGCAGAACGTCCACAATGATGCACTTGGCCAAAAAGGGCGTATGCGTTTTTTCCTGAATATATTCAGGAAAAAACGCATACGCCCTTTTTGGCCAACCAAGCAAGCTTGCAAAGGAAATCTGCACTACAATGAAGTCTCACTTCCCCCCGGTCAAAAGGGCCATCTGAAAAAAGTGTAAAATCCAGAAAGGCAGGACAGGCCATGGAGAACTGGGAGCCTTGTTATGCTGATGGGCGGGATGTAAATTGCCAACAGACACTCGGGAGAAGTGTATGGTGTTTCCTGAAACATCTAAAAAACAAAGCAACAGAGCCTAGGGCACTTCCACTTATGGTCCTATAGATTAGGGAAATTAAAATCAAAAAGACACAGCCACCCCAAAGTTTGGGACGCCTCTGTTTACAAGAACCTCGTTTACCGTACAAGTTCAACATCGCAGAAAGTGAAAAATGGATAAAGAAGTTGTGGTATTTACTTACAAAGCAATATCACTCAGCAATGAAATCTATGTCATCAGGCCCTTAGCAGCACAATGAGTGGATTCAGGTATGATGATTCTAACTGAAATAAGTCACACAGAAAAAGAAACATCATAAGATATCACTAATACACGGAATTTAAACTTGGCTACACAGGAACTGAATTCCAAAACAGAACAGGGTCTCAAATTTAGAAAACCAACTTATGCTTGCTTAAGGGGAAAGGTGAGTTGGGGTGCTGCATAAAACCAGAGATTGAAATGAGCACAGATAAAGTTCCTTAAGCCAAATATGGAATAGACAAGAGCTACTCCTTGCTCAACGAAATGGACTCAACACCGCATATTAAATGCCTAAGAATGTACCTGACTAGTAAGTATCTTAAAACCTATGGATTGCTATGTCTCCGAAAGAGAATCAAGCATGTGTACAGGGGCATAAACGCAGCAGTGATAGGATTGGAGAGGTTCGGTGAGCAAATGAAGACCCTTTGAAGTCATATTGCATGGTACCCATTCCACGGGTTTCAACTACCCAGGTTTAAGGTATTCTTCCTTCAGCTAAAACATGCATGTGGAACCTAGAGTATGATCAACCATGTGATCGGGAGACGTGTTCAAATATGTCTCAGTTTTCGTACCCTGGTACTCGGGTGCAACATTCCAGACGCTTTACTAACACCCTCCCGACTTGGAGAGTCAGTCCCTTTAACCTCCTGTTTGGCCCAGTTTGCAATTTCTGCGGAAGATGAACAGGAATAGCGAGAACCAATGAGAGACTAGCTGGAGGTGTCTGGACGGGCAAATTTAACTCTCATTTCCCACCAGGAAGAGGAATTAACCAAAGGCTCAGCGTGCCGTGCCGGAACCAGATTAGGGCCTGAAGCCATCCTGCGGTGTTGCGGCCAGCTCAAAAGAAAGCGAGTTGAAGAAAGGAGCTCAGGGGCACTGTAATTCACAAACCTGCAGAGTTATAAATGACAGCTATCGTCCAAAAATATACTGAAGTAAGGCTGCCAAGAGGACTTGAAAGCGGGGCAGAATTGCAGGAAACCGATTTCAGGAGGTAGACTGGAATTGCATTGAAAGCATAGGAAAAGAGGCAGAACGTCCACAATGATGCACTTGGCCAAAAAGGGCGTATGCGTTTTTTCCTGAATATATTCAGGAAAAAACGCATACGCCCTTTTTGGCCAACCAAGCAAGCTTGCAAAGGAAATCTGCACTACAATGAAGTCTCACTTCCCCCCGGTCAAAAGGGCCATCTGAAAAAAGTGTAAAATCCAGAAAGGCAGGACAGGCCATGGAGAACTGGGAGCCTTGTTATGCTGATGGGCGGGATGTAAATTGCCAACAGACACTCGGGAGAAGTGTATGGTGTTTCCTGAAACATCTAAAAAACAAAGCAACAGAGCCTAGGGCACTTCCACTTATGGTCCTATAGCTTAGGGAAATTAAAATCAAAAAGACACAGCCACCCCAAAGTTTGGGACGCCTCTGTTTACAAGAACCTCGTTTACCGTACAAGTTCAACATCGCAGAAAGTGAAAAATGGATAAAGAAGTTGTGGTATTTACTTACAAAGCAATATCACTCAGCAATGAAATCTATGTCATCAGGCCCTTAGCAGCACAATGAGTGGATTCAGGTATGATGATTCTAACTGAAATAAGTCACACAGAAAAAGAAACATCATAAGATATCACTAATACACGGAATGTAAACTTGGCTACACAGGAACTGAATTCCAAAACAGAACAGGTTCTCAAATTTAGAAAACCAACTTATGCTTGCTTAAGGGGAAAGGTGAGTTGGGGTGCTGCATAAAACCAGAGATTGAAATGAGCACAGATAAAGTTCCTTAAGCCAAATATGGAATAGACAAGAGCTACTCCTTGCTCAACGAAATGGACTCAACACCGCATATTAAATGCCTAAGAATGTACCTGACTAGTAAGTATCTTAAAACCTATGGATTGCTATGTCTCCGAAAGAGAATCAAGCATGTGTACAGGGGCATAAACGCAGCAGTGATAGGATTGGAGAGGTTCGGTGAGCAAATGAAGACCCTTTGAAGTCATATTGCATGGTACCCATTCCACGGGTTTCAACTACCCAGGTTTAAGGTATTCTTCCTTCAGCTAAAACATGCATGTGGAACCTAGAGTATGATCAACCATGTGATCGGGAGACGTGTTCAAATATGTCTCAGTTTTCGTACCCTGGTACTCGGGTGCAACATTCCAGACGCTTTACTAACACCCTCCCGACTTGGAGAGTCAGTCCCTTTAACCTCCTGTTTGGCCCAGTTTGCAATTTCTGCGGAAGATGAACAGGAATAGCGAGAACCAATGAGAGACTAGCTGGAGGTGTCTGGACGGGCAAATTTAACTCTCATTTCCCACCAGGAAGAGGAATTAACCAAAGGCTCAGCGTGCCGTGCCGGAACCAGATTAGGGCCTGAAGCCATCCTGCGGTGTTGCGGCCAGCTCAAAAGAAAGCGAGTTGAAGAAAGGAGCTCAGGGGCACTGTAATTCACAAACCTGCAGAGTTATAAATGACAGCTATCGTCCAAAAATATACTGAAGTAAGGCTGCCAAGAGGACTTGAAAGCGGGGCAGAATTGCAGGAAACCGATTTCAGGAGGTAGACTGGAATTGCATTGAAAGCATAGGAAAAGAGGCAGAACGTCCACAATGATGCACTTGGCCAAAAAGGGCGTATGCGTTTTTTCCTGAATATATTCAGGAAAAAACGCATACGCCCTTTTTGGCCAACCAAGCAAGCTTGCAAAGGAAATCTGCACTACAATGAAGTCTCACTTCCCCCCGGTCAAAAGGGCCATCTGAAAAAAGTGTAAAATCCAGAAAGGCAGGACAGGCCATGGAGAACTGGGAGCCTTGTTATGCTGATGGGCGGGATGTAAATTGCCAACAGACACTCGGGAGAAGTGTATGGTGTTTCCTGAAACATCTAAAAAACAAAGCAACAGAGCCTAGGGCACTTCCACTTATGGTCCTATAGCTTAGGGAAATTAAAATCAAAAAGACACAGCCACCCCAAAGTTTGGGACGCCTCTGTTTACAAGAACCTCGTTTACAGTACAAGTTCAACATCGCAGAAAGTGAAAAATGGATAAAGAAGTTGTGGTATTTACTTACAAAGCAATATCACTCAGCAATGAAATCTATGTCATCAGGCCCTTAGCAGCACAATGAGTGGATTCAGGTATGATGATTCTAACTGAAATAAGTCACACAGAAAAAGAAACATCATAAGATATCAGTAATACACGGAATGTAAACTTGGCTACACAGGAACTGAATTACAGAACAGAACAGGGTCTCAAATTTAGAAAACCAACTTATGCTTGCTTAAGGGGAAAGGTGAGTTGGGGTGCTGCATGAAACCAGAGATTGAAATGAGCACAGATAAAGTTCCTTAAGCCAAATATGGAATAGACAAGAGCTACTCCTTGCTCAACGAAATGGACTCAACACCCCATATTAAATGCCTAAGAATGTACCTGACTAGTAAGTATCTTAAAACCTATGGATTGCTATGTCTCCGAAAGAGAATCAAGCATGTGTACAGGGGCATAAACGCAGCAGTGATAGGATTGGAGAGGTTCGGTGAGCAAATGAAGACCCTTTGAAGTCATATTGCATGGTACCCATTCCACGGGTTTCAACTACCCAGGTTTAAGGTATTCTTCCTTCAGCTAAAACATGCATGTGGAACCTAGAGTATGATCAACCATGTGATCGGGAGACGTGTTCAAATATGTCTCAGTTTTCGTACCCTGGTACTCGGGTGCAACATTCCAGACGCTTTACTAACACCCTCCCGACTTGGAGAGTCAGTCCCTTTAACCTCCTGTTTGGCCCAGTTTGCAATTTCTGCGGAAGATGAACAGGAATAGCGAGAACCAATGAGAGACTAGCTGGAGGTGTCTGGACGGGCAAATTTAACTCTCATTTCCCACCAGGAAGAGGAATTAACCAAAGGCTCAGCGTGCCGTGCCGGAACCAGATTAGGGCCTGAAGCCATCCTGCGGTGTTGCGGCCAGCTCAAAAGAAAGCGAGTTGAAGAAAGGAGCTCAGGGGCACTGTAATTCACAAACCTGCAGAGTTATAAATGACAGCTATCGTCCAAAAATATACTGAAGTAAGGCTGCCAAGAGGACTTGAAAGCGGGGCAGAATTGCAGGAAACCGATTTCAGGAGGTAGACTGGAATTGCATTGAAAGCATAGGAAAAGAGGCAGAACGTCCACAATGATGCACTTGGCCAAAAAGGGCGTATGCGTTTTTTCCTGAATATATTCAGGAAAAAACGCATACGCCCTTTTTGGCCAACCAAGCAAGCTTGCAAAGGAAATCTGCACTACAATGAAGTCTCACTTCCCCCCGGTCAAAAGGGCCATCTGAAAAAAGTGTAAAATCCAGAAAGGCAGGACAGGCCATGGAGAACTGGGAGCCTTGTTATGCTGATGGGCGGGATGTAAATTGCCAACAGACACTCGGGAGAAGTGTATGGTGTTTCCTGAAACATCTAAAAAACAAAGCAACAGAGCCTAGGGCACTTCCACTTATGGTCCTATAGCTTAGGGAAATTAAAATCAAAAAGACACAGCCACCCCAAAGTTTGGGACGCCTCTGTTTACAAGAACCTCGTTTAGCGTACAAGTTCAACATCGCAGAAAGTGAAAAATGGATAAAGAAGTTGTGGTATTTACTTACAAAGCAATATCACTCAGCAATGAAATCTATGTCATCAGGCCCTTAGCAGCACAATGAGTGGATTCAGGTATGATGATTCTAACTGAAATAAGTCACACAGAAAAAGAAACATCATAAGATATCACTAATACACGGAATTTAAACTTGGCTACACAGGAACTGAATTCCAAAACAGAACAGGGTCTCAAATTTAGAAAACCAACTTATGCTTGCTTAAGGGGAAAGGTGAGTTGGGGTGCTGCATAAAACCAGAGATTGAAATGAGCACAGATAAAGTTCCTTAAGCCAAATATGGAATAGACAAGAGCTACTCCTTGCTCAACGAAATGGACTCAACACCGCATATTAAATGCCTAAGAATGTACCTGACTAGTAAGTATCTTAAAACCTATGGATTGCTATGTCTCCGAAAGAGAATCAAGCATGTGTACAGGGGCATAAACGCAGCAGTGATAGGATTGGAGAGGTTCGGTGAGCAAATGAAGACCCTTTGAAGTCATATTGCATGGTACCCATTCCACGGGTTTCAACTACCCAGGTTTAAGGTATTCTTCCTTCAGCTAAAACATGCATGTGGAACCTAGAGTATGATCAACCATGTGATCGGGAGACGTGTTCAAATATGTCTCAGTTTTCGTACCCTGGTACTCGGGTGCAACATTCCAGACGCTTTACTAACACCCTCCCGACTTGGAGAGTCAGTCCCTTTAACCTCCTGTTTGGCCCAGTTTGCAATTTCTGCGGAAGATGAACAGGAATAGCGAGAACCAATGAGAGACTAGCTGGAGGTGTCTGGACGGGCAAATTTAACTCTCATTTCCCACCAGGAAGAGGAATTAACCAAAGGCTCAGCGTGCCGTGCCGGAACCAGATTAGGGCCTGAAGCCATCCTGCGGTGTTGCGGCCAGCTCAAAAGAAAGCGAGTTGAAGAAAGGAGCTCAGGGGCACTGTAATTCACAAACCTGCAGAGTTATAAATGACAGCTATCGTCCAAAAATATACTGAAGTAAGGCTGCCAAGAGGACTTGAAAGCGGGGCAGAATTGCAGGAAACCGATTTCAGGAGGTAGACTGGAATTGCATTGAAAGCATAGGAAAAGAGGCAGAACGTCCACAATGATGCACTTGGCCAAAAAGGGCGTATGCGTTTTTTCCTGAATATATTCAGGAAAAAACGCATACGCCCTTTTTGGCCAACCAAGCAAGCTTGCAAAGGAAATCTGCACTACAATGAAGTCTCACTTCCCCCCGGTCAAAAGGGCCATCTGAAAAAAGTGTAAAATCCAGAAAGGCAGGACAGGCCATGGAGAACTGGGAGCCTTGTTATGCTGATGGGCGGGATGTAAATTGCCAACAGACACTCGGGAGAAGTGTATGGTGTTTCCTGAAACATCTAAAAAACAAAGCAACAGAGCCTAGGGCACTTCCACTTATGGTCCTATAGATTAGGGAAATTAAAATCAAAAAGACACAGCCACCCCAAAGTTTGGGACGCCTCTGTTTACAAGAACCTCGTTTACCGTACAAGTTCAACATCGCAGAAAGTGAAAAATGGATAAAGAAGTTGTGGTATTTACTTACAAAGCAATATCACTCAGCAATGAAATCTATGTCATCAGGCCCTTAGCAGCACAATGAGTGGATTCAGGTATGATGATTCTAACTGAAATAAGTCACACAGAAAAAGAAACATCATAAGATATCACTAATACACGGAATTTAAACTTGGCTACACAGGAACTGAATTCCAAAACAGAACAGGGTCTCAAATTTAGAAAACCAACTTATGCTTGCTTAAGGGGAAAGGTGAGTTGGGGTGCTGCATAAAACCAGAGATTGAAATGAGCACAGATAAAGTTCCTTAAGCCAAATATGGAATAGACAAGAGCTACTCCTTGCTCAACGAAATGGACTCAACACCGCATATTAAATGCCTAAGAATGTACCTGACTAGTAAGTATCTTAAAACCTATGGATTGCTATGTCTCCGAAAGAGAATCAAGCATGTGTACAGGGGCATAAACGCAGCAGTGATAGGATTGGAGAGGTTCGGTGAGCAAATGAAGACCCTTTGAAGTCATATTGCATGGTACCCATTCCACGGGTTTCAACTACCCAGGTTTAAGGTATTCTTCCTTCAGCTAAAACATGCATGTGGAACCTAGAGTATGATCAACCAT
This sequence comes from Pseudorca crassidens, assembly GCF_039906515.1. NCBI lineage: Eukaryota > Metazoa > Chordata > Mammalia > Artiodactyla > Delphinidae > Pseudorca > Pseudorca crassidens. The sequence continues at coordinate 3,056,028 of NW_027136304.1, forward strand.
GTGATCGGGAGACGTGTTCAAATATGTCTCAGTTTTCGTACCCTGGTACTCGGGTGCAACATTCCAGACGCTTTACTAACACCCTCCCGACTTGGAGAGTCAGTCCCTTTAACCTCCTGTTTGGCCCAGTTTGCAATTTCTGCGGAAGATGAACAGGAATAGCGAGAACCAATGAGAGACTAGCTGGAGGTGTCTGGACGGGCAAATTTAACTCTCATTTCCCACCAGGAAGAGGAATTAACCAAAGGCTCAGCGTGCCGTGCCGGAACCAGATTAGGGCCTGAAGCCATCCTGCGGTGTTGCGGCCAGCTCAAAAGAAAGCGAGTTGAAGAAAGGAGCTCAGGGGCACTGTAATTCACAAACCTGCAGAGTTATAAATGACAGCTATCGTCCAAAAATATACTGAAGTAAGGCTGCCAAGAGGACTTGAAAGCGGGGCAGAATTGCAGGAAACCGATTTCAGGAGGTAGACTGGAATTGCATTGAAAGCATAGGAAAAGAGGCAGAACGTCCACAATGATGCACTTGGCCAAAAAGGGCGTATGCGTTTTTTCCTGAATATATTCAGGAAAAAACGCATACGCCCTTTTTGGCCAACCAAGCAAGCTTGCAAAGGAAATCTGCACTACAATGAAGTCTCACTTCCCCCCGGTCAAAAGGGCCATCTGAAAAAAGTGTAAAATCCAGAAAGGCAGGACAGGCCATGGAGAACTGGGAGCCTTGTTATGCTGATGGGCGGGATGTAAATTGCCAACAGACACTCGGGAGAAGTGTATGGTGTTTCCTGAAACATCTAAAAAACAAAGCAACAGAGCCTAGGGCACTTCCACTTATGGTCCTATAGCTTAGGGAAATTAAAATCAAAAAGACACAGCCACCCCAAAGTTTGGGACGCCTCTGTTTACAAGAACCTCGTTTACAGTACAAGTTCAACATCGCAGAAAGTGAAAAATGGATAAAGAAGTTGTGGTATTTACTTACAAAGCAATATCACTCAGCAATGAAATCTATGTCATCAGGCCCTTAGCAGCACAATGAGTGGATTCAGGTATGATGATTCTAACTGAAATAAGTCACACAGAAAAAGAAACATCATAAGATATCAGTAATACACGGAATGTAAACTTGGCTACACAGGAACTGAATTACAGAACAGAACAGGGTCTCAAATTTAGAAAACCAACTTATGCTTGCTTAAGGGGAAAGGTGAGTTGGGGTGCTGCATGAAACCAGAGATTGAAATGAGCACAGATAAAGTTCCTTAAGCCAAATATGGAATAGACAAGAGCTACTCCTTGCTCAACGAAATGGACTCAACACCCCATATTAAATGCCTAAGAATGTACCTGACTAGTAAGTATCTTAAAACCTATGGATTGCTATGTCTCCGAAAGAGAATCAAGCATGTGTACAGGGGCATAAACGCAGCAGTGATAGGATTGGAGAGGTTCGGTGAGCAAATGAAGACCCTTTGAAGTCATATTGCATGGTACCCATTCCACGGGTTTCAACTACCCAGGTTTAAGGTATTCTTCCTTCAGCTAAAACATGCATGTGGAACCTAGAGTATGATCAACCATGTGATCGGGAGACGTGTTCAAATATGTCTCAGTTTTCGTACCCTGGTACTCGGGTGCAACATTCCAGACGCTTTACTAACACCCTCCCGACTTGGAGAGTCAGTCCCTTTAACCTCCTGTTTGGCCCAGTTTGCAATTTCTGCGGAAGATGAACAGGAATAGCGAGAACCAATGAGAGACTAGCTGGAGGTGTCTGGACGGGCAAATTTAACTCTCATTTCCCACCAGGAAGAGGAATTAACCAAAGGCTCAGCGTGCCGTGCCGGAACCAGATTAGGGCCTGAAGCCATCCTGCGGTGTTGCGGCCAGCTCAAAAGAAAGCGAGTTGAAGAAAGGAGCTCAGGGGCACTGTAATTCACAAACCTGCAGAGTTATAAATGACAGCTATCGTCCAAAAATATACTGAAGTAAGGCTGCCAAGAGGACTTGAAAGCGGGGCAGAATTGCAGGAAACCGATTTCAGGAGGTAGACTGGAATTGCATTGAAAGCATAGGAAAAGAGGCAGAACGTCCACAATGATGCACTTGGCCAAAAAGGGCGTATGCGTTTTTTCCTGAATATATTCAGGAAAAAACGCATACGCCCTTTTTGGCCAACCAAGCAAGCTTGCAAAGGAAATCTGCACTACAATGAAGTCTCACTTCCCCCCGGTCAAAAGGGCCATCTGAAAAAAGTGTAAAATCCAGAAAGGCAGGACAGGCCATGGAGAACTGGGAGCCTTGTTATGCTGATGGGCGGGATGTAAATTGCCAACAGACACTCGGGAGAAGTGTATGGTGTTTCCTGAAACATCTAAAAAACAAAGCAACAGAGCCTAGGGCACTTCCACTTATGGTCCTATAGCTTAGGGAAATTAAAATCAAAAAGACACAGCCACCCCAAAGTTTGGGACGCCTCTGTTTACAAGAACCTCGTTTACCGTACAAGTTCAACATCGCAGAAAGTGAAAAATGGATAAAGAAGTTGTGGTATTTACTTACAAAGCAATATCACTCAGCAATGAAATCTATGTCATCAGGCCCTTAGCAGCACAATGAGTGGATTCAGGTATGATGATTCTAACTGAAATAAGTCACACAGAAAAAGAAACATCATAAGATATCACTAATACACGGAATTTAAACTTGGCTACACAGGAACTGAATTCCAAAACAGAACAGGGTCTCAAATTTAGAAAACCAACTTATGCTTGCTTAAGGGGAAAGGTGAGTTGGGGTGCTGCATAAAACCAGAGATTGAAATGAGCACAGATAAAGTTCCTTAAGCCAAATATGGAATAGACAAGAGCTACTCCTTGCTCAACGAAATGGACTCAACACCGCATATTAAATGCCTAAGAATGTACCTGACTAGTAAGTATCTTAAAACCTATGGATTGCTATGTCTCCGAAAGAGAATCAAGCATGTGTACAGGGGCATAAACGCAGCAGTGATAGGATTGGAGAGGTTCGGTGAGCAAATGAAGACCCTTTGAAGTCATATTGCATGGTACCCATTCCACGGGTTTCAACTACCCAGGTTTAAGGTATTCTTCCTTCAGCTAAAACATGCATGTGGAACCTAGAGTATGATCAACCATGTGATCGGGAGACGTGTTCAAATATGTCTCAGTTTTCGTACCCTGGTACTCGGGTGCAACATTCCAGACGCTTTACTAACACCCTCCCGACTTGGAGAGTCAGTCCCTTTAACCTCCTGTTTGGCCCAGTTTGCAATTTCTGCGGAAGATGAACAGGAATAGCGAGAACCAATGAGAGACTAGCTGGAGGTGTCTGGACGGGCAAATTTAACTCTCATTTCCCACCAGGAAGAGGAATTAACCAAAGGCTCAGCGTGCCGTGCCGGAACCAGATTAGGGCCTGAAGCCATCCTGCGGTGTTGCGGCCAGCTCAAAAGAAAGCGAGTTGAAGAAAGGAGCTCAGGGGCACTGTAATTCACAAACCTGCAGAGTTATAAATGACAGCTATCGTCCAAAAATATACTGAAGTAAGGCTGCCAAGAGGACTTGAAAGCGGGGCAGAATTGCAGGAAACCGATTTCAGGAGGTAGACTGGAATTGCATTGAAAGCATAGGAAAAGAGGCAGAACGTCCACAATGATGCACTTGGCCAAAAAGGGCGTATGCGTTTTTTCCTGAATATATTCAGGAAAAAACGCATACGCCCTTTTTGGCCAACCAAGCAAGCTTGCAAAGGAAATCTGCACTACAATGAAGTCTCACTTCCCCCCGGTCAAAAGGGCCATCTGAAAAAAGTGTAAAATCCAGAAAGGCAGGACAGGCCATGGAGAACTGGGAGCCTTGTTATGCTGATGGGCGGGATGTAAATTGCCAACAGACACTCGGGAGAAGTGTATGGTGTTTCCTGAAACATCTAAAAAACAAAGCAACAGAGCCTAGGGCACTTCCACTTATGGTCCTATAGATTAGGGAAATTAAAATCAAAAAGACACAGCCACCCCAAAGTTTGGGACGCCTCTGTTTACAAGAACCTCGTTTACCGTACAAGTTCAACATCGCAGAAAGTGAAAAATGGATAAAGAAGTTGTGGTATTTACTTACAAAGCAATATCACTCAGCAATGAAATCTATGTCATCAGGCCCTTAGCAGCACAATGAGTGGATTCAGGTATGATGATTCTAACTGAAATAAGTCACACAGAAAAAGAAACATCATAAGATATCACTAATACACGGAATTTAAACTTGGCTACACAGGAACTGAATTCCAAAACAGAACAGGGTCTCAAATTTAGAAAACCAACTTATGCTTGCTTAAGGGGAAAGGTGAGTTGGGGTGCTGCATAAAACCAGAGATTGAAATGAGCACAGATAAAGTTCCTTAAGCCAAATATGGAATAGACAAGAGCTACTCCTTGCTCAACGAAATGGACTCAACACCGCATATTAAATGCCTAAGAATGTACCTGACTAGTAAGTATCTTAAAACCTATGGATTGCTATGTCTCCGAAAGAGAATCAAGCATGTGTACAGGGGCATAAACGCAGCAGTGATAGGATTGGAGAGGTTCGGTGAGCAAATGAAGACCCTTTGAAGTCATATTGCATGGTACCCATTCCACGGGTTTCAACTACCCAGGTTTAAGGTATTCTTCCTTCAGCTAAAACATGCATGTGGAACCTAGAGTATGATCAACCATGTGATCGGGAGACGTGTTCAAATATGTCTCAGTTTTCGTACCCTGGTACTCGGGTGCAACATTCCAGACGCTTTACTAACACCCTCCCGACTTGGAGAGTCAGTCCCTTTAACCTCCTGTTTGGCCCAGTTTGCAATTTCTGCGGAAGATGAACAGGAATAGCGAGAACCAATGAGAGACTAGCTGGAGGTGTCTGGACGGGCAAATTTAACTCTCATTTCCCACCAGGAAGAGGAATTAACCAAAGGCTCAGCGTGCCGTGCCGGAACCAGATTAGGGCCTGAAGCCATCCTGCGGTGTTGCGGCCAGCTCAAAAGAAAGCGAGTTGAAGAAAGGAGCTCAGGGGCACTGTAATTCACAAACCTGCAGAGTTATAAATGACAGCTATCGTCCAAAAATATACTGAAGTAAGGCTGCCAAGAGGACTTGAAAGCGGGGCAGAATTGCAGGAAACCGATTTCAGGAGGTAGACTGGAATTGCATTGAAAGCATAGGAAAAGAGGCAGAACGTCCACAATGATGCACTTGGCCAAAAAGGGCGTATGCGTTTTTTCCTGAATATATTCAGGAAAAAACGCATACGCCCTTTTTGGCCAACCAAGCAAGCTTGCAAAGGAAATCTGCACTACAATGAAGTCTCACTTCCCCCCGGTCAAAAGGGCCATCTGAAAAAAGTGTAAAATCCAGAAAGGCAGGACAGGCCATGGAGAACTGGGAGCCTTGTTATGCTGATGGGCGGGATGTAAATTGCCAACAGACACTCGGGAGAAGTGTATGGTGTTTCCTGAAACATCTAAAAAACAAAGCAACAGAGCCTAGGGCACTTCCACTTATGGTCCTATAGCTTAGGGAAATTAAAATCAAAAAGACACAGCCACCCCAAAGTTTGGGACGCCTCTGTTTACAAGAACCTCGTTTACAGTACAAGTTCAACATCGCAGAAAGTGAAAAATGGATAAAGAAGTTGTGGTATTTACTTACAAAGCAATATCACTCAGCAATGAAATCTATGTCATCAGGCCCTTAGCAGCACAATGAGTGGATTCAGGTATGATGATTCTAACTGAAATAAGTCACACAGAAAAAGAAACATCATAAGATATCAGTAATACACGGAATGTAAACTTGGCTACACAGGAACTGAATTACAGAACAGAACAGGGTCTCAAATTTAGAAAACCAACTTATGCTTGCTTAAGGGGAAAGGTGAGTTGGGGTGCTGCATAAAACCAGAGATTGAAATGAGCACAGATAAAGTTCCTTAAGCCAAATATGGAATAGACAAGAGCTACTCCTTGCTCAACGAAATGGACTCAACACCGCATATTAAATGCCTAAGAATGTACCTGACTAGTAAGTATCTTAAAACCTATGGATTGCTATGTCTCCGAAAGAGAATCAAGCATGTGTACAGGGGCATAAACGCAGCAGTGATAGGATTGGAGAGGTTCGGTGAGCAAATGAAGACCCTTTGAAGTCATATTGCATGGTACCCATTCCACGGGTTTCAACTACCCAGGTTTAAGGTATTCTTCCTTCAGCTAAAACATGCATGTGGAACCTAGAGTATGATCAACCATGTGATCGGGAGACGTGTTCAAATATGTCTCAGTTTTCGTACCCTGGTACTCGGGTGCAACATTCCAGACGCTTTACTAACACCCTCCCGACTTGGAGAGTCAGTCCCTTTAACCTCCTGTTTGGCCCAGTTTGCAATTTCTGCGGAAGATGAACAGGAATAGCGAGAACCAATGAGAGACTAGCTGGAGGTGTCTGGACGGGCAAATTTAACTCTCATTTCCCACCAGGAAGAGGAATTAACCAAAGGCTCAGCGTGCCGTGCCGGAACCAGATTAGGGCCTGAAGCCATCCTGCGGGGTTGCGGCCAGCTCAAAAGAAAGCGAGTTGAAGAAAGGAGCTCAGGGGCACTGTAATTCACAAACCTGCAGAGTTATAAATGACAGCTATCGTCCAAAAATATACTGAAGTAAGGCTGCCAAGAGGACTTGAAAGCGGGGCAGAATTGCAGGAAACCGATTTCAGGAGGTAGACTGGAATTGCATTGAAAGCATAGGAAAAGAGGCAGAACGTCCACAATGATGCACTTGGCCAAAAAGGGCGTATGCGTTTTTTCCTGAATATATTCAGGAAAAAACGCATACGCCCTTTTTGGCCAACCAAGCAAGCTTGCAAAGGAAATCTGCACTACAATGAAGTCTCACTTCCCCCCGGTCAAAAGGGCCATCTGAAAAAAGTGTAAAATCCAGAAAGGCAGGACAGGCCATGGAGAACTGGGAGCCTTGTTATGCTGATGGGCGGGATGTAAATTGCCAACAGACACTCGGGAGAAGTGTATGGTGTTTCCTGAAACATCTAAAAAACAAAGCAACAGAGCCTAGGGCACTTCCACTTATGGTCCTATAGCTTAGGGAAATTAAAATCAAAAAGACACAGCCACCCCAAAGTTTGGGACGCCTCTGTTTACAAGAACCTCGTTTACAGTACAAGTTCAACATCGCAGAAAGTGAAAAATGGATAAAGAAGTTGTGGTATTTACTTACAAAGCAATATCACTCAGCAATGAAATCTATGTCATCAGGCCCTTAGCAGCACAATGAGTGGATTCAGGTATGATGATTCTAACTGAAATAAGTCACACAGAAAAAGAAACATCATAAGATATCAGTAATACACGGAATGTAAACTTGGCTACACAGGAACTGAATTACAGAACAGAACAGGGTCTCAAATTTAGAAAACCAACTTATGCTTGCTTAAGGGGAAAGGTGAGTTGGGGTGCTGCATAAAACCAGAGATTGAAATGAGCACAGATAAAGTTCCTTAAGCCAAATATGGAATAGACAAGAGCTACTCCTTGCTCAACGAAATGGACTCAACACCGCATATTAAATGCCTAAGAATGTACCTGACTAGTAAGTATCTTAAAACCTATGGATTGCTATGTCTCCGAAAGAGAATCAAGCATGTGTACAGGGGCATAAACGCAGCAGTGATAGGATTGGAGAGGTTCGGTGAGCAAATGAAGACCCTTTGAAGTCATATTGCATGGTACCCATTCCACGGGTTTCAACTACCCAGGTTTAAGGTATTCTTCCTTCAGCTAAAACATGCATGTGGAACCTAGAGTATGATCAACCATGTGATCGGGAGACGTGTTCAAATATGTCTCAGTTTTCGTACCCTGGTACTCGGGTGCAACATTCCAGACGCTTTACTAACACCCTCCCGACTTGGAGAGTCAGTCCCTTTAACCTCCTGTTTGGCCCAGTTTGCAATTTCTGCGGAAGATGAACAGGAATAGCGAGAACCAATGAGAGACTAGCTGGAGGTGTCTGGACGGGCAAATTTAACTCTCATTTCCCACCAGGAAGAGGAATTAACCAAAGGCTCAGCGTGCCGTGCCGGAACCAGATTAGGGCCTGAAGCCATCCTGCGGTGTTGCGGCCAGCTCAAAAGAAAGCGAGTTGAAGAAAGGAGCTCAGGGGCACTGTAATTCACAAACCTGCAGAGTTATAAATGACAGCTATCGTCCAAAAATATACTGAAGTAAGGCTGCCAAGAGGACTTGAAAGCGGGGCAGAATTGCAGGAAACCGATTTCAGGAGGTAGACTGGAATTGCATTGAAAGCATAGGAAAAGAGGCAGAACGTCCACAATGATGCACTTGGCCAAAAAGGGCGTATGCGTTTTTTCCTGAATATATTCAGGAAAAAACGCATACGCCCTTTTTGGCCAACCAAGCAAGCTTGCAAAGGAAATCTGCACTACAATGAAGTCTCACTTCCCCCCGGTCAAAAGGGCCATCTGAAAAAAGTGTAAAATCCAGAAAGGCAGGACAGGCCATGGAGAACTGGGAGCCTTGTTATGCTGATGGGCGGGATGTAAATTGCCAACAGACACTCGGGAGAAGTGTATGGTGTTTCCTGAAACATCTAAAAAACAAAGCAACAGAGCCTAGGGCACTTCCACTTATGGTCCTATAGATTAGGGAAATTAAAATCAAAAAGACACAGCCACCCCAAAGTTTGGGACGCCTCTGTTTACAAGAACCTCGTTTACCGTACAAGTTCAACATCGCAGAAAGTGAAAAATGGATAAAGAAGTTGTGGTATTTACTTACAAAGCAATATCACTCAGCAATGAAATCTATGTCATCAGGCCCTTAGCAGCACAATGAGTGGATTCAGGTATGATGATTCTAACTGAAATAAGTCACACAGAAAAAGAAACATCATAAGATATCAGTAATACACGGAATGTAAACTTGGCTACACAGGAACTGAATTCCAAAACAGAACAGGGTCTCAAATTTAGAAAACCAACTTATGCTTGCTTAAGGGGAAAGGTGAGTTGGGGTGCTGCATAAAACCAGAGATTGAAATGAGCACAGATAAAGTTCCTTAAGCCAAATATGGAATAGACAAGAGCTACTCCTTGCTCAACGAAATGGACTCAACACCGCATATTAAATGCCTAAGAATGTACCTGACTAGTAAGTATCTTAAAACCTATGGATTGCTATGTCTCCGAAAGAGAATCAAGCATGTGTACAGGGGCATAAACGCAGCAGTGATAGGATTGGAGAGGTTCGGTGAGCAAATGAAGACCCTTTGAAGTCATATTGCATGGTACCCATTCCACGGGTTTCAACTACCCAGGTTTAAGGTATTCTTCCTTCAGCTAAAACATGCATGTGGAACCTAGAGTATGATCAACCATGTGATCGGGAGACGTGTTCAAATATGTCTCAGTTTTCGTACCCTGGTACTCGGGTGCAACATTCCAGACACTTTACTAACACCCTCCCGACTTGGAGAGTCAGTCCCTTTAACCTCCTGTTTGGCCCAGTTTGCAATTTCTGCGGAAGATGAACAGGAATAGCGAGAACCAATGAGAGACTAGCTGGAGGTGTCTGGACGGGCAAATTTAACTCTCATTTCCCACCAGGAAGAGGAATTAACCAAAGGCTCAGCGTGCCGTGCCGGAACCAGATTAGGGCCTGAAGCCATCCTGCGGTGTTGCGGCCAGCTCAAAAGAAAGCGAGTTGAAGAAAGGAGCTCAGGGGCACTGTAATTCACAAACCTGCAGAGTTATAAATGACAGCTATCGTCCAAAAATATACTGAAGTAAGGCTGCCAAGAGGACTTGAAAGCGGGGCAGAATTGCAGGAAACCGATTTCAGGAGGTAGACTGGAATTGCATTGAAAGCATAGGAAAAGAGGCAGAACGTCCACAATGATGCACTTGGCCAAAAAGGGCGTATGCGTTTTTTCCTGAATATATTCAGGAAAAAACGCATACGCCCTTTTTGGCCAACCAAGCAAGCTTGCAAAGGAAATCTGCACTACAATGAAGTCTCACTTCCCCCCGGTCAAAAGGGCCATCTGAAAAAAGTGTAAAATCCAGAAAGGCAGGACAGGCCATGGAGAACTGGGAGCCTTGTTATGCTGATGGGCGGGATGTAAATTGCCAACAGACACTCGGGAGAAGTGTATGGTGTTTCCTGAAACATCTAAAAAACAAAGCAACAGAGCCTAGGGCACTTCCACTTATGGTCCTATAGCTTAGGGAAATTAAAATCAAAAAGACACAGCCACCCCAAAGTTTGGGACGCCTCTGTTTACAAGAACCTCGTTTACAGTACAAGTTCAACATCGCAGAAAGTGAAAAATGGATAAAGAAGTTGTGGTATTTACTTACAAAGCAATATCACTCAGCAATGAAATCTATGTCATCAGGCCCTTAGCAGCACAATGAGTGGATTCAGGTATGATGATTCTAACTGAAATAAGTCACACAGAAAAAGAAACATCATAAGATATCAGTAATACACGGAATGTAAACTTGGCTACACAGGAACTGAATTACAGAACAGAACAGGGTCTCAAATTTAGAAAACCAACTTATGCTTGCTTAAGGGGAAAGGTGAGTTGGGGTGCTGCATAAAACCAGAGATTGAAATGAGCACAGATAAAGTTCCTTAAGCCAAATATGGAATAGACAAGAGCTACTCCTTGCTCAACGAAATGGACTCAACACCGCATATTAAATGCCTAAGAATGTACCTGACTAGTAAGTATCTTAAAACCTATGGATTGCTATGTCTCCGAAAGAGAATCAAGCATGTGTACAGGGGCATAAACGCAGCAGTGATAGGATTGGAGAGGTTCGGTGAGCAAATGAAGACCCTTTGAAGTCATATTGCATGGTACCCATTCCACGGGTTTCAACTACCCAGGTTTAAGGTATTCTTCCTTCAGCTAAAACATGCATGTGGAACCTAGAGTATGATCAACCATGTGATCGGGAGACGTGTTCAAATATGTCTCAGTTTTCGTACCCTGGTACTCGGGTGCAACATTCCAGACGCTTTACTAACACCCTCCCGACTTGGAGAGTCAGTCCCTTTAACCTCCTGTTTGGCCCAGTTTGCAATTTCTGCGGAAGATGAACAGGAATAGCGAGAACCAATGAGAGACTAGCTGGAGGTGTCTGGACGGGCAAATTTAACTCTCATTTCCCACCAGGAAGAGGAATTAACCAAAGGCTCAGCGTGCCGTGCCGGAACCAGATTAGGGCCTGAAGCCATCCTGCGGTGTTGCGGCCAGCTCAAAAGAAAGCGAGTTGAAGAAAGGAGCTCAGGGGCACTGTAATTCACAAACCTGCAGAGTTATAAATGACAGCTATCGTCCAAAAATATACTGAAGTAAGGCTGCCAAGAGGACTTGAAAGCGGGGCAGAATTGCAGGAAACCGATTTCAGGAGGTAGACTGGAATTGCATTGAAAGCATAGGAAAAGAGGCAGAACGTCCACAATGATGCACTTGGCCAAAAAGGGCGTATGCGTTTTTTCCTGAATATATTCAGGAAAAAACGCATACGCCCTTTTTGGCCAACCAAGCAAGCTTGCAAAGGAAATCTGCACTACAATGAAGTCTCACTTCCCCCCGGTCAAAAGGGCCATCTGAAAAAAGTGTAAAATCCAGAAAGGCAGGACAGGCCATGGAGAACTGGGAGCCTTGTTATGCTGATGGGCGGGATGTAAATTGCCAACAGACACTCGGGAGAAGTGTATGGTGTTTCCTGAAACATCTAAAAAACAAAGCAACAGAGCCTAGGGCACTTCCACTTATGGTCCTATAGATTAGGGAAATTAAAATCAAAAAGACACAGCCACCCCAAAGTTTGGGACGCCTCTGTTTACAAGAACCTCGTTTACCGTACAAGTTCAACATCGCAGAAAGTGAAAAATGGATAAAGAAGTTGTGGTATTTACTTACAAAGCAATATCACTCAGCAATGAAATCTATGTCATCAGGCCCTTAGCAGCACAATGAGTTGATTCAGGTATGATGATTCTAACTGAAATAAGTCACACAGAAAAAGAAACATCATAAGATATCAGTAATACACGGAATGTAAACTTGGCTACACAGGAACTGAATTCCAAAACAGAACAGGGTCTCAAATTTAGAAAACCAACTTATGCTTGCTTAAGGGGAAAGGTGAGTTGGGGTGCTGCATAAAACCAGAGATTGAAATGAGCACAGATAAAGTTCCTTAAGCCAAATATGGAATAGACAAGAGCTACTCCTTGCTCAACGAAATGGACTCAACACCGCATATTAAATGCCTAAGAATGTACCTGACTAGTAAGTATCTTAAAACCTATGGATTGCTATGTCTCCGAAAGAGAATCAAGCATGTGTACAGGGGCATAAACGCAGCAGTGATAGGATTGGAGAGGTTCGGTGAGCAAATGAAGACCCTTTGAAGTCATATTGCATGGTACCCATTCCACGGGTTTCAACTACCCAGGTTTAAGGTATTCTTCCTTCAGCTAAAACATGCATGTGGAACCTAGAGTATGATCAACCATGTGATCGGGAGACGTGTTCAAATATGTCTCAGTTTTCGTACCCTGGTACTCGGGTGCAACATTCCAGACGCTTTACTAACACCCTCCCGACTTGGAGAGTCAGTCCCTTTAACCTCCTGTTTGGCCCAGTTTGCAATTTCTGCGGAAGATGAACAGGAATAGCGAGAACCAATGAGAGACTAGCTGGAGGTGTCTGGACGGGCAAATTTAACTCTCATTTCCCACCAGGAAGAGGAATTAACCAAAGGCTCAGCGTGCCGTGCCGGAACCAGATTAGGGCCTGAAGCCATCCTGCGGTGTTGCGGCCAGCTCAAAAGAAAGCGAGTTGAAGAAAGGAGCTCAGGGGCACTGTAATTCACAAACCTGCAGAGTTATAAATGACAGCTATCGTCCAAAAATATACTGAAGTAAGGCTGCCAAGAGGACTTGAAAGCGGGGCAGAATTGCAGGAAACCGATTTCAGGAGGTAGACTGGAATTGCATTGAAAGCATAGGAAAAGAGGCAGAACGTCCACAATGATGCACTTGGCCAAAAAGGGCGTATGCGTTTTTTCCTGAATATATTCAGGAAAAAACGCATACGCCCTTTTTGGCCAACCAAGCAAGCTTGCAAAGGAAATCTGCACTACAATGAAGTCTCACTTCCCCCCGGTCAAAAGGGCCATCTGAAAAAAGTGTAAAATCCAGAAAGGCAGGACAGGCCATGGAGAACTGGGAGCCTTGTTATGCTGATGGGCGGGATGTAAATTGCCAACAGACACTCGGGAGAAGTGTATGGTGTTTCCTGAAACATCTAAAAAACAAAGCAACAGAGCCTAGGGCACTTCCACTTATGGTCCTATAGCTTAGGGAAATTAAAATCAAAAAGACACAGCCACCCCAAAGTTTGGGACGCCTCTGTTTACAAGAACCTCGTTTACAGTACAAGTTCAACATCGCAGAAAGTGAAAAATGGATAAAGAAGTTGTGGTATTTACTTACAAAGCAATATCACTCAGCAATGAAATCTATGTCATCAGGCCCTTAGCAGCACAATGAGTGGATTCAGGTATGATGATTCTAACTGAAATAAGTCACACAGAAAAAGAAACATCATAAGATATCAGTAATACACGGAATGTAAACTTGGCTACACAGGAACTGAATTACAGAACAGAACAGGGTCTCAAATTTAGAAAACCAACTTATGCTTGCTTAAGGGGAAAGGTGAGTTGGGGTGCTGCATAAAACCAGAGATTGAAATGAGCACAGATAAAGTTCCTTAAGCCAAATATGGAATAGACAAGAGCTACTCCTTGCTCAACGAAATGGACTCAACACCGCATATTAAATGCCTAAGAATGTACCTGACTAGTAAGTATCTTAAAACCTATGGATTGCTATGTCTCCGAAAGAGAATCAAGCATGTGTACAGGGGCATAAACGCAGCAGTGATAGGATTGGAGAGGTTCGGTGAGCAAATGAAGACCCTTTGAAGTCATATTGCATGGTACCCATTCCACGGGTTTCAACTACCCAGGTTTAAGGTATTCTTCCTTCAGCTAAAACATGCATGTGGAACCTAGAGTATGATCAACCATGTGATCGGGAGACGTGTTCAAATATGTCTCAGTTTTCGTACCCTGGTACTCGGGTGCAACATTCCAGACGCTTTACTAACACCCTCCCGACTTGGAGAGTCAGTCCCTTTAACCTCCTGTTTGGCCCAGTTTGCAATTTCTGCGGAAGATGAACAGGAATAGCGAGAACCAATGAGAGACTAGCTGGAGGTGTCTGGACGGGCAAATTTAACTCTCATTTCCCACCAGGAAGAGGAATTAACCAAAGGCTCAGCGTGCCGTGCCGGAACCAGATTAGGGCCTGAAGCCATCCTGCGGTGTTGCGGCCAGCTCAAAAGAAAGCGAGTTGAAGAAAGGAGCTCAGGGGCACTGTAATTCACAAACCTGCAGAGTTATAAATGACAGCTATCGTCCAAAAATATACTGAAGTAAGGCTGCCAAGAGGACTTGAAAGCGGGGCAGAATTGCAGGAAACCGATTTCAGGAGGTAGACTGGAATTGCATTGAAAGCATAGGAAAAGAGGCAGAACGTCCACAATGATGCACTTGGCCAAAAAGGGCGTATGCGTTTTTTCCTGAATATATTCAGGAAAAAACGCATACGCCCTTTTTGGCCAACCAAGCAAGCTTGCAAAGGAAATCTGCACTACAATGAAGTCTCACTTCCCCCCGGTCAAAAGGGCCATCTGAAAAAAGTGTAAAATCCAGAAAGGCAGGACAGGCCATGGAGAACTGGGAGCCTTGTTATGCTGATGGGCGGGATGTAAATTGCCAACAGACACTCGGGAGAAGTGTATGGTGTTTCCTGAAACATCTAAAAAACAAAGCAACAGAGCCTAGGGCACTTCCACTTATGGTCCTATAGATTAGGGAAATTAAAATCAAAAAGACACAGCCACCCCAAAGTTTGGGACGCCTCTGTTTACAAGAACCTCGTTTACCGTACAAGTTCAACATCGCAGAAAGTGAAAAATGGATAAAGAAGTTGTGGTATTTACTTACAAAGCAATATCACTCAGCAATGAAATCTATGTCATCAGGCCCTTAGCAGCACAATGAGTTGATTCAGGTATGATGATTCTAACTGAAATAAGTCACACAGAAAAAGAAACATCATAAGATATCAGTAATACACGGAATGTAAACTTGGCTACACAGGAACTGAATTCCAAAACAGAACAGGGTCTCAAATTTAGAAAACCAACTTATGCTTGCTTAAGGGGAAAGGTGAGTTGGGGTGCTGCATAAAACCAGAGATTGAAATGAGCACAGATAAAGTTCCTTAAGCCAAATATGGAATAGACAAGAGCTACTCCTTGCTCAACGAAATGGACTCAACACCGCATATTAAATGCCTAAGAATGTACCTGACTAGTAAGTATCTTAAAACCTATGGATTGCTATGTCTCCGAAAGAGAATCAAGCATGTGTACAGGGGCATAAACGCAGCAGTGATAGGATTGGAGAGGTTCGGTGAGCAAATGAAGACCCTTTGAAGTCATATTGCATGGTACCCATTCCACGGGTTTCAACTACCCAGGTTTAAGGTATTCTTCCTTCAGCTAAAACATGCATGTGGAACCTAGAGTATGATCAACCATGTGATCGGGAGACGTGTTCAAATATGTCTCAGTTTTCGTACCCTGGTACTCGGGTGCAACATTCCAGACGCTTTACTAACACCCTCCCGACTTGGAGAGTCAGTCCCTTTAACCTCCTGTTTGGCCCAGTTTGCAATTTCTGCGGAAGATGAACAGGAATAGCGAGAACCAATGAGAGACTAGCTGGAGGTGTCTGGACGGGCAAATTTAACTCTCATTTCCCACCAGGAAGAGGAATTAACCAAAGGCTCAGCGTGCCGTGCCGGAACCAGATTAGGGCCTGAAGCCATCCTGCGGTGTTGCGGCCAGCTCAAAAGAAAGCGAGTTGAAGAAAGGAGCTCAGGGGCACTGTAATTCACAAACCTGCAGAGTTATAAATGACAGCTATCGTCCAAAAATATACTGAAGTAAGGCTGCCAAGAGGACTTGAAAGCGGGGCAGAATTGCAGGAAACCGATTTCAGGAGGTAGACTGGAATTGCATTGAAAGCATAGGAAAAGAGGCAGAACGTCCACAATGATGCACTTGGCCAAAAAGGGCGTATGCGTTTTTTCCTGAATATATTCAGGAAAAAACGCATACGCCCTTTTTGGCCAACCAAGCAAGCTTGCAAAGGAAATCTGCACTACAATGAAGTCTCACTTCCCCCCGGTCAAAAGGGCCATCTGAAAAAAGTGTAAAATCCAGAAAGGCAGGACAGGCCATGGAGAACTGGGAGCCTTGTTATGCTGATGGGCGGGATGTAAATTGCCAACAGACACTCGGGAGAAGTGTATGGTGTTTCCTGAAACATCTAAAAAACAAAGCAACAGAGCCTAGGGCACTTCCACTTATGGTCCTATAGCTTAGGGAAATTAAAATCAAAAAGACACAGCCACCCCAAAGTTTGGGACGCCTCTGTTTACAAGAACCTCGTTTACAGTACAAGTTCAACATCGCAGAAAGTGAAAAATGGATAAAGAAGTTGTGGTATTTACTTACAAAGCAATATCACTCAGCAATGAAATCTATGTCATCAGGCCCTTAGCAGCACAATGAGTGGATTCAGGTATGATGATTCTAACTGAAATAAGTCACACAGAAAAAGAAACATCATAAGATATCAGTAATACACGGAATGTAAACTTGGCTACACAGGAACTGAATTACAGAACAGAACAGGGTCTCAAATTTAGAAAACCAACTTATGCTTGCTTAAGGGGAAAGGTGAGTTGGGGTGCTGCATAAAACCAGAGATTGAAATGAGCACAGATAAAGTTCCTTAAGCCAAATATGGAATAGACAAGAGCTACTCCTTGCTCAACGAAATGGACTCAACACCGCATATTAAATGCCTAAGAATGTACCTGACTAGTAAGTATCTTAAAACCTATGGATTGCTATGTCTCCGAAAGAGAATCAAGCATGTGTACAGGGGCATAAACGCAGCAGTGATAGGATTGGAGAGGTTCGGTGAGCAAATGAAGACCCTTTGAAGTCATATTGCATGGTACCCATTCCACGGGTTTCAACTACCCAGGTTTAAGGTATTCTTCCTTCAGCTAAAACATGCATGTGGAACCTAGAGTATGATCAACCATGTGATCGGGAGACGTGTTCAAATATGTCTCAGTTTTCGTACCCTGGTACTCGGGTGCAACATTCCAGACGCTTTACTAACACCCTCCCGACTTGGAGAGTCAGTCCCTTTAACCTCCTGTTTGGCCCAGTTTGCAATTTCTGCGGAAGATGAACAGGAATAGCGAGAACCAATGAGAGACTAGCTGGAGGTGTCTGGATGGGCAAATTTAACTCTCATTTCCCACCAGGAAGAGGAATTAACCAAAGGCTCAGCGTGCCGTGCCGGAACCAGATTAGGGCCTGAAGCCATCCTGCGGTGTTGCGGCCAGCTCAAAAGAAAGCGAGTTGAAGAAAGGAGCTCAGGGGCACTGTAATTCACAAACCTGCAGAGTTATAAATGACAGCTATCGTCCAAAAATATACTGAAGTAAGGCTGCCAAGAGGACTTGAAAGCGGGGCAGAATTGCAGGAAACCGATTTCAGGAGGTAGACTGGAATTGCATTGAAAGCATAGGAAAAGAGGCAGAACGTCCACAATGATGCACTTGGCCAAAAAGGGCGTATGCGTTTTTTCCTGAATATATTCAGGAAAAAACGCATACGCCCTTTTTGGCCAACCAAGCAAGCTTGCAAAGGAAATCTGCACTACAATGAAGTCTCACTTCCCCCCGGTCAAAAGGGCCATCTGAAAAAAGTGTAAAATCCAGAAAGGCAGGACAGGCCATGGAGAACTGGGAGCCTTGTTATGCTGATGGGCGGGATGTAAATTGCCAACAGACACTCGGGAGAAGTGTATGGTGTTTCCTGAAACATCTAAAAAACAAAGCAACAGAGCCTAGGGCACTTCCACTTATGGTCCTATAGCTTAGGGAAATTAAAATCAAAAAGACACAGCCACCCCAAAGTTTGGGACGCCTCTGTTTACAAGAACCTCGTTTACAGTACAAGTTCAACATCGCAGAAAGTGAAAAATGGATAAAGAAGTTGTGGTATTTACTTACAAAACAATATCTCTCAGCAATGAAATCTATGTCATCAGGCCCTTAGCAGCACAATGAGTGGATTCAGGTATGATGATTCTAACTGAAATAAGTCACACAGAAAAAGAAACATCATAAGATATCAGTAATACACGGAATGTAAACTTGGCTACACAGGAACTGAATTACAGAACAGAACAGGGTCTCAAATTTAGAAAACCAACTTATGCTTGCTTAAGGGTAAAGGTGAGTTGGGGTGCTGCATAAAACCAGAGATTGAAATGAGCACAGATAAAGTTCCTTAAGCCAAATATGGAATAGACAAGAGCTACTCCTTGCTCAACGAAATGGACTCAACACCGCATATTAAATGCCTAAGAATGTACCTGACTAGTAAGTATCTTAAAACCTATGGATTGCTATGTCTCCGAAAGAGAATCAAGCATGTGTACAGGGGCATAAACGCAGCAGTGATAGGATTGGAGAGGTTCGGTGAGCAAATGAAGACCCTTTGAAGTCATATTGCATGGTACCCATTCCACGGGTTTCAACTACCCAGGTTTAAGGTATTCTTCCTTCAGCTAAAACATGCATGTGGAACCTAGAGTATGATCAACCATGTGATCAGGAGACGTGTTTAAATATGTCTCAGTTTTCGTACCCTGGTACTCGGGTGCAACATTCCAGACGCTTTACTAACACCCTCCCGACTTGGAGAGTCAGTCCCTTTAACCTCCTGTTTGGCCCAGTTTGCAATTTCTGCGGAAGATGAACAGGAATAGCGAGAACCAATGAGAGACTAGTTGGAGGTGTCTGGACGGGCAAATTTAACTCTCATTTCCCACCAGGAAGAGGAATTAACCAAAGGCTCAGCGTGCCGTGCCGGAACCAGATTAGGGCCTGAAGCCATCCTGCGGTGTTGCGGCCAGCTCAAAAGAAAGCGAGTTGAAGAAAGGAGCTCAGGGGCACTGTAATTCACAAACCTGCAGAGTTATAAATGACAGCTATCGTCCAAAAATATACTGAAGTAAGGCTGCCAAGAGGACTTGAAAGCGGGACAGAATTGCAGGAAACCGATTTCAGGAGGTAGACTGGAATTGCATTGAAAGCATAGGAAAAGAGGCAGAACGTCCACAATGATGCACTTGGCCAAAAAGGGCGTATGCGTTTTTTCCTGAATATATTCAGGAAAAAACGCATACGCCCTTTTTGGCCAACCAAGCAAGCTTGCAAAGGAAATCTGCACTACAATGAAGTCTCACTTCCCCCCGGTCAAAAGGGCCATCTGAAAAAAGTGTAAAATCCAGAAAGGCAGGACAGGCCATGGAGAACTGGGAGCCTTGTTATGCTGATGGGCGGGATGTAAATTGCCAACAGACACTCGGGAGAAGTGTATGGTGTTTCCTGAAACATCTAAAAAACAAAGCAACAGAGCCTAGGGCACTTCCACTTATGGTCCTATAGCTTAGGGAAATTAAAATCAAAAAGACACAGCCACCCCAAAGTTTGGGACACCTCTGTTTACAAGAACCTCGTTTACAGTACAAGTTCAACATCGCAGAAAGTGAAAAATGGATAAAGAAGTTGTGGTATTTACTTACAAAGCAATATCACTCAGCAATGAAATCTATGTCATCAGGCCCTTAGCAGCACAATGAGTGGATTCAGGTATGATGATTCTAACTGAAATAAGTCACACAGAAAAAGAAACATCATAAGATATCAGTAATACACGGAATGTAAACTTGGCTACACAGGAACTGAATTACAGAACAGAACAGGGTCTCAAATTTAGAAAACCAACTTATGCTTGCTTAAGGGGAAAGGTGAGTTGGGGTGCTGCATAAAACCAGAGATTGAAATGAGCACAGATAAAGTTCCTTAAGCCAAATATGGAATAGACAAGAGCTACTCCTTGCTCAACGAAATGGACTCAACACCGCATATTAAATGCCTAAGAATGTACCTGACTAGTAAGTATCTTAAAACCTATGGATTGCTATGTCTCCGAAAGAGAATCAAGCATGTGTACAGGGGCATAAACGCAGCAGTGATAGGATTGGAGAGGTTCGGTGAGCAAATGAAGACCCTTTGAAGTCATATTGCATGGTACCCATTCCACGGGTTTCAACTACCCAGGTTTAAGGTATTCTTCCTTCAGCTAAAACATGCATGTGGAACCTAGAGTATGATCAACCATGTGATCGGGAGACGTGTTCAAATATGTCTCAGTTTTCGTACCCTGGTACTCGGGTGCAACATTCCAGACACTTTACTAACACCCTCCCGACTTGGAGAGTCAGTCCCTTTAACCTCCTGTTTGGCCCAGTTTGCAATTTCTGCGGAAGATGAACAGGAATAGCGAGAACCAATGAGAGACTAGCTGGAAGGTGTCTGGACGGGCAAATTTAACTCTCATTTCCCACCAGGAAGAGGAATTAACCAAAGGCTCAGCGTGCCGTGCCGGAACCAGATTAGGGCCTGAAGCCATCCTGCGGTGTTGCGGCCAGCTCAAAAGAAAGCGAGTTGAAGAAAGGAGCTCAGGGGCACTGTAATTCACAAACCTGCAGAGTTATAAATGACAGCTATCGTCCAAAAATATACTGAAGTAAGGCTGCCAAGCGGACTTGAAAGCGGGGCAGAATTGCAGGAAACCGATTTCAGGAGGTAGACTGGAATTGCATTGAAAGCATAGGAAAAGAGGCAGAACGTCCACAATGATGCACTTGGCCAAAAAGGGCGTATGCGTTTTTTCCTGAATATATTCAGGAAAAAACGCATACGCCCTTTTTGGCCAACCAAGCAAGCTTGCAAAGGAAATCTGCACTACAATGAAGTCTCACTTCCCCCCGGTCAAAAGGGCCATCTGAAAAAAGTGTAAAATCCAGAAAGGCAGGACAGGCCATGGAGAACTGGGAGCCTTGTTATGCTGATGGGCAGGATGTAAATTGCCAACAGACACTCGGGAGAAGTGTATGGTGTTTCCTGAAACATCTAAAAAACAAAGCAACAGAGCCTAGGGCACTTCCACTTATGGTCCTATAGATTAGGGAAATTAAAATCAAAAAGACACAGCCACCCCAAAGTTTGGGACGCCTCTGTTTACAAGAACCTCGTTTACCGTACAAGTTCAACATCACAGAAAGTGAAAAATGGATAAAGAAGTTGTGGTATTTACTTACAAAGCAATATCACTCAGCAATGAAATCTATGTCATCAGGCCCTTAGCAGCACAATGAGTTGATTCAGGTATGATGATTCTAACTGAAATAAGTCACACAGAAAAAGAAACATCATAAGATATCACTAATACACGGAATTTAAACTTGGCTACAGAGGAACTGAATTCCAAAACAGAACAGGGTCTCAAATTTAGAAAACCAACTTATGCTTGCTTAAGGGGAAAGGTGAGTTGGGGTGCTGCATAAAACCAGAGATTGAAATGAGCACAGATAAAGTTCCTTAAGCCAAATATGGAATAGACAAGAGCTACTCCTTGCTCAACGAAATGGACTCAACACCGCATATTAAATGCCTAAGAATGTACCTGACTAGTAAGTATCTTAAAACCTATGGATTGCTATGTCTCCGAAAGAGAATCAAGCATGTGTACAGGGGCATAAACGCAGCAGTGATAGGATTGGAGAGGTTCGGTGAGCAAATGAAGACCCTTTGAAGTCATATTGCATGGTACCCATTCCACGGGTTTCAACTACCCAGGTTTAAGGTATTCTTCCTTCAGCTAAAACATGCATGTGGAACCTAGAGTATGATCAACCATGTGATCGGGAGACGTGTTCAAATATGTCTCAGTTTTCGTACCCTGGTACTCGGGTGCAACATTCCAGACGCTTTACTAACACCCTCCCGACTTGGAGAGTCAGTCCCTTTAACCTCCTGTTTGGCCCAGTTTGCAATTTCTGCGGAAGATGAACAGGAATAGCGAGAACCAATGAGAGACTAGCTGGAAGGTGTCTGGACGGGCAAATTTAACTCTCATTTCCCACCAGGAAGAGGAATTAACCAAAGGCTCAGCGTGCCGTGCCGGAACTAGATTAGGGCCTGAAGCCATCCTGCGGTGTTGCGGCCAGCTCAAAAGAAAGCGAGTTGAAGAAAGGAGCTCAGGGGCACTGTAATTCACAAACCTGCAGAGTTATAAATGACAGCTATCGTCCAAAAATATACTGAAGTAAGGCTGCCAAGAGGACTTGAAAGCGGGGCAGAATTGCAGGAAACCGATTTCAGGAGGCAGACTGGAATTGCATTGAAAGCATAGGAAAAGAGGCAGAACGTCCACAATGATGCACTTGGCCAAAAAGGGCGTATGCGTTTTTTCCTGAATATATTCAGGAAAAAACGCATACGCCCTTTTTGGCCAACCAAGCAAGCTTGCAAAGGAAATCTGCACTACAATGAAGTCTCACTTCCCCCCGGTCAAAAGGGCCATCTGAAAAAAGTGTAAAATCCAGAAAGGCAGGACAGGCCATGGAGAACTGGGAGCCTTGTTATGCTGATGGGCGGGATGTAAATTGCCAACAGACACTCGGGAGAAGTGTATGGTGTTTCCTGAAACATCTAAAAAACAAAGCAACAGAGCCTAGGGCACTTCCACTTATGGTCCTATAGATTAGGGAAATTAAAATCAAAAAGACACAGCCACCCCAAAGTTTGGGACGCCTCTGTTTACAAGAACCTCGTTTAGCGTACAAGTTCAACATCGCAGAAAGTGAAAAATGGATAAAGAAGTTGTGGTATTTACTTACAAAGCAATATCACTCAGCAATGAAATCTATGTCATCAGGCCCTTAGCAGCACAATGAGTTGATTCAGGTATGATGATTCTAACTGAAATAAGTCACACAGAAAAAGAAACATCATAAGATATCACTAATACACGGAATTTAAACTTGGCTACACAGGAACTGAATTCCAAAACAGAAGAGGGTCTCAAATTTAGAAAACCAACTTATGCTTGCTTAAGGGGAAAGGTGAGTTGGGGTGCTGCATAAAACCAGAGATTGAAATGAGCACAGATAAAGTTCCTTAAGCCAAATATGGAATAGACAAGAGCTACTCCTTGCTCAACGAAATGGACTCAACACCGCATATTAAATGCCTAAGAATGTACCTGACTAGTAAGTATCTTAAAACCTATGGATTGCTATGTCTCCGAAAGAGAATCAAGCATGTGTACAGGGGCATAAACGCAGCAGTGATAGGATTGGAGAGGTTCGGTGAGCAAATGAAGACCCTTTGAAGTCATATTGCATGGTACCCATTCCACGGGTTTCAACTACCCAGGTTTAAGGTATTCTTCCTTCAGCTAAAACATGCATGTGGAACCTAGAGTATGATCAACCATGTGATCGGGAGACGTGTTCAAATATGTCTCAGTTTTCGTACCCTGGTACTCGGGTGCAACATTCCAGACGCTTTACTAACACCCTCCCGACTTGGAGAGTCAGTCCCTTTAACCTCCTGTTTGGCCCAGTTTGCAATTTCTGCGGAAGATGAACAGGAATAGCGAGAACCAATGAGAGACTAGCTGGAGGTGTCTGGACGGGCAAATTTAACTCTCATTTCCCACCAGGAAGAGGAATTAACCAAAGGCTCAGCATGCCGTGCCGGAACCAGATTAGGGCCTGAAGCCATCCTGCGGTGTTGCGGCCAGGTCACAAGAAAGCGAGTTGAAGAAAGGAGCTCAGGGGCACTGTAATTCACAAACCTGCAGAGTTATAAATGACAGCTATCGTCCAAAAATATACTGAAGTAAGGCTGCCAAGAGGACTTGAAAGCGGGGCAGAATTGCAGGAAACCGATTTCAGGAGGTAGACTGGAATTGCATTGAAAGCATAGGAAAAGAGGCAGAACGTCCACAATGATGCACTTGGCCAAAAAGGGCGTATGCGTTTTTTCCTGAATATATTCAGGAAAAAACGCATACGCCCTTTTTGGCCAACCAAGCAAGCTTGCAAAGGAAATCTGCACTACAATGAAGTCTCACTTCCCCCCGGTCAAAAGGGCCATCTGAAAAAAGTGTAAAATCCAGAAAGGCAGGACAGGCCATGGAGAACTGGGAGCCTTGTTATGCTGATGGGCGGGATGTAAATTGCCAACAGACACTCGGGAGAAGTGTATGGTGTTTCCTGAAACATCTAAAAAACAAAGCAACAGAGCCTAGGGCACTTCCACTTATGGTCCTATAGCTTAGGGAAATTAAAATCAAAAAGACACAGCCACCCCAAAGTTTGGGACGCCTCTGTTTACAAGAACCTCGTTTAGCGTACAAGTTCAACATCGCAGAAAGTGAAAAATGGATAAAGAAGTTGTGGTATTTACTTACAAAGCAATATCACTCAGCAATGAAATCTATGTCATCAGGCCCTTAGCAGCACAATGAGTGGATTCAGGTATGATGATTCTAACTGAAATAAGTCACACAGAAAAAGAAACATCATAAGATATCAGTAATACACGGAATGTAAACTTGGCTACACAGGAACTGAATTACAGAACAGAACAGGGTCTCAAATTTAGAAAACCAACTTATGCTTGCTTAAGGGGAAAGGTGAGTTGGGGTGCTGCATAAAACCAGAGATTGAAATGAGCACAGATAAAGTTCCTTAAGCCAAATATGGAATAGACAAGAGCTACTCCTTGCTCAACGAAATGGACTCAACACCGCATATTAAATGCCTAAGAATGTACCTGACTAGTAAGTATCTTAAAACCTATGGATTGCTATGTCTCCGAAAGAGAATCAAGCATGTGTACAGGGGCATAAACGCAGCAGTGATAGGATTGGAGAGGTTCGGTGAGCAAATGAAGACCCTTTGAAGTCATATTGCATGGTACCCATTCCACGGGTTTCAACTATCCAGGTTTAAGGTATTCTTCCTTCAGCTAAAACATGCATGTGGAACCTAGAGTATGATCAACCATGTGATCGGGAGACGTGTTCAAATATGTCTCAGTTTTCGTACCCTGGTACTCGGGTGCAACATTCCAGACGCTTTACTAACACCCTCCCGACTTGGAGAGTCAGTCCCTTTAACCTCCTGTTTGGCCCAGTTTGCAATTTCTGCGGAAGATGAACAGGAATAGCGAGAACCAATGAGAGACTAGCTGGAGGTGTCTGGACGGGCAAATTTAACTCTCATTTCCCACCAGGAAGAGGAATTAACCAAAGGCTCAGCGTGCCGTGCCGGAACCAGATTAGGGCCTGAAGCCATCCTGCGGTGTTGCGGCCAGCTCAAAAGAAAGCGAGTTGAAGAAAGGAGCTCAGGGGCACTGTAATTCACAAACCTGCAGAGTTATAAATGACAGCTATCGTCCAAAAATATACTGAAGTAAGGCTGCCAAGAGGACTTGAAAGCGGGGCAGAATTGCAGGAAACCGATTTCAGGAGGCAGACTGGAATTGCATTGAAAGCATAGGAAAAGAGGCAGAACGTCCACAATGATGCACTTGGCCAAAAAGGGCGTATGCGTTTTTTCCTGAATATATTCAGGAAAAAACGCATACGCCCTTTTTGGCCAACCAAGCAAGCTTGCAAAGGAAATCTGCACTACAATGAAGTCTCACTTCCCCCCGGTCAAAAGGGCCATCTGAAAAAAGTGTAAAATCCAGAAAGGCAGGACAGGCCATGGAGAACTGGGAGCCTTGTTATGCTGATGGGCGGGATGTAAATTGCCAACAGACACTCGGGAGAAGTGTATGGTGTTTCCTGAAACATCTAAAAAACAAAGCAACAGAGCCTAGGGCACTTCCACTTATGGTCCTATAGCTTAGGGAAATTAAAATCAAAAAGACACAGCCACCCCAAAGTTTGGGACGCCTCTGTTTACAAGAACCTCGTTTACAGTACAAGTTCAACATCGCAGAAAGTGAAAAATGGATAAAGAAGTTGTGGTATTTACTTACAAAGCAATATCACTCAGCAATGAAATCTATGTCATCAGGCCCTTAGCAGCACAATGAGTGGATTCAGGTATGATGATTCTAACTGAAATAAGTCACACAGAAAAAGAAACATCATAAGATATCAGTAATACACGGAATGTAAACTTGGCTACACAGGAACTGAATTACAGAACAGAACAGGGTCTCAAATTTAGAAAACCAAGTTATGCTTGCTTAAGGGGAAAGGTGAGTTGGGGTGCTGCATAAAACCAGAGATTGAAATGAGCACAGATAAAGTTCCTTAAGCCAAATATGGAATAGACAAGAGCTACTCCTTGCTCAACGAAATGGACTCAACACCGCATATTAAATGCCTAAGAATGTACCTGACTAGTAAGTATCTTAAAACCTATGGATTGCTATGTCTCCGAAAGAGAATCAAGCATGTGTACAGGGGCATAAACGCAGCAGTGATAGGATTGGAGAGGTTCGGTGAGCAAATGAAGACCCTTTGAAGTCATATTGCATGGTACCCATTCCACGGGTTTCAACTACCCAGGTTTAAGGTATTCTTCCTTCAGCTAAAACATGCATGTGGAACCTAGAGTATGATCAACCATGTGATTGGGAGACGTGTTCAAATATGTCTCAGTTTTCGTACCCTGGTACTCGGGTGCAACATTCCAGACGCTTTACTAACACCCTCCCGACTTGGAGAGTCAGTCCCTTTAACCTCCTGTTTGGCCCAGTTTGCAATTTCTGCGGAAGATGAACAGGAATAGCGAGAACCAATGAGAGACTAGCTGGAGGTGTCTGGACGGGCAAATTTAACTCTCATTTCCCACCAGGAAGAGGAATTAACCAAAGGCTCAGCGTGCCGTGCCGGAACCAGATTAGGGCCTGAAGCCATCCTGCGGTGTTGCGGCCAGCTCAAAAGAAAGCGAGTTGAAGAAAGGAGCTCAGGGGCACTGTAATTCACAAACCTGCAGAGTTATAAATGACAGCTATCGTCCAAAAATATACTGAAGTAAGGCTGCCAAGAGGACTTGAAAGCGGGGCAGAATTGCAGGAAACCGATTTCAGGAGGTAGACTGGAATTGCATTGAAAGCATAGGAAAAGAGGCAGAACGTCCACAATGATGCACTTGGCCAAAAAGGGCGTATGCGTTTTTTCCTGAATATATTCAGGAAAAAACGCATACGCCCTTTTTGGCCAACCAAGCAAGCTTGCAAAGGAAATCTGCACTACAATGAAGTCTCACTTCCCCCCGGTCAAAAGGGCCATCTGAAAAAAGTGTAAAATCCAGAAAGACAGGACAGGCCATGGAGAACTGGGAGCCTTGTTATGCTGATGGGCGGGATGTAAATTGCCAACAGACACTCGGGAGAAGTGTATGGTGTTTCCTGAAACATCTAAAAAACAAAGCAACAGAGCCTAGGGCACTTCCACTTATGGTCCTATAGCTTAGGGAAATTAAAATCAAAAAGACACAGCCACCCCAAAGTTTGGGACGCCTCTGTTTACAAGAACCTCGTTTACAGTACAAGTTCAACATCGCAGAAAGTGAAAAATGGATAAAGAAGTTGTGGTATTTACTTACAAAGCAATATCACTCAGCAATGAAATCTATGTCATCAGGCCCTTAGCAGCACAATGAGTGGATTCAGGTATGATGATTCTAACTGAAATAAGTCACACAGAAAAAGAAACATCATAAGATATCAGTAATACACGGAATGTAAACTTGGCTACACAGGAACTGAATTACAGAACAGAACAGGGTCTCAAATTTAGAAAACCAACTTATGGTTGCTTAAGGGGAAAGGTGAGTTGGGGTGCTGCATGAAACCAGAGATTGAAATGAGCACAGATAAAGTTCCTTAAGCCAAATATGGAATAGACAAGAGCTACTCCTTGCTCAACGAAATGGACTCAACACCGCATATTAAATGCCTAAGAATGTACCTGACTAGTAAGTATCTTAAAACCTATGGATTGCTATGTCTCCGAAAGAGAATCAAGCATGTGTACAGGGGCATAAACGCAGCAGTGATAGGATTGGAGAGGTTCGGTGAGCAAATGAAGACCCTTTGAAGTCATATTGCATGGTACCCATTCCACGGGTTTCAACTACCCAGGTTTAAGGTATTCTTCCTTCAGCTAAAACATGCATGTGGAACCTAGAGTATGATCAACCATGTGATCGGGAGACGTGTTCAAATATGTCTCAGTTTTCGTACCCTGGTACTCGGGTGCAACATTCCAGACGCTTTACTAACACCCTCCCGACTTGGAGAGTCAGTCCCTTTAACCTCCTGTTTGGCCCAGTTTGCAATTTCTGCGGAAGATGAACAGGAATAGCGAGAACCAATGAGAGACTAGCTGGAGGTGTCTGGACGGGCAAATTTAACTCTCATTTCCCACCAGGAAGAGGAATTAACCAAAGGCTCAGCGTGCCGTGCCGGAACCAGATTAGGGCCTGAAGCCATCCTGCGGTGTTGCGGCCAGCTCAAAAGAAAGCGAGTTGAAGAAAGGAGCTCAGGGGTACTGTAATTCACAAACCTGCAGAGTTATAAATGACAGCTATCGTCCAAAAATATACTGAAGTAAGGCTGCCAAGAGGACTTGAAAGCGGGGCAGAATTGCAGGAAACCGATTTCAGGAGGTAGACTGGAATTGCATTGAAAGCATAGGAAAAGAGGCAGAACGTCCACAATGATGCACTTGGCCAAAAAGGGCGTATGCGTTTTTTCCTGAATATATTCAGGAAAAAACGCATACGCCCTTTTTGGCCAACCAAGCAAGCTTGCAAAGGAAATCTGCACTACAATGAAGTCTCACTTCCCCCCGGTCAAAAGGGCCATCTGAAAAAAGTGTAAAATCCAGAAAGGCAGGACAGGCCATGGAGAACTGGGAGCCTTGTTATGCTGATGGGCGGGATGTAAATTGCCAACAGACACTCGGGAGAAGTGTATGGTGTTTCCTGAAACATCTAAAAAACAAAGCAACAGAGCCTAGGGCACTTCCACTTATGGTCCTATAGCTTAGGGAAATTAAAATCAAAAAGACACAGCCACCCCAAAGTTTGGGACGCCTCTGTTTACAAGAACCTCGTTTACAGTACAAGTTCAACATCGCAGAAAGTGAAAAATGGATAAAGAAGTTGTGGTATTTACTTACAAAGCAATATCACTCAGCAATGAAATCTATGTCATCAGGCCCTTAGCAGCACAATGAGTGGATTCAGGTATGATGATTCTAACTGAAATAAGTCACACAGAAAAAGAAACATCATAAGATATCAGTAATACACGGAATGTAAACTTGGCTACACAGGAACTGAATTACAGAACAGAACAGGGTCTCAAATTTAGAAAACCAACTTATGCTTGCTTAAGGGGAAAGGTGAGTTGGGGTGCTGCATGAAACCAGAGATTGAAATGAGCACAGATAAAGTTCCTTAAGCCAAATATGGAATAGACAAGAGCTACTCCTTGCTCAACGAAATGGACTCAACACCCCATATTAAATGCCTAAGAATGTACCTGACTAGTAAGTATCTTAAAACCTATGGATTGCTATGTCTCCGAAAGAGAATCAAGCATGTGTACAGGGGCATAAACGCAGCAGTGATAGGATTGGAGAGGTTCGGTGAGCAAATGAAGACCCTTTGAAGTCATATTGCATGGTACCCATTCCACGGGTTTCAACTACCCAGGTTTAAGGTATTCTTCCTTCAGCTAAAACATGCATGTGGAACCTAGAGTATGATCAACCATGTGATCGGGAGACGTGTTCAAATATGTCTCAGTTTTCGTACCCTGGTACTCGGGTGCAACATTCCAGACGCTTTACTAACACCCTCCCGACTTGGAGAGTCAGTCCCTTTAACCTCCTGTTTGGCCCAGTTTGCAATTTCTGCGGAAGATGAACAGGAATAGCGAGAACCAATGAGAGACTAGCTGGAGGTGTCTGGACGGGCAAATTTAACTCTCATTTCCCACCAGGAAGAGGAATTAACCAAAGGCTCAGCGTGCCGTGCCGGAACCAGATTAGGGCCTGAAGCCATCCTGCGGTGTTGCGGCCAGCTCAAAAGAAAGCGAGTTGAAGAAAGGAGCTCAGGGGCACTGTAATTCACAAACCTGCAGAGTTATAAATGACAGCTATCGTCCAAAAATATACTGAAGTAAGGCTGCCAAGAGGACTTGAAAGCGGGGCAGAATTGCAGGAAACCGATTTCAGGAGGTAGACTGGAATTGCATTGAAAGCATAGGAAAAGAGGCAGAACGTCCACAATGATGCACTTGGCCAAAAAGGGCGTATGCGTTTTTTCCTGAATATATTCAGGAAAAAACGCATACGCCCTTTTTGGCCAACCAAGCAAGCTTGCAAAGGAAATCTGCACTACAATGAAGTCTCACTTCCCCCCGGTCAAAAGGGCCATCTGAAAAAAGTGTAAAATCCAGAAAGGCAGGACAGGCCATGGAGAACTGGGAGCCTTGTTATGCTGATGGGCGGGATGTAAATTGCCAACAGACACTCGGGAGAAGTGTATGGTGTTTCCTGAAACATCTAAAAAACAAAGCAACAGAGCCTAGGGCACTTCCACTTATGGTCCTATAGATTAGGGAAATTAAAATCAAAAAGACACAGCCACCCCAAAGTTTGGGACGCCTCTGTTTACAAGAACCTCGTTTACCGTACAAGTTCAACATCGCAGAAAGTGAAAAATGGATAAAGAAGTTGTGGTATTTACTTACAAAGCAATATCACTCAGCAATGAAATCTATGTCATCAGGCCCTTAGCAGCACAATGAGTGGATTCAGGTATGATGATTCTAACTGAAATAAGTCACACAGAAAAAGAAACATCATAAGATATCACTAATACACGGAATTTAAACTTGGCTACACAGGAACTGAATTCCAAAACAGAACAGGGTCTCAAATTTAGAAAACCAACTTATGCTTGCTTAAGGGGAAAGGTGAGTTGGGGTGCTGCATAAAACCAGAGATTGAAATGAGCACAGATAAAGTTCCTTAAGCCAAATATGGAATAGACAAGAGCTACTCCTTGCTCAACGAAATGGACTCAACACCGCATATTAAATGCCTAAGAATGTACCTGACTAGTAAGTATCTTAAAACCTATGGATTGCTATGTCTCCGAAAGAGAATCAAGCATGTGTACAGGGGCATAAACGCAGCAGTGATAGGATTGGAGAGGTTCGGTGAGCAAATGAAGACCCTTTGAAGTCATATTGCATGGTACCCATTCCACGGGTTTCAACTACCCAGGTTTAAGGTATTCTTCCTTCAGCTAAAACATGCATGTGGAACCTAGAGTATGATCAACCATGTGATCGGGAGACGTGTTCAAATATGTCTCAGTTTTCGTACCCTGGTACTCGGGTGCAACATTCCAGACGCTTTACTAACACCCTCCCGACTTGGAGAGTCAGTCCCTTTAACCTCCTGTTTGGCCCAGTTTGCAATTTCTGCGGAAGATGAACAGGAATAGCGAGAACCAATGAGAGACTAGCTGGAGGTGTCTGGACGGGCAAATTTAACTCTCATTTCCCACCAGGAAGAGGAATTAACCAAAGGCTCAGCGTGCCGTGCCGGAACCAGATTAGGGCCTGAAGCCATCCTGCGGTGTTGCGGCCAGCTCAAAAGAAAGCGAGTTGAAGAAAGGAGCTCAGGGGCACTGTAATTCACAAACCTGCAGAGTTATAAATGACAGCTATCGTCCAAAAATATACTGAAGTAAGGCTGCCAAGAGGACTTGAAAGCGGGGCAGAATTGCAGGAAACCGATTTCAGGAGGTAGACTGGAATTGCATTGAAAGCATAGGAAAAGAGGCAGAACGTCCACAATGATGCACTTGGCCAAAAAGG
Source organism: Pseudorca crassidens (assembly GCF_039906515.1). Lineage (NCBI taxonomy): Eukaryota > Metazoa > Chordata > Mammalia > Artiodactyla > Delphinidae > Pseudorca > Pseudorca crassidens. The sequence continues at coordinate 3,088,168 of NW_027136304.1, forward strand.
GCGTATGCGTTTTTTCCTGAATATATTCAGGAAAAAACGCATACGCCCTTTTTGGCCAACCAAGCAAGCTTGCAAAGGAAATCTGCACTACAATGAAGTCTCACTTCCCCCCGGTCAAAAGGGCCATCTGAAAAAAGTGTAAAATCCAGAAAGGCAGGACAGGCCATGGAGAACTGGGAGCCTTGTTATGCTGATGGGCGGGATGTAAATTGCCAACAGACACTCGGGAGAAGTGTATGGTGTTTCCTGAAACATCTAAAAAACAAAGCAACAGAGCCTAGGGCACTTCCACTTATGGTCCTATAGCTTAGGGAAATTAAAATCAAAAAGACACAGCCACCCCAAAGTTTGGGACGCCTCTGTTTACAAGAACCTCGTTTACCGTACAAGTTCAACATCGCAGAAAGTGAAAAATGGATAAAGAAGTTGTGGTATTTACTTACAAAGCAATATCACTCAGCAATGAAATCTATGTCATCAGGCCCTTAGCAGCACAATGAGTGGATTCAGGTATGATGATTCTAACTGAAATAAGTCACACAGAAAAAGAAACATCATAAGATATCACTAATACACGGAATTTAAACTTGGCTACACAGGAACTGAATTCCAAAACAGAACAGGGTCTCAAATTTAGAAAACCAACTTATGCTTGCTTAAGGGGAAAGGTGAGTTGGGGTGCTGCATAAAACCAGAGATTGAAATGAGCACAGATAAAGTTCCTTAAGCCAAATATGGAATAGACAAGAGCTACTCCTTGCTCAACGAAATGGACTCAACACCGCATATTAAATGCCTAAGAATGTACCTGACTAGTAAGTATCTTAAAACCTATGGATTGCTATGTCTCCGAAAGAGAATCAAGCATGTGTACAGGGGCATAAACGCAGCAGTGATAGGATTGGAGAGGTTCGGTGAGCAAATGAAGACCCTTTGAAGTCATATTGCATGGTACCCATTCCACGGGTTTCAACTACCCAGGTTTAAGGTATTCTTCCTTCAGCTAAAACATGCATGTGGAACCTAGAGTATGATCAACCATGTGATCGGGAGACGTGTTCAAATATGTCTCAGTTTTCGTACCCTGGTACTCGGGTGCAACATTCCAGACGCTTTACTAACACCCTCCCGACTTGGAGAGTCAGTCCCTTTAACCTCCTGTTTGGCCCAGTTTGCAATTTCTGCGGAAGATGAACAGGAATAGCGAGAACCAATGAGAGACTAGCTGGAGGTGTCTGGACGGGCAAATTTAACTCTCATTTCCCACCAGGAAGAGGAATTAACCAAAGGCTCAGCGTGCCGTGCCGGAACCAGATTAGGGCCTGAAGCCATCCTGCGGTGTTGCGGCCAGCTCAAAAGAAAGCGAGTTGAAGAAAGGAGCTCAGGGGCACTGTAATTCACAAACCTGCAGAGTTATAAATGACAGCTATCGTCCAAAAATATACTGAAGTAAGGCTGCCAAGAGGACTTGAAAGCGGGGCAGAATTGCAGGAAACCGATTTCAGGAGGTAGACTGGAATTGCATTGAAAGCATAGGAAAAGAGGCAGAACGTCCACAATGATGCACTTGGCCAAAAAGGGCGTATGCGTTTTTTCCTGAATATATTCAGGAAAAAACGCATACGCCCTTTTTGGCCAACCAAGCAAGCTTGCAAAGGAAATCTGCACTACAATGAAGTCTCACTTCCCCCCGGTCAAAAGGGCCATCTGAAAAAAGTGTAAAATCCAGAAAGGCAGGACAGGCCATGGAGAACTGGGAGCCTTGTTATGCTGATGGGCGGGATGTAAATTGCCAACAGACACTCGGGAGAAGTGTATGGTGTTTCCTGAAACATCTAAAAAACAAAGCAACAGAGCCTAGGGCACTTCCACTTATGGTCCTATAGCTTAGGGAAATTAAAATCAAAAAGACACAGCCACCCCAAAGTTTGGGACGCCTCTGTTTACAAGAACCTCGTTTACAGTACAAGTTCAACATCGCAGAAAGTGAAAAATGGATAAAGAAGTTGTGGTATTTACTTACAAAGCAATATCACTCAGCAATGAAATCTATGTCATCAGGCCCTTAGCAGCACAATGAGTGGATTCAGGTATGATGATTCTAACTGAAATAAGTCACACAGAAAAAGAAACATCATAAGATATCAGTAATACACGGAATGTAAACTTGGCTACACAGGAACTGAATTACAGAACAGAACAGGGTCTCAAATTTAGAAAACCAACTTATGCTTGCTTAAGGGGAAAGGTGAGTTGGGGTGCTGCATGAAACCAGAGATTGAAATGAGCACAGATAAAGTTCCTTAAGCCAAATATGGAATAGACAAGAGCTACTCCTTGCTCAACGAAATGGACTCAACACCCCATATTAAATGCCTAAGAATGTACCTGACTAGTAAGTATCTTAAAACCTATGGATTGCTATGTCTCCGAAAGAGAATCAAGCATGTGTACAGGGGCATAAACGCAGCAGTGATAGGATTGGAGAGGTTCGGTGAGCAAATGAAGACCCTTTGAAGTCATATTGCATGGTACCCATTCCACGGGTTTCAACTACCCAGGTTTAAGGTATTCTTCCTTCAGCTAAAACATGCATGTGGAACCTAGAGTATGATCAACCATGTGATCGGGAGACGTGTTCAAATATGTCTCAGTTTTCGTACCCTGGTACTCGGGTGCAACATTCCAGACGCTTTACTAACACCCTCCCGACTTGGAGAGTCAGTCCCTTTAACCTCCTGTTTGGCCCAGTTTGCAATTTCTGCGGAAGATGAACAGGAATAGCGAGAACCAATGAGAGACTAGCTGGAGGTGTCTGGACGGGCAAATTTAACTCTCATTTCCCACCAGGAAGAGGAATTAACCAAAGGCTCAGCGTGCCGTGCCGGAACCAGATTAGGGCCTGAAGCCATCCTGCGGTGTTGCGGCCAGCTCAAAAGAAAGCGAGTTGAAGAAAGGAGCTCAGGGGCACTGTAATTCACAAACCTGCAGAGTTATAAATGACAGCTATCGTCCAAAAATATACTGAAGTAAGGCTGCCAAGAGGACTTGAAAGCGGGGCAGAATTGCAGGAAACCGATTTCAGGAGGTAGACTGGAATTGCATTGAAAGCATAGGAAAAGAGGCAGAACGTCCACAATGATGCACTTGGCCAAAAAGGGCGTATGCGTTTTTTCCTGAATATATTCAGGAAAAAACGCATACGCCCTTTTTGGCCAACCAAGCAAGCTTGCAAAGGAAATCTGCACTACAATGAAGTCTCACTTCCCCCCGGTCAAAAGGGCCATCTGAAAAAAGTGTAAAATCCAGAAAGGCAGGACAGGCCATGGAGAACTGGGAGCCTTGTTATGCTGATGGGCGGGATGTAAATTGCCAACAGACACTCGGGAGAAGTGTATGGTGTTTCCTGAAACATCTAAAAAACAAAGCAACAGAGCCTAGGGCACTTCCACTTATGGTCCTATAGATTAGGGAAATTAAAATCAAAAAGACACAGCCACCCCAAAGTTTGGGACGCCTCTGTTTACAAGAACCTCGTTTACCGTACAAGTTCAACATCGCAGAAAGTGAAAAATGGATAAAGAAGTTGTGGTATTTACTTACAAAGCAATATCACTCAGCAATGAAATCTATGTCATCAGGCCCTTAGCAGCACAATGAGTGGATTCAGGTATGATGATTCTAACTGAAATAAGTCACACAGAAAAAGAAACATCATAAGATATCACTAATACACGGAATTTAAACTTGGCTACACAGGAACTGAATTCCAAAACAGAACAGGGTCTCAAATTTAGAAAACCAACTTATGCTTGCTTAAGGGGAAAGGTGAGTTGGGGTGCTGCATAAAACCAGAGATTGAAATGAGCACAGATAAAGTTCCTTAAGCCAAATATGGAATAGACAAGAGCTACTCCTTGCTCAACGAAATGGACTCAACACCGCATATTAAATGCCTAAGAATGTACCTGACTAGTAAGTATCTTAAAACCTATGGATTGCTATGTCTCCGAAAGAGAATCAAGCATGTGTACAGGGGCATAAACGCAGCAGTGATAGGATTGGAGAGGTTCGGTGAGCAAATGAAGACCCTTTGAAGTCATATTGCATGGTACCCATTCCACGGGTTTCAACTACCCAGGTTTAAGGTATTCTTCCTTCAGCTAAAACATGCATGTGGAACCTAGAGTATGATCAACCATGTGATCGGGAGACGTGTTCAAATATGTCTCAGTTTTCGTACCCTGGTACTCGGGTGCAACATTCCAGACGCTTTACTAACACCCTCCCGACTTGGAGAGTCAGTCCCTTTAACCTCCTGTTTGGCCCAGTTTGCAATTTCTGCGGAAGATGAACAGGAATAGCGAGAACCAATGAGAGACTAGCTGGAGGTGTCTGGACGGGCAAATTTAACTCTCATTTCCCACCAGGAAGAGGAATTAACCAAAGGCTCAGCGTGCCGTGCCGGAACCAGATTAGGGCCTGAAGCCATCCTGCGGTGTTGCGGCCAGCTCAAAAGAAAGCGAGTTGAAGAAAGGAGCTCAGGGGCACTGTAATTCACAAACCTGCAGAGTTATAAATGACAGCTATCGTCCAAAAATATACTGAAGTAAGGCTGCCAAGAGGACTTGAAAGCGGGGCAGAATTGCAGGAAACCGATTTCAGGAGGTAGACTGGAATTGCATTGAAAGCATAGGAAAAGAGGCAGAACGTCCACAATGATGCACTTGGCCAAAAAGGGCGTATGCGTTTTTTCCTGAATATATTCAGGAAAAAACGCATACGCCCTTTTTGGCCAACCAAGCAAGCTTGCAAAGGAAATCTGCACTACAATGAAGTCTCACTTCCCCCCGGTCAAAAGGGCCATCTGAAAAAAGTGTAAAATCCAGAAAGGCAGGACAGGCCATGGAGAACTGGGAGCCTTGTTATGCTGATGGGCGGGATGTAAATTGCCAACAGACACTCGGGAGAAGTGTATGGTGTTTCCTGAAACATCTAAAAAACAAAGCAACAGAGCCTAGGGCACTTCCACTTATGGTCCTATAGATTAGGGAAATTAAAATCAAAAAGACACAGCCACCCCAAAGTTTGGGACGCCTCTGTTTACAAGAACCTCGTTTACCGTACAAGTTCAACATCGCAGAAAGTGAAAAATGGATAAAGAAGTTGTGGTATTTACTTACAAAGCAATATCACTCAGCAATGAAATCTATGTCATCAGGCCCTTAGCAGCACAATGAGTGGATTCAGGTATGATGATTCTAACTGAAATAAGTCACACAGAAAAAGAAACATCATAAGATATCACTAATACACGGAATTTAAACTTGGCTACACAGGAACTGAATTCCAAAACAGAACAGGGTCTCAAATTTAGAAAACCAACTTATGCTTGCTTAAGGGGAAAGGTGAGTTGGGGTGCTGCATAAAACCAGAGATTGAAATGAGCACAGATAAAGTTCCTTAAGCCAAATATGGAATAGACAAGAGCTACTCCTTGCTCAACGAAATGGACTCAACACCGCATATTAAATGCCTAAGAATGTACCTGACTAGTAAGTATCTTAAAACCTATGGATTGCTATGTCTCCGAAAGAGAATCAAGCATGTGTACAGGGGCATAAACGCAGCAGTGATAGGATTGGAGAGGTTCGGTGAGCAAATGAAGACCCTTTGAAGTCATATTGCATGGTACCCATTCCACGGGTTTCAACTACCCAGGTTTAAGGTATTCTTCCTTCAGCTAAAACATGCATGTGGAACCTAGAGTATGATCAACCATGTGATCGGGAGACGTGTTCAAATATGTCTCAGTTTTCGTACCCTGGTACTCGGGTGCAACATTCCAGACGCTTTACTAACACCCTCCCGACTTGGAGAGTCAGTCCCTTTAACCTCCTGTTTGGCCCAGTTTGCAATTTCTGCGGAAGATGAACAGGAATAGCGAGAACCAATGAGAGACTAGCTGGAGGTGTCTGGACGGGCAAATTTAACTCTCATTTCCCACCAGGAAGAGGAATTAACCAAAGGCTCAGCGTGCCGTGCCGGAACCAGATTAGGGCCTGAAGCCATCCTGCGGTGTTGCGGCCAGCTCAAAAGAAAGCGAGTTGAAGAAAGGAGCTCAGGGGCACTGTAATTCACAAACCTGCAGAGTTATAAATGACAGCTATCGTCCAAAAATATACTGAAGTAAGGCTGCCAAGAGGACTTGAAAGCGGGGCAGAATTGCAGGAAACCGATTTCAGGAGGTAGACTGGAATTGCATTGAAAGCATAGGAAAAGAGGCAGAACGTCCACAATGATGCACTTGGCCAAAAAGGGCGTATGCGTTTTTTCCTGAATATATTCAGGAAAAAACGCATACGCCCTTTTTGGCCAACCAAGCAAGCTTGCAAAGGAAATCTGCACTACAATGAAGTCTCACTTCCCCCCGGTCAAAAGGGCCATCTGAAAAAAGTGTAAAATCCAGAAAGGCAGGACAGGCCATGGAGAACTGGGAGCCTTGTTATGCTGATGGGCGGGATGTAAATTGCCAACAGACACTCGGGAGAAGTGTATGGTGTTTCCTGAAACATCTAAAAAACAAAGCAACAGAGCCTAGGGCACTTCCACTTATGGTCCTATAGCTTAGGGAAATTAAAATCAAAAAGACACAGCCACCCCAAAGTTTGGGACGCCTCTGTTTACAAGAACCTCGTTTACAGTACAAGTTCAACATCGCAGAAAGTGAAAAATGGATAAAGAAGTTGTGGTATTTACTTACAAAGCAATATCACTCAGCAATGAAATCTATGTCATCAGGCCCTTAGCAGCACAATGAGTGGATTCAGGTATGATGATTCTAACTGAAATAAGTCACACAGAAAAAGAAACATCATAAGATATCAGTAATACACGGAATGTAAACTTGGCTACACAGGAACTGAATTACAGAACAGAACAGGGTCTCAAATTTAGAAAACCAACTTATGCTTGCTTAAGGGGAAAGGTGAGTTGGGGTGCTGCATAAAACCAGAGATTGAAATGAGCACAGATAAAGTTCCTTAAGCCAAATATGGAATAGACAAGAGCTACTCCTTGCTCAACGAAATGGACTCAACACCGCATATTAAATGCCTAAGAATGTACCTGACTAGTAAGTATCTTAAAACCTATGGATTGCTATGTCTCCGAAAGAGAATCAAGCATGTGTACAGGGGCATAAACGCAGCAGTGATAGGATTGGAGAGGTTCGGTGAGCAAATGAAGACCCTTTGAAGTCATATTGCATGGTACCCATTCCACGGGTTTCAACTACCCAGGTTTAAGGTATTCTTCCTTCAGCTAAAACATGCATGTGGAACCTAGAGTATGATCAACCATGTGATCGGGAGACGTGTTCAAATATGTCTCAGTTTTCGTACCCTGGTACTCGGGTGCAACATTCCAGACGCTTTACTAACACCCTCCCGACTTGGAGAGTCAGTCCCTTTAACCTCCTGTTTGGCCCAGTTTGCAATTTCTGCGGAAGATGAACAGGAATAGCGAGAACCAATGAGAGACTAGCTGGAGGTGTCTGGACGGGCAAATTTAACTCTCATTTCCCACCAGGAAGAGGAATTAACCAAAGGCTCAGCGTGCCGTGCCGGAACCAGATTAGGGCCTGAAGCCATCCTGCGGTGTTGCGGCCAGCTCAAAAGAAAGCGAGTTGAAGAAAGGAGCTCAGGGGCACTGTAATTCACAAACCTGCAGAGTTATAAATGACAGCTATCGTCCAAAAATATACTGAAGTAAGGCTGCCAAGAGGACTTGAAAGCGGGGCAGAATTGCAGGAAACCGATTTCAGGAGGTAGACTGGAATTGCATTGAAAGCATAGGAAAAGAGGCAGAACGTCCACAATGATGCACTTGGCCAAAAAGGGCGTATGCGTTTTTTCCTGAATATATTCAGGAAAAAACGCATACGCCCTTTTTGGCCAACCAAGCAAGCTTGCAAAGGAAATCTGCACTACAATGAAGTCTCACTTCCCCCCGGTCAAAAGGGCCATCTGAAAAAAGTGTAAAATCCAGAAAGGCAGGACAGGCCATGGAGAACTGGGAGCCTTGTTATGCTGATGGGCGGGATGTAAATTGCCAACAGACACTCGGGAGAAGTGTATGGTGTTTCCTGAAACATCTAAAAAACAAAGCAACAGAGCCTAGGGCACTTCCACTTATGGTCCTATAGCTTAGGGAAATTAAAATCAAAAAGACACAGCCACCCCAAAGTTTGGGACGCCTCTGTTTACAAGAACCTCGTTTACAGTACAAGTTCAACATCGCAGAAAGTGAAAAATGGATAAAGAAGTTGTGGTATTTACTTACAAAGCAATATCACTCAGCAATGAAATCTATGTCATCAGGCCCTTAGCAGCACAATGAGTGGATTCAGGTATGATGATTCTAACTGAAATAAGTCACACAGAAAAAGAAACATCATAAGATATCAGTAATACACGGAATGTAAACTTGGCTACACAGGAACTGAATTACAGAACAGAACAGGGTCTCAAATTTAGAAAACCAACTTATGCTTGCTTAAGGGGAAAGGTGAGTTGGGGTGCTGCATAAAACCAGAGATTGAAATGAGCACAGATAAAGTTCCTTAAGCCAAATATGGAATAGACAAGAGCTACTCCTTGCTCAACGAAATGGACTCAACACCGCATATTAAATGCCTAAGAATGTACCTGACTAGTAAGTATCTTAAAACCTATGGATTGCTATGTCTCCGAAAGAGAATCAAGCATGTGTACAGGGGCATAAACGCAGCAGTGATAGGATTGGAGAGGTTCGGTGAGCAAATGAAGACCCTTTGAAGTCATATTGCATGGTACCCATTCCACGGGTTTCAACTACCCAGGTTTAAGGTATTCTTCCTTCAGCTAAAACATGCATGTGGAACCTAGAGTATGATCAACCATGTGATCGGGAGACGTGTTCAAATATGTCTCAGTTTTCGTACCCTGGTACTCGGGTGCAACATTCCAGACGCTTTACTAACACCCTCCCGACTTGGAGAGTCAGTCCCTTTAACCTCCTGTTTGGCCCAGTTTGCAATTTCTGCGGAAGATGAACAGGAATAGCGAGAACCAATGAGAGACTAGCTGGAGGTGTCTGGACGGGCAAATTTAACTCTCATTTCCCACCAGGAAGAGGAATTAACCAAAGGCTCAGCGTGCCGTGCCGGAACCAGATTAGGGCCTGAAGCCATCCTGCGGTGTTGCGGCCAGCTCAAAAGAAAGCGAGTTGAAGAAAGGAGCTCAGGGGCACTGTAATTCACAAACCTGCAGAGTTATAAATGACAGCTATCGTCCAAAAATATACTGAAGTAAGGCTGCCAAGAGGACTTGAAAGCGGGGCAGAATTGCAGGAAACCGATTTCAGGAGGTAGACTGGAATTGCATTGAAAGCATAGGAAAAGAGGCAGAACGTCCACAATGATGCACTTGGCCAAAAAGGGCGTATGCGTTTTTTCCTGAATATATTCAGGAAAAAACGCATACGCCCTTTTTGGCCAACCAAGCAAGCTTGCAAAGGAAATCTGCACTACAATGAAGTCTCACTTCCCCCCGGTCAAAAGGGCCATCTGAAAAAAGTGTAAAATCCAGAAAGGCAGGACAGGCCATGGAGAACTGGGAGCCTTGTTATGCTGATGGGCGGGATGTAAATTGCCAACAGACACTCGGGAGAAGTGTATGGTGTTTCCTGAAACATCTAAAAAACAAAGCAACAGAGCCTAGGGCACTTCCACTTATGGTCCTATAGATTAGGGAAATTAAAATCAAAAAGACACAGCCACCCCAAAGTTTGGGACGCCTCTGTTTACAAGAACCTCGTTTACCGTACAAGTTCAACATCGCAGAAAGTGAAAAATGGATAAAGAAGTTGTGGTATTTACTTACAAAGCAATATCACTCAGCAATGAAATCTATGTCATCAGGCCCTTAGCAGCACAATGAGTGGATTCAGGTATGATGATTCTAACTGAAATAAGTCACACAGAAAAAGAAACATCATAAGATATCAGTAATACACGGAATGTAAACTTGGCTACACAGGAACTGAATTCCAAAACAGAACAGGGTCTCAAATTTAGAAAACCAACTTATGCTTGCTTAAGGGGAAAGGTGAGTTGGGGTGCTGCATAAAACCAGAGATTGAAATGAGCACAGATAAAGTTCCTTAAGCCAAATATGGAATAGACAAGAGCTACTCCTTGCTCAACGAAATGGACTCAACACCGCATATTAAATGCCTAAGAATGTACCTGACTAGTAAGTATCTTAAAACCTATGGATTGCTATGTCTCCGAAAGAGAATCAAGCATGTGTACAGGGGCATAAACGCAGCAGTGATAGGATTGGAGAGGTTCGGTGAGCAAATGAAGACCCTTTGAAGTCATATTGCATGGTACCCATTCCACGGGTTTCAACTACCCAGGTTTAAGGTATTCTTCCTTCAGCTAAAACATGCATGTGGAACCTAGAGTATGATCAACCATGTGATCGGGAGACGTGTTCAAATATGTCTCAGTTTTCGTACCCTGGTACTCGGGTGCAACATTCCAGACACTTTACTAACACCCTCCCGACTTGGAGAGTCAGTCCCTTTAACCTCCTGTTTGGCCCAGTTTGCAATTTCTGCGGAAGATGAACAGGAATAGCGAGAACCAATGAGAGACTAGCTGGAGGTGTCTGGACGGGCAAATTTAACTCTCATTTCCCACCAGGAAGAGGAATTAACCAAAGGCTCAGCGTGCCGTGCCGGAACCAGATTAGGGCCTGAAGCCATCCTGCGGTGTTGCGGCCAGCTCAAAAGAAAGCGAGTTGAAGAAAGGAGCTCAGGGGCACTGTAATTCACAAACCTGCAGAGTTATAAATGACAGCTATCGTCCAAAAATATACTGAAGTAAGGCTGCCAAGAGGACTTGAAAGCGGGGCAGAATTGCAGGAAACCGATTTCAGGAGGTAGACTGGAATTGCATTGAAAGCATAGGAAAAGAGGCAGAACGTCCACAATGATGCACTTGGCCAAAAAGGGCGTATGCGTTTTTTCCTGAATATATTCAGGAAAAAACGCATACGCCCTTTTTGGCCAACCAAGCAAGCTTGCAAAGGAAATCTGCACTACAATGAAGTCTCACTTCCCCCCGGTCAAAAGGGCCATCTGAAAAAAGTGTAAAATCCAGAAAGGCAGGACAGGCCATGGAGAACTGGGAGCCTTGTTATGCTGATGGGCGGGATGTAAATTGCCAACAGACACTCGGGAGAAGTGTATGGTGTTTCCTGAAACATCTAAAAAACAAAGCAACAGAGCCTAGGGCACTTCCACTTATGGTCCTATAGCTTAGGGAAATTAAAATCAAAAAGACACAGCCACCCCAAAGTTTGGGACGCCTCTGTTTACAAGAACCTCGTTTAGCGTACAAGTTCAACATCGCAGAAAGTGAAAAATGGATAAAGAAGTTGTGGTATTTACTTACAAAGCAATATCACTCAGCAATGAAATCTATGTCATCAGGCCCTTAGCAGCACAATGAGTGGATTCAGGTATGATGATTCTAACTGAAATAAGTCACACAGAAAAAGAAACATCATAAGATATCAGTAATACACGGAATGTAAACTTGGCTACACAGGAACTGAATTACAGAACAGAACAGGGTCTCAAATTTAGAAAACCAACTTATGCTTGCTTAAGGGGAAAGGTGAGTTGGGGTGCTGCATAAAACCAGAGATTGAAATGAGCACAGATAAAGTTCCTTAAGCCAAATATGGAATAGACAAGAGCTACTCCTTGCTCAACGAAATGGACTCAACACCGCATATTAAATGCCTAAGAATGTACCTGACTAGTAAGTATCTTAAAACCTATGGATTGCTATGTCTCCGAAAGAGAATCAAGCATGTGTACAGGGGCATAAACGCAGCAGTGATAGGATTGGAGAGGTTCGGTGAGCAAATGAAGACCCTTTGAAGTCATATTGCATGGTACCCATTCCACGGGTTTCAACTACCCAGGTTTAAGGTATTCTTCCTTCAGCTAAAACATGCATGTGGAACCTAGAGTATGATCAACCATGTGATCGGGAGACGTGTTCAAATATGTCTCAGTTTTCGTACCCTGGTACTCGGGTGCAACATTCCAGACGCTTTACTAACACCCTCCCGACTTGGAGAGTCAGTCCCTTTAACCTCCTGTTTGGCCCAGTTTGCAATTTCTGCGGAAGATGAACAGGAATAGCGAGAACCAATGAGAGACTAGCTGGAGGTGTCTGGACGGGCAAATTTAACTCTCATTTCCCACCAGGAAGAGGAATTAACCAAAGGCTCAGCGTGCCGTGCCGGAACCAGATTAGGGCCTGAAGCCATCCTGCGGTGTTGCGGCCAGCTCAAAAGAAAGCGAGTTGAAGAAAGGAGCTCAGGGGCACTGTAATTCACAAACCTGCAGAGTTATAAATGACAGCTATCGTCCAAAAATATACTGAAGTAAGGCTGCCAAGAGGACTTGAAAGCGGGGCAGAATTGCAGGAAACCGATTTCAGGAGGTAGACTGGAATTGCATTGAAAGCATAGGAAAAGAGGCAGAACGTCCACAATGATGCACTTGGCCAAAAAGGGCGTATGCGTTTTTTCCTGAATATATTCAGGAAAAAACGCATACGCCCTTTTTGGCCAACCAAGCAAGCTTGCAAAGGAAATCTGCACTACAATGAAGTCTCACTTCCCCCCGGTCAAAAGGGCCATCTGAAAAAAGTGTAAAATCCAGAAAGGCAGGACAGGCCATGGAGAACTGGGAGCCTTGTTATGCTGATGGGCGGGATGTAAATTGCCAACAGACACTCGGGAGAAGTGTATGGTGTTTCCTGAAACATCTAAAAAACAAAGCAACAGAGCCTAGGGCACTTCCACTTATGGTCCTATAGATTAGGGAAATTAAAATCAAAAAGACACAGCCACCCCAAAGTTTGGGACGCCTCTGTTTACAAGAACCTCGTTTACCGTACAAGTTCAACATCGCAGAAAGTGAAAAATGGATAAAGAAGTTGTGGTATTTACTTACAAAGCAATATCACTCAGCAATGAAATCTATGTCATCAGGCCCTTAGCAGCACAATGAGTTGATTCAGGTATGATGATTCTAACTGAAATAAGTCACACAGAAAAAGAAACATCATAAGATATCAGTAATACACGGAATGTAAACTTGGCTACACAGGAACTGAATTCCAAAACAGAACAGGGTCTCAAATTTAGAAAACCAACTTATGCTTGCTTAAGGGGAAAGGTGAGTTGGGGTGCTGCATAAAACCAGAGATTGAAATGAGCACAGATAAAGTTCCTTAAGCCAAATATGGAATAGACAAGAGCTACTCCTTGCTCAACGAAATGGACTCAACACCGCATATTAAATGCCTAAGAATGTACCTGACTAGTAAGTATCTTAAAACCTATGGATTGCTATGTCTCCGAAAGAGAATCAAGCATGTGTACAGGGGCATAAACGCAGCAGTGATAGGATTGGAGAGGTTCGGTGAGCAAATGAAGACCCTTTGAAGTCATATTGCATGGTACCCATTCCACGGGTTTCAACTACCCAGGTTTAAGGTATTCTTCCTTCAGCTAAAACATGCATGTGGAACCTAGAGTATGATCAACCATGTGATCGGGAGACGTGTTCAAATATGTCTCAGTTTTCGTACCCTGGTACTCGGGTGCAACATTCCAGACGCTTTACTAACACCCTCCCGACTTGGAGAGTCAGTCCCTTTAACCTCCTGTTTGGCCCAGTTTGCAATTTCTGCGGAAGATGAACAGGAATAGCGAGAACCAATGAGAGACTAGCTGGAGGTGTCTGGACGGGCAAATTTAACTCTCATTTCCCACCAGGAAGAGGAATTAACCAAAGGCTCAGCGTGCCGTGCCGGAACCAGATTAGGGCCTGAAGCCATCCTGCGGTGTTGCGGCCAGCTCAAAAGAAAGCGAGTTGAAGAAAGGAGCTCAGGGGCACTGTAATTCACAAACCTGCAGAGTTATAAATGACAGCTATCGTCCAAAAATATACTGAAGTAAGGCTGCCAAGAGGACTTGAAAGCGGGGCAGAATTGCAGGAAACCGATTTCAGGAGGTAGACTGGAATTGCATTGAAAGCATAGGAAAAGAGGCAGAACGTCCACAATGATGCACTTGGCCAAAAAGGGCGTATGCGTTTTTTCCTGAATATATTCAGGAAAAAACGCATACGCCCTTTTTGGCCAACCAAGCAAGCTTGCAAAGGAAATCTGCACTACAATGAAGTCTCACTTCCCCCCGGTCAAAAGGGCCATCTGAAAAAAGTGTAAAATCCAGAAAGGCAGGACAGGCCATGGAGAACTGGGAGCCTTGTTATGCTGATGGGCGGGATGTAAATTGCCAACAGACACTCGGGAGAAGTGTATGGTGTTTCCTGAAACATCTAAAAAACAAAGCAACAGAGCCTAGGGCACTTCCACTTATGGTCCTATAGCTTAGGGAAATTAAAATCAAAAAGACACAGCCACCCCAAAGTTTGGGACGCCTCTGTTTACAAGAACCTCGTTTACAGTACAAGTTCAACATCGCAGAAAGTGAAAAATGGATAAAGAAGTTGTGGTATTTACTTACAAAGCAATATCACTCAGCAATGAAATCTATGTCATCAGGCCCTTAGCAGCACAATGAGTGGATTCAGGTATGATGATTCTAACTGAAATAAGTCACACAGAAAAAGAAACATCATAAGATATCAGTAATACACGGAATGTAAACTTGGCTACACAGGAACTGAATTACAGAACAGAACAGGGTCTCAAATTTAGAAAACCAACTTATGCTTGCTTAAGGGGAAAGGTGAGTTGGGGTGCTGCATAAAACCAGAGATTGAAATGAGCACAGATAAAGTTCCTTAAGCCAAATATGGAATAGACAAGAGCTACTCCTTGCTCAACGAAATGGACTCAACACCGCATATTAAATGCTAAGAATGTACCTGACTAGTAAGTATCTTAAAACCTATGGATTGCTATGTCTCCGAAAGAGAATCAAGCATGTGTACAGGGGCATAAACGCAGCAGTGATAGGATTGGAGAGGTTCGGTGAGCAAATGAAGACCCTTTGAAGTCATATTGCATGGTACCCATTCCACGGGTTTCAACTACCCAGGTTTAAGGTATTCTTCCTTCAGCTAAAACATGCATGTGGAACCTAGAGTATGATCAACCATGTGATCGGGAGACGTGTTCAAATATGTCTCAGTTTTCGTACCCTGGTACTCGGGTGCAACATTCCAGACGCTTTACTAACACCCTCCCGACTTGGAGAGTCAGTCCCTTTAACCTCCTGTTTGGCCCAGTTTGCAATTTCTGCGGAAGATGAACAGGAATAGCGAGAACCAATGAGAGACTAGCTGGAGGTGTCTGGACGGGCAAATTTAACTCTCATTTCCCACCAGGAAGAGGAATTAACCAAAGGCTCAGCGTGCCGTGCCGGAACCAGATTAGGGCCTGAAGCCATCCTGCGGTGTTGCGGCCAGCTCAAAAGAAAGCGAGTTGAAGAAAGGAGCTCAGGGGCACTGTAATTCACAAACCTGCAGAGTTATAAATGACAGCTATCGTCCAAAAATATACTGAAGTAAGGCTGCCAAGAGGACTTGAAAGCGGGGCAGAATTGCAGGAAACCGATTTCAGGAGGTAGACTGGAATTGCATTGAAAGCATAGGAAAAGAGGCAGAACGTCCACAATGATGCACTTGGCCAAAAAGGGCGTATGCGTTTTTTCCTGAATATATTCAGGAAAAAACGCATACGCCCTTTTTGGCCAACCAAGCAAGCTTGCAAAGGAAATCTGCACTACAATGAAGTCTCACTTCCCCCCGGTCAAAAGGGCCATCTGAAAAAAGTGTAAAATCCAGAAAGGCAGGACAGGCCATGGAGAACTGGAGCCTTGTTATGCTGATGGGCGGGATGTAAATTGCCAACAGACACTCGGGAGAAGTGTATGGTGTTTCCTGAAACATCTACAAAACAAAGCAACAGAGCCTAGGGCACTTCCACTTATGGTCCTATAGCTTAGGGAAATTAAATCAAAAAGACACAGCCACCCCAAAGTTTGGGACGCCTCTGTTTACAAGAACCTCGTTTACAGTACAAGTTCAACATCGCAGAAAGTGAAAAATGGATAAAGAGTTGTGGTATTTACTTACAAAGCAATATCACTCAGCAATGAAATCTATGTCATCAGGCCCTTAGCAGCACAATGAGTGGATTCAGGTATGATGATTCTAACTGAAATAAGTCACACAGAAAAAGAAACATCATAAGATATCAGTAATACACGGAATGTAAACTTGGCTACACAGGAACTGAATTACAGAACAGAACAGGGTCTCAAATTTAGAAAACCAACTTATGCTTGCTTAAGGGGAAAGGTGAGTTGGGGTGCTGCATAAAACCAGAGATTGAAATGAGCACAGATAAAGTTCCTTAAGCCAAATATGGAATAGACAAGAGCTACTCCTTGCTCAACGAAATGGACTCAACACCGCATATTAAATGCCTAAGAATGTACCTGACTAGTAAGTATCTTAAAACCTATGGATTGCTATGTCTCCGAAAGAGAATCAAGCATGTGTACAGGGGCATAAACGCAGCAGTGATAGGATTGGAGAGGTTCGGTGAGCAAATGAAGACCCTTTGAAGTCATATTGCATGGTACCCATTCCACGGGTTTCAACTACCCAGGTTTAAGGTATTCTTCCTTCAGCTAAAACATGCATGTGGAACCTAGAGTATGATCAACCATGTGATCGGGAGACGTGTTCAAATATGTCTCAGTTTCGTACCCTGGTACTCGGGTGCAACATTCCAGACGCTTTACTAACACCCTCCCGACTTGGAGAGTCAGTCCCTTTAACCTCCTGTTTGGCCCAGTTTGCAATTTCTGCGGAAGATGAACAGGAATAGCGAGAACCAATGAGAGACTAGCTGGAGGTGTCTGGACGGGCAAATTTAACTCTCATTTCCCACCAGGAAGAGGAATTAACCAAAGGCTCAGCGTGCCGTGCCGGAACCAGATTAGGGCCTGAAGCCATCCTGCGGTGTTGCGGCCAGCTCAAAAGAAAGCGAGTTGAAGAAAGGAGCTCAGGGGCACTGTAATTCACAAACCTGCAGAGTTATAAATGACAGCTATCGTCCAAAAATATACTGAAGTAAGGCTGCCAAGAGGACTTGAAAGCGGGGCAGAATTGCAGGAAACCGATTTCAGGAGGTAGACTGGAATTGCATTGAAAGCATAGGAAAAGAGGCAGAACGTCCACAATGATGCACTTGGCCAAAAAGGGCGTATGCGTTTTTTCCTGAATATATTCAGGAAAAAACGCATACGCCCTTTTTGGCCAACCAAGCAAGCTTGCAAAGGAAATCTGCACTACAATGAAGTCTCACTTCCCCCCGGTCAAAAGGGCCATCTGAAAAAAGTGTAA
Source organism: Pseudorca crassidens (assembly GCF_039906515.1). Lineage (NCBI taxonomy): Eukaryota > Metazoa > Chordata > Mammalia > Artiodactyla > Delphinidae > Pseudorca > Pseudorca crassidens. Next base: position 3,105,685 of record NW_027136304.1, read on the forward strand.
AATCCAGAAAGGCAGGACAGGCCATGGAGAACTGGGAGCCTTGTTATGCTGATGGGCGGGATGTAAATTGCCAACAGACACTCGGGAGAAGTGTATGGTGTTTCCTGAAACATCTAAAAAACAAAGCAACAGAGCCTAGGGCACTTCCACTTATGGTCCTATAGATTAGGGAAATTAAAATCAAAAAGACACAGCCACCCCAAAGTTTGGGACGCCTCTGTTTACAAGAACCTCGTTTACCGTACAAGTTCAACATCGCAGAAAGTGAAAAATGGATAAAGAAGTTGTGGTATTTACTTACAAAGCAATATCACTCAGCAATGAAATCTATGTCATCAGGCCCTTAGCAGCACAATGAGTTGATTCAGGTATGATGATTCTAACTGAAATAAGTCACACAGAAAAAGAAACATCATAAGATATCAGTAATACACGGAATGTAAACTTGGCTACACAGGAACTGAATTCC